>NC_135234.1:440717036-441022453 GCF_051348905.1 Ranitomeya variabilis
TTTTCAACGTTTTTGTCTATGAGGATTTTGTTAACCTCATGGTGGGCCAAACTAATTTATATGCTCATTAGTGTTGAGCATTCCGATACCGCAAGTATCGGGTATCGGCCGATATTTGCTGTATCGGAATTCCGATACCGAGATCCGATACTTTTGTGGTATCGGGTATCGGTATCAAAACAACATTAATGTGTAAAAGAAAGAATTAAAATAAAAAATATTGCTATACTCACCTCTCCGACGCAGCCTGGACCTCACCGAGGGAACCGGCAGCGTTCTTTGCTTAAAATGCGTGCGTTTCCTTCCTTCCGTGACGTCACGGCTTGTGATTGGTCGCGTGCCGCCCATGTGGCCGCGACGCGACCAATCACAGCAAGCCGTGACGTAATTTTCAGGTCCTTCTAGGCATTCAGTATTTTAAAATAACGTTCCGGCTTTGTGATTGGTCGCGTCGCGGTCACATGGGCGACGCGACCAATCACAAGCCGTGACGTAATTTAAAAAATGCGCGCGTTTCCTGCCTCCTGTGACGTCACGGCTTGTGATGGTCGCGTCGCCCATGTGACCGCGACGCGACCAATCACAAAGCCGGAACGTTATTTTAAAATACTGAATGCCTAGAAGGACCTGAAAATTACGTCACGGCTTGCTGTGATTGGTCGCGTCGCGGCCACATGGGCGGTACGCGACCAATCACAAGCCGGGACTTCACGTAAGGAAGTAAACGCGCGAATTTTAAGCAAAGAACGCTGCCGGTTCCCTCGGTGAGGTGAGTATAGCAATATTTTTTATTTTAATTCTTTCTTTTACACATTAATATGGATCCCAGGGCCTGAAGGAGAGTTTCCTCTCCTTCAGACCCTGGGAACCATCAGGGATACCGTCCGATACTTGAGTCCCATTAACTTGTATTGGTATCGGGTATCGGTATCGGATTGGATCCTATACTTTGCCGGTATCGGCCGATACTTTCCGATACTGATACTTTCAAGTATCGGACGGTATCGCTCAACACTAATGCTCATCAATTTTTGGCTCAAAACCCCGGTTCATCATATGCTAACTGATCTCCTGCAGATGCTGTTGAAATGATGCAGTTTTGGGGCCTGGTCCTCCACATGGGGATCCAGAAGAAGCCAGAAATTCGGCACTATTGGAGTGTTGATATTTTATACAACACTCCAGTGTTCCAAATGATCATGGCCCGGATCGGTTTTGGGGACATCCAAAAATTCCTGATTATACCGATAATGCACAGTGTTCCCCACGAGATGACCCCAACTTTGACCCATTTTCCAGTACATCATATCATTGAAAAAATGGTGTCATTCAAAAGTACACCTCATCTCACAAAAAAACAATCCCTCATATGGCTATGATGGCTATGTGGATAGAACAATAAAAAAGTTATAGCTCTTGGAAGAATGGAAGGAAAAAGCAGAAGTGCAAAAATGTTAAACCGCCTATTCGGAAATGGGTTAATACATGCACTATGCGCATAATAACTATGGCTAAGGAGAAGTTAATGAAAAAAAGCTAATCGGTAATTTAAGGTGTTTTAAATGGTTATGTAAATTTTTTTTAAAATCTTTTAAATTGTATTTTTCTCAATATTTCTTAAAATGTTTTATGGCATGTCTTTTGCCATTCTTTTTGATTTTTATAAAGCAATTTTTAGGTATTTTATGTGACTTTATAGAAGACCCTTACAGTATACAACACCAATTCTATACATGCACTGTGCCCGTAATATCTATGGCTAAGGAGAAGTTAATGAAAAAAAAGCTATTTGGTAATTTAAGGTGTTTTTAAATGGTTATGTAACAATTTTTTTTAAATCTTTTACATTGTATTTTACTCAATATATCTTAAAATGTTTTACGGCATGTCTTTTGCCATTCTTTTTGAATTTTATAAAGCAATTTTTAGGTATTTTATGTGACTTTATAGAAGACTCTTACAGTATACGATACCAATTCTATATAACCTACGGGACATCAAATCGAACTGGAATCTTACTTTATATCAGCATAGTTGTAAAATTCAATTACCTCTTTGCCTCAATTCACAACTGTTTAGGAAATACACATAGGACACACAGTAGTGCTGTGCTCTATGAAATGAATGCTCAAACCTGCCCAATAACTAAATATTTGGTAGAGCGGTACAGCTTGTTTAACTTTTAATTTGTCCTAGGCTTATTAAGGTAACATTGTTTTTCTGCCATTGATCTGCTTTTAGATTCCCTTGCTATGTACTGCCTTGAAAACATTAGTCATATATTTATTATCCAACAGTAGGGGAAAAAGTCTCTTATCTTAATGAGAGCAATCTTTCATCCTGTCTGAGCCTGGAAATGTTCCCAAACCTCTGCAGCTAAAACAAAGTTAAGAAAAAAACTCAACTCAATGTATAAAAATTCTAGGACATTTTATCAGTTTAAACGTCTTGAGCTGCCAGTGGAGGTTATTTGTTTCTGTGCCTGAGTAGAGATGATCGCAGGAGTATGACAAATTCATTTTATAATGAGTGCTGTTTGATTTTCCAACACTGACGAAGAATAGCCATCAAAATAACGATGTTCATGTTCTCAGTAAAGGATAAAAGTCATAAAGATGTTAGTAATAAAATTTGAAATCTAAATGATAAATGTGTTTTGGCACTCAATTAGACCACCAGACCACTCTTCTAGTATCTGTAAATGACCATATATAACTATAATAGCTAAAGAGGTCAAAACAGTATCAGAAATATGTTCTTGATAAATGATACAATGTATAAGGCTAATGTATTAATTTGAGTTTAATTAAATGGCAATTGTTTGGTATGAAATATTGTATCTGGAATGTAGTAACTAGCGAAATGGCAGCTACAGGATTATGTATCACCAGGACAATACTTGAAGTAGAGGAGCTTGTTGCCAAAGTTTAAATGCCTAATCTAAAAAAATAAGATCTGACTTCAGTCATTTTCTCAATGGTCCAGGCAGCAAAATAAATTGAATTTGCAGATATTCTGCGGCAGGCAGCATAATAAAATAAATTCACTTGTATTGACTATATAGACTACAAAAAATCTGAAAATATTGCTGCATTTGAATTTTGAATGTAATTGTAGTAAATATCTTTCAATCTAGAGAACTTAACTTAAGAAAAATCCTTTTGACTTCTGTAGAACTGCTGTAATTATGCTTTGTATTGAAATACAAATATTCAAAGAACATATATATAATTATTTATTACTAGATGGTGGCCCGATTCTAATGCATCAGGTATTCTAGAATATGTATGTAGTATATAGCACAGCCCACATACTATATTGCACAGCCACGTAGCATATAGCACAGCCCACGCAGTATATAACACAGCCCACGTAGTATATAACACAGCCACATAGTATATTGCACAGCCACGTAGTATGTAGCACAGCCACATAGTATATTACACAGCCACGTAGTATATAACAGCTGACGTAGTATATAGCACAGCTACATACTATATAACACAGCCCACGCAGTACATAACACAGCCCAAGTAGAAAATAACACAGCCCACATAGTATATAGCAATGTGGGCACCATATCAATGTTAAAAAATTAAAATAAAAAATAGTTATATACTCACCTTCCGGCGGCCCCCAGATCCAGGCCAGGCCTTTACCGATGCTCGTCGTGACACTCCGTTCCCAGCAATGCCTTATGGCAATAACACGTGATGATGTAGTGGTCTCGCGAGACCGCTACGTCATGTACGGTCATTGCCGCAATGCATTCTTGGAACCGGAGCGTCGTGAGGACCGGGAAAGGCTGGCGCAGACTACGGAAGTTGAGAATATATTGTTTTTTTAATTAATATTTTTATCATTATATGTTTTTACTATTGATGCTGCATAGGCATAGGCATAGGCATAGGCAGCATCAATAGTAAAAAGTTGGGCACACTTACACTGTTAATGGCAGTGTTAATGGACTGCGTTACACCGCTTTATGCCGCGGTGTAACGCAGTCTTAAAACGCTTTGTGGGCGCTGACTGGAGGGGAGTATGGAGGGGGCACTGACTGGATGGAAGTAGGGAGGGGCCAATTCGTGGCCAGACTGTGCCTGTCACTGATTGGTCGTGACCAGCCGGCCGCGACCAATCAGCGACCCAAGATTTCCATTACAGACAAACAGACGGAAGTACCCCTTAGACAATTATATACAGTACAGACCAAAAGTTTGGACACACCTCATTTAAAGATTTTTCTGCATTTTCATGACTATGAAAATTGTACATTCACACTAAAAGCATCAAAAGTATGAATTAACACATATGGAATTATATACTTAACAAAAAAGGGTAAAACAACTGAAATTAACTGAATATAAATTCTAGGTTCTTCAAAGTAGCCACCTTTTGCTTTGATGACTGCTTTGCACACTCTTGGCATTCTCTTGATGAGCTTCAAGAGGTAGTCACTGGGAATGGTCTTCCAACAATCATGAAGGAATTCCCAGAGATGCTTAGCACTTGTTGGCCCTTTTGCCTTCACTCTGCGGTCCAGCTCACCCCAAACCATCTCGATTGGGTTCAGGTCTGGTGACTGTGGAGGCCAGGTCATCTGGCGTAGCACCCCATCACTCTCCTTTTTGGTCAAATAGCCATTACAGAGCCTGGAGGTGTGTTTGAGGTCATTGTCCTGTTGAAAAATAAATGATGGTCCAACTAAACGCAAACCGGATGGAATAGCATGCCGTTGCAAGATGCTGTGGTAGCCATGCTGGTTCAGTATGCCTTCAGTTTTGAATAAATCCCCAACAGTGTCACCAGCAAAGCACCCCTACCATCACACCTCCTCCTCCATGCTTCACGGTGGGAACCAGGCATGTAGAGTCCATCCATTCACCTTTTCAGCGTCACACAAAGACACGGTGGTTGGAACCAAAGATTTCAAATTTGGACTCATCAGACCAAAGCACAGATTTCCACTGGTCTAATGTCCATTCCTTTTGTTCTTTAGCCCAAACAAGTCTCTTCTGCTTGTTGCCTGTCCTAAGCAGTGGTTTCCTAGCAGCTATTTTACCATGAAAGCCTGCACAGTCTCCTCATAACAGTTGTTGTAGAAATATGTCTGCTGCTAGAACTCTGTGTGGCATTGACCTGGTCTCTAATCTGAGCTACTGTTAACCTGTGATTTCTGAGGCTGGTGACTTGGATAAACTTATCCTGAGAAGCAGAGGTGACTCTTGGTCCTCCTTTCCTGGGGCGGTCCTCATGTGAGCCAGCTTCTTTGTAGCGTTTGATGTTTTTTGCCACTGCACTTCAGGACACTTTCAAATTTCAAAACACTTTCTGATTTCAAAACAGCGCTAAGGAGGCGGCGCCCGGCACCAAGAAGACTTGAGTGATGGCTGTGCGGCGTCTGCAGCAGGGGGGAAAGGCCTGCCTCCAAGACTGAAGAAAGGTATTTAGGACAAATTACAAAACGGATTATTTCTGCAGTTACAGCACCAATAACTAAAAAAGCCACCTTGTCAGAATGCAGCAATACTGCTGCACAAGGTGGCTCTTTTAGTTTCAAACGCCTGGGGGGGGGGGGGGTGACAGGTTCCCTTTAAGCATATAATTCCACATGTGTTAATTCATAGTTTTGATGCCTTCAGTGTGAATGTACCATTTTCATAGTCTTGAAAATACAGAAGAATCTTTAAATGAGGTGTGTCCAAACTTTTGGTCTGTACTGTATATAGATAGATAGAGACATATTGATATCAGTCTCTTCATCAGTATATGAAAGAATAAGGGGAGTTGTCACTCCAATATAGTTGCCTACATATGAATACCTAAGGTATTCACTACAGCACTCCACATATATTATAAAATATTTTTTTAAACAAAATTAAAAACATTTAACATGCATGATACACAAAAATGAGACTTCAAGAGGAAGAAACAACTAAAAAAGATAGGAAATCCTAGTAAGCAGGGTCAGTTTTCAATTCTTATGGTATACTAAAGATGGCTGCCGTACATATATATATATATATATATATATATATATATATATATATATATATATATATATATATATAATATTGACCCAAGTAAAACCATACAAATCAAGTAGTGAAGTGTCACTTCTTACCAATAGTATAGTATAGGGACTACTACAATTGCCCCCAAAGTGCATTTCACACAGGTGCTTTCTCAAGGCGAGTGTCAAGGCTAAATTAAATAGATTGTTGAAAACCTCTTATCCTTGGCAGCTGTGGGATTTGATCCCACTCCTCAGAAGAAACTGGAGCTGAAATCCTGCTCCCTAGACCACTCAGCCATGCTATCGTTAAACAAATACTAAATTCAATAGGTTGCTGAAAACCTCTTAGGGTACCGTCACACAGTGGCACTTTGGTCGCTACGACGGTACGATCCGTGACGTTCCAGCGATATCCATACGATATCGCTGTGTCTGACACGCAGCAGCGATCAGGGACCCTGCTGAGAATCGTACGTCGTAGCAGATCGTTTGGAACTTTCTTTCGTCGCTGGATCTCCCGCTGTCATCACTGGATCGTTGTGTGTGACAGCGATCCAGTGATGCGTTCGCTTGTAACCAGGGTAAACATCGGGTTACTAAGCGCAGGGCCGTGCTTAGTAACCCAATGTTTACCGTGGTTACCAGCGTAAAAGTAAAAAAAACCAAACAGTACATACTTACATTCCGGTGTCTGTCCCCCGGCGTTCTGCTTCTCTGCACTGTGAGCGCCGGCCGGAAAGCGAGCACAGCGGTGACGTCACCGCTGTGCTTTCCGGCTGGCACAGACACAGTGGAGAGAAGCAGAACGCCGGGGGACAGACACCGGAATGTGAGTATGTACGGTTTGTTTTTTTTTACTTTTACGCTGGTAACCACGGTAAACATCGGGTTACTAAGCGCGGCCCTGCGCTTAGTAACCCGATGTTTACCTTGGTTACCCGGGGCCTTCGGCATCGTTGGTCGCTGGAGAGCTGACTGTGTGACAGCTCCCCAGCGACCACACAACCACTTACCAACGATCACGGCCAGGTCGTATAGCTGGTCGTGATCGTTGGTAAATCGTTATGTGAGACGGTACCCTTATCCCTGACACCAGTGGGATTCAATCCCACTCCTCAGAAGAGACTATATTAAACTATATATTTGTATGGCAGCCATCTTTAGTATTCAATAAGAAGTGAGCACTGACCCTGTTTACTAGGATTTACCATGTTTGTTTTTACTTGATCCTTCCTCTTTAAGCCTCATATTTGTGTATTATGTATATTACATGTTTTTAATTTGTTTAATAAAACGTATTTTACAATTTATGTATGAGTGCTGTAGTGAATACCATGGTATTCATATGTAGGTAATCATACTATGCTTTGTAAGTAGAGCAGCCACACTATGTATAGAGCATAAACATTGCTATGTACTATTTAAACATATGTACAAGAGAACTGGTGAACACACTCAGGAGAGGGCCTCTTTGCAAGAACAGTATATGGCCCCTTTGCAGCCCAAGTGCTTATCATAATGCACAATTCCACTTGCATTGGCCCCATTACCATTTATGCCTTTGTGGAGCCGCAGTGGTTGCACAAATGATATGTTTTTCCCTGTAGAAGATCATCTATAACAGTCTTGAGAAAAACATAAAGCCAACAATCTTAGTTTATTTTACTTGAACACATCAACATGTGAAAAATGCAGGGTATACAGTGGGGAAGATAAATATTTGATCCCTTGCTGATTTTGTAAGTTTGCCCACTGACAAAGACAAGAACATTCTATAATTTAAGGGTAGGTTAATTTTAACATTGAGAGACAGAATATTAAAAATAAAATATATAAAATCACATTGTATAAATTATATAAAGTTATTTGCATTTGGCAGTGAGAAATAAATATTTGATCCCTCTGGCAAGCAAGACTTAATGCTTGGTGGCAAAACCCTTGTTGGTAAGTACAGCACTCAGACGTTTTTTGTAGTTGATGATGAGGTTTGCGCACATGTCAGGAGGAATCTTGGTCCACTACTCTTTGCAGATTATCTCTAAATCATTAAGATTTTGAAGCTGTTGCTTGGCAACTCGGAGCTTTAAATCCCTCCTTAAGTTATCTATGGGATTAAGGTCTGGAGTCTCCATGACCTTAATGTACTTCTTTTTGAGCAACTTCTTTGTTGCCTTGGCTGTATGTTTTGGGTCATTGTCTTGTTGGAAGACCCAGCCATGACCCATTTTTAATGTCCTGGCGGAGGGAAGGAGTTTGTCACTCAGGATTTTATGGTACATAGCTCCATCCATTATCCCTTTGATGTGGTGAAGTAGTCCTGTGCCCTTAGTAGAGAAACAGCCCCAAAACATAATGTTTCCACCTCCATGCTTGACAGTGGGGATGATGGTCTTTGATTCATAGGCAGCATTTATTTTCCACCAAACACGGAGAGATGAGTTAATGCCAAAGACCTCAAATTTTGTCTCATTTGACCACAGCACCTTCGTCCACTCACTCACAGAATCATCCAGGTGTTCAGTAGCAAACTTCAGATGGGCCTGCACATGTGCCTTCTTGAGCAGGGGGAGCTTAAACTTTTAAAGCGTAATGTGTTACCAATGGTTTTCTTGGTGACTGTGATCCCAGCTGCCTTGAGATCATTAACAAGTTCCCCCAGCGTAATTTTCTTTCACCTTCTTCATGATCAATGACACCCCACGAGGTGAGATTTTGCATGGTGCTCCAGATCGAAGTCTATTGACAGTCATTTTGTATTTCTTCCATTTTCTTACTACTGCACCAACAGTTCTCTCCTTCTCGCCCTGTATCTTAATTTAGCTTTGTAGCCCATTCCAGCAATGTGCAGGTCTATGATATTGTCCCTGACATTCCTATAAGGCTCTTAAGTCTTGCCCATGTTGTAGAGTTTAGAGTCTGACTGATTATTTGAGTATGTGGATAGGAGACTTTTATAAAGGTGACTATGTAACACAGCTGTCTTTAATGTAGGTAACAAATTGATTAGGAGTAGTGTTGAGCATTCCGATACCGCAAGTATCGGCCGATATTTGCTGTATCGGAATTCCGATACCGAGATCCGATACTTTTGTGGTATCGGGAATCGGTATTGGGATCGATATTAATGTGTAAAATAAAGAATAAAAATAAAAAATATTGATATACTCACCCTCTGACGCGCCCTGGTTGTAACCGCCAGCCTCCGTTCATAAGAATGAGCGCTTGAAAGTCCTTAGATGACGTCGCGGCCTGGGATTGGTCGCGGAGCGGTCACGTGACCGCTCCGCGACCAATCACAGGCCGCGACGTCATCTAAGGACTTTCAAGCGCTTGAAAGACCTTAGATGACGTCACGGCTTGTGATTGGTCGCGTTGCGGTCACGTGACCGCTCCCCGACCAATCACAGGCCGCGACATCATCTAAGGACTTTCAAGCACTCATTCTTATGAACGGAGGCTGGCGGTTACAACCAGGGCGCGTCAGAGGGTGAGTATATCAATATTTTTTATTTTTATTCTTCATTTTACACATTAATATGGATCCCAGGGCCTGAAGGGGAGTTTCCTCTCTTTCAGACCCTGGGAACCATCAGGATACCTTCCGATACTTGGTGTCCCATTGACTTGTATTGGTATCGGGTATCGGTATCGGCGATATCCGATACTTTTCGGGTATCAGCCGATACTATCTGATACCGATACTTTCAAGTATCGGACGGTATCGCTCAACACTAATTAGGAGCGTCTAACAAGATCAGCAAGGTATCAAATACTTAATTCCCCCACCGTACCTGCAAATAAAAGAAGTGGAAATGTGTTCTACATGGAAAAAGAAAAAAAAAGAACTTTCTTGCATTAATGAACTCCTGTCCTCATCTTCAGGAGTGCAATTCCGATACTGCTGACCCTCAGAAATGTCCAAACAAAAAAAGAAAATGGGTAGGCACATCTAAATTTATTAAAATCTGTAATACAGCTTGAAGATTTTTATATATTTTAATGGAAATGCATTGCAAAGAAATATTGTAAAATCCTTAGACATCTCCAGAGATTTGACATATCACCCTTCCAATGAACAAATGGGATTAATTATAACCTTGGAAGTGTGAAAAACCTGACACTCCAACCTCCAATGAAGTAGGACCTCCTGCTGTGAACAGGTAATTTCAAAAGGGGATCTTTTGAAAACCAGCCACCAAGTGTAGATTTGTATACTCATAGGAGGAAAAGGAGAGCTTCCTGTGTTGAAAGGAATTATCTCTTTATTATACTCTAAAGCCAGAGGTTAGTGATGTATATTGGGGTTTGCATCAATCTAATTTTTATGGGAGATATATTTTCAGTTTCATGGCGATTGGATGAGCATAACACATTCACTCACATCCCCGTAAGGTCAGCCTAACACCTCTAACTTAAATGTTGGTCAGATGGATGACACTATACATACCATGTTTCATCTCTACAAAAAGATAAAATTGTGATAGGAAACATGACAACAATATCTCCTGCCTGGGACCTCTAGAGGCAAAGATATCCTGAAAGATGGGGATCTCATAATCTTCTAAATACCTAGCATATCTCTCCATACATCTCACAATACCAACCAGTATGAGCTCACCAAGGGGAGGGGGGTGGGTGTAACATTGAGCTAATAAAAATCAGTGTTTAGATTTTTGTCATTTGTCAGTTCCGGAAGACACAGTACTCTTTGGTTTTGTTCGTTGTTCTAAGGAGTTGCTCTAAAGAGTGCTTTCCTCTGCTAACCTCTGAGCCATTTCCGTGACACAGGTTTAGTACTTTTTCTTTTGTTATCTCTTTTATTTATGTGATTGTATGTTTCATATTGTTTTGTTCTCAATTTGTAAAATCTTTGTATACTTTTTATAAACATTGCCTACTATTTCAGATTAAATACATAAAATGTAACAGCTCTGTTCCTCGTGCTCTGTAAACCCCACTTCTGAAGCCATATGCTACCTGTTGGGTATCCAATTGGCCTGTATGGGCAATTGGTGGTGGCTAGTAATGAGCATTCCGATACTGCAAATATCGGGTATCGGCCGATATTCGCTGTATCGGATTTCTGATGCTGAGTTCCGACACTTTTAAGATATCGGATACCGAAATTGGAAGTTCCTATAGTGCAATGATGCACTATATTGGAGTGTGGGCGGTGCGTGGGCGGAGACTGCATGTCTGTGTGTTCGGCTGGGGTCTGTATGTGACCGTGGGGGTCTATGCGGGCCTGCCGGTGGTCTGTACGGGCCTGCCGGGGGTCTGTGCAGCCTGCCGGGGGTCTGTGCGGGACTGCCGGGGGTCTGTATGGGCCTGCCAAGGGTTTGTACGGGCCTGCCGGGGGTCTGTGTGGCCTGCCAAGGGTCTGTGCGGCCTGCTGGGGATCTGTACGGGCCTCTCGGGGGTCTGTGTGGCCTGCCGGGGGTCTGTACGGGCCTCTCGGGGATCTGTGCGACCTGCCAGGGGTCTGTGCGGCCTGCCGGGGGTCTGTACGGGCCTCTCGGGGTCTGTGCGGCCTTCCAGGGGTCTGTGCGGCCTGCCGGGGGTCTGTACGGGCCTCTCAGGGGTCTGTGCGGCCTGCCGGGGGTCTTTGTGTTTGTATGCAGGCATCGTCCGGTGGGACTACAAGTCCCATCGGACTATGCCTGCTACAATGGCAGTGATTAATACATTAGCCAATGATGGGACAGTAGTAGTCCCATCATCCTGCTAATGTGTTGAATGTAAAAAAAAAACTACATACATACTACATACATACATACTACATACATATTACATACAACATACATACTACATACATACTACTTAGATACATATATACTACATACATACTACATACAACATACAAACTACATACATTCTACATACATACATGCATACATACTACATACATACTACATACATACTACATACAACATACATACTACATACTTTCTACATACATACATGCAGCGCCCCAGAGTCCTGGTTGTTGCAGTACTGATGCTCCGCCACTAAGGGGAGTGATGGTACGTCTGATGGCACTTAATGAGTTCACCTGACCAGGTATCACAGACACCAATACACTTCACAGTCTGGCCTCCAGGGGGAGCAAAGGGTACTATGTATTAGGCCACTCCTCACAATCTGGTAAAACTGGGGGTTGGATAGGAAGTTAGTTAGAAGCTGACTGGGTTAGAACCTGGCAACATCCTGTGGCAGGGGGTGTTGCAGGGGAAAGATTCAGGGGGGTACCTGTCAGGGGTGGGATCCTGACAGAGGCCTAGCGAACAAGCCAGAGCGTTAAGGAACCGCGCCTGCACTAGATTGCGGTGGTATCTCAAGAAAGGACAAGAAGCGAGGTTTATTGTGAAGAGTGAGAAATGAGATCACAGCAAAAAGGAGATTACACCAGTAGGAGTCGTGGCAACACCCTACTGAGGCGCGTAGCTGGTGGCCAGAACGCCGAGGAAGTATTGGGCTCCAAGCATTACTTCAAACCAATGGCAGGACAGTTAATTATAGGTTGGCTGTCTCACCTAAATCACCTAAGCAGACATAGGGGGCAACTGTGGGAGAGGGGCGTCACTAGGGTCCCGGAAGAACTCCAGGCCTACCCGTCATACGGGTGCGTCCTAGCCATATCATCTGGGGGACGGAGAAGAACATCAGAACAGATATAAGTTGTGAGAAAGAACATCAGAAACAGACACAACAGTTGTGAGGACTATCCCGTGGTGCTCAGCAGGGAAGAACTACAACACACAGGCGCTAGAAGATAGGCACAGATTTCCACATGCAAAGGGAACTCTGGAAGTGCAATCGGACCGTCCGGTCTCAGCCAGCCCTGTTAACAGTACTCTGGATTGAGGATCTTGAAGCCTTCAGTAAAGAGGTAAAGAGACTGCTACCCTGTGTCCTCGTTATTCACGGCGACCTACACCATGCACCACCATCACATCTTTCATTGGACGCCCCTTAGCAGGGTCACGGACCAGGTCTAGCCACCGTGACGACCCCAAGACTGAGACAGAGAGGCCCGGTACCGAGTACCCCACGGCCCTGCGTCTGGGGGCTCTCCATACATACTACATACATACTACATACAACATACCATATACATACTACATACATACTACATACAACATACTACATGCATACTACATACGTGCATACTACATACATACATACATATTACATACATACAACATAATACAAACATACTACATACATACTACATACATACAACATACTACATACTGTACATACATACATACAACATACTACATACATACTACATACATACATACTACATATATATATATATATATATATATACAACATACATACAACATACATACTACGTACATACATACATACTACATACATACTACATACATACTGTATACATCATACATACTACATACATTTTACATACATACATACATACATACATACTACATACATACAACATACATACTACATACATACTGCATACATACTACATACAATATACATACTACATACATACTACACACATACTAGATACAATACTTTCATACATTACATACAATACATACATACAGACATAAAGTACATATAACATAGAGTACATACTCACCATCACTTGTCATTTTGATCCCCGAAGCCAGTGTCATCTGTAAAAAAGATTAAAATAACAAACAACCAATATACTCCCTGATCCACAGAAATCCACGAGTGTCCCACGACGATCCCCCGTGGAGAACGGCAGCATCAGCAGATGCGACTGCTCTCTAGGGGCTCCAGGAATACAATGATGAAGGAAGGTATCCTTCCGCACTGTATTCCTCCGCCGCTGTAAAAAAATAGTCCCTAGTCTCACTTTTGGCATTGCTGTGTGAGAAAATTTTCCACGCAGCAATTGCCATAAAGTGAGACTTTGAACTCTAGTAACCTCTCAGTGATGCACTGCAGGAGCCATTGTCTCCTGTCAGTGTGTCACTGAAGGTCCTATAGAGCAGTGACATCACCCAATGTCACTGTTCTATAGGGGAGATCATCGTGGGATGCTCGTTATTAATTGGACTACGGCGGACAGGTAGTATACGGTTTATTATTTTACGTTTTTTGCAGGCGCTGAAGTATGGTAAGTATGGGTAAATGAAGAATATTAAAATATTTTTTCCTAATGTGTGTGTTTTATTAACCATTTACTAGTATTGGATTAATAATCGATAGGCGTCTTATTGACGCCTCTCCATTATTAACCCAACTTAATGTCACCTTACAATAGCAAGGTGACATTAACCCCTTATTACCCCATATCCCCCCGTTACACGAGAGGGGCTAAGTTTTGGAATTGGCGCATCTTGCAAAAAACAGTTTTTGATGCAGGTTTTGATGCAGTTTTTGGTGCCGTTTTGAGGGCTTGTTCACACTTTGCAGATTTTGCTGCGGATTTTTCCGCAGCGGATTTGGAAAAACCGCAGCGCAAAACCGCTGCGGTTTTCACTTCGGATTTTCCTGCAGTTTCTTCTGCTGATTCCTCTGCAGGTTTTCAACAGCACTTTCCTATTGGTGCACGTTGAAAACCGCTGCGGAATCTGCAGAAAGAAGTGACATGCTCCTTCTTTTTTTCCGCAGCAATTCCGCGCGGTTTTTAAAGGGATTTTCCGCAATGTGGGCACAGCGGTTTTTGTTTTCCATAGGGTAACATTGTACTGTACCCTGCATGGAAAACTGCTGCGGATCCGCAGCGTCAAATCCACTGCGGATCCGCAGCAAAAATTGCAAAGTGTGAGTGCGGTTTTTGATGCAGTTTTGATACAGTTTTTGGTGCAGTTATTATGCAGTTTTTGGTGCAGTTTTTGATGCGGTTTTTATGCAGTTTTTGGTGCAGTTTTGATGCAGTTTTTGGTGCAGTTTTGATGCAGGTTTCGATGCAGTTTTTGGTGTGGTTTTTGATGCAATTTTTGGTGCAGTTTTGATGCAGTTTTTGGTGCAGTTATGATGCAGTTTTTGATGCAGTTTTGGTGCAGTTTTGATGCAGTTTTTGGTGCGGTTTTTGCGTGGTTTTGATGCAGTTTTTGGAAATAAAGAAATGGAAAATGTGCATTATTTGAATGGAAACATGCATGAA
Organism: Ranitomeya variabilis; assembly: GCF_051348905.1. Classification (NCBI taxonomy): domain Eukaryota; kingdom Metazoa; phylum Chordata; class Amphibia; order Anura; family Dendrobatidae; genus Ranitomeya; species Ranitomeya variabilis. Next base: position 440,732,168 of record NC_135234.1, read on the forward strand.
AAAACTGATTCGGAGGCCGGATTCATAATTTCACATCTGAGTTTAATCCGTTTTTGCCGGATCCGTCGCTATGCGTTTTTTTGCTGGACAGAAGAACCGTTCCTCTGTATGTGTTTTCCATCCAGCGGATACAGCTTTTTTGATGGATCCGGCAAAAAATTGATGAAACATGTGGCCATCAGGCGCAATCCGGCACTAATACAACTCTATGAGAAAAAAAACGGATCCGGCGGAAAAATATGGATCCGGCAAATGTGCTCGCAGGATGCGTTTTTTTACCCATATAGTTGTATTAGCGACGGATCGCGACGGATGGCCACATATCGCGTCCGTCGTGCAACGGATCCGTCGTGTTTTGGTGGACTGTCGGCACGAAAAAACGTTCAAGTGAACTTTTTTTGTCCATCGCGTCCTCCATTTTCTACCGCGCATGCGTTGCAGAAACTCCGCCCCGGACTTCAGAATGGGTAGCGGATGCGTTGAAAAACTGCATCCGCTGCCCATGTCATGCACAAATTTCACAACGTGCGTAGGTACCTCGGCCTGATGCATAGCGACGGACGTGTACCAACGCAAGTGTGAAAGAGGCCTTAATGAGCGTTTAATTTAAAAAAAACGAAAAAAACGGCGTGGGCTCCAGCGCAATTTTCTGCACCAGAGGGGGAAAGCCGACGGCCGGGGGCCAATATTTGTAGCCTGCTATGAATATCAGCCTGCAGCTGTCTGCGTAGCCTTTCTGGCTATAAAATATAGGAGGACCCCACGTAATTTTTTACTGGCTATAAAAATAGGGGGACCCCAAAAAAATTAAGTGGGGTCTCCCCTATATTTTATTGCCAGAAAGGCTATGCAGACAGCTGCGGGCTGATATTCATAGCCTAGAGAGGGCCATGGATATTGGCCCCCCCGGCTACAAATACCAGTCCGCAGCCGCCCCAGAAATTACGCATCTGTAAGATGCACCAATTCCGGCACTTAGCCCCTCTCTTCCCACTCCCGTGTAGCAGTGGGATATGGGGTAATAAGGGGTTAATGCCACCTTGCTATTGTAAGGTGACATTAAGCTGGGTTATTAATGGAGAGGCGTCAATAAGACGCCTATCCATTATTAATCCAATACTAGTAAATGGTTAATAAAACACACACATTAGGAAAAAATATTTTAATATTTTTCATTTACCCATACTTACCATACTTCAGCGCCTGCAAAAAACAGTCTGTAAAATAATAAACCGTATACTACCTGTCTGCCGTAGTCCAATTAATAACGAGTGTCCCACGACGATCTCCCCTATAGATCAGTGACTTTGGGCGATGTCACTGCTCTATATGACTTTCAGTGACACACTGACAGGAGACAATGGCTCCTGCAGTGCATCACTGAGAGGTTACTAGAGTTCAAAGTCTCACTTTATGGCAATTGCTGTGTGGGAAAATTTCTCACACAGCAGTGCCAAAAGTGAGACTAGGGACTATTTTTTTACTGCGGCGGAGGAATTCAGTGTGGAAGGATACCTTCCTCCTGTCTTTGTATTCCTGGAGCCCCTAGAGAGCGGTCGCATCAGCTGAAGCTGCCGTTCTCCATGGGAGATCGTCGTGGGACAATCGTGGATTTCTGCGGATCAGGGAGTATATTGGTTGTTTGTTATTTTAATCTTTTTTACAGATGACACTGGCTTCGGGGATCAAAATGACAAGTGATGGTGCGTATGTACTGTATGTTATATGTACTGTATGTCTGTATGTATGTATTGTTTGTAATGTATGAATGTACTGTATGTAGTATGTATGTAGTATGTATGTTGTATATATGTAGTATGTATGTAGTATGTATGTATGCATGTAGTATGTATGTAGTATGTTGTATGTATGTATGTACAGTATGTAGTATGTTGTATGTATTTAGTATGTATGTAGTATGTATGTAGTATGTTGTATGTATGTAGTATGTATGTATGTAGTATGTATGTAGTGTGTATGTGGTATGTTGTATATAGTATGTATGTAGTATGTATGTATGTTGAATGTATGTAGTATGTATGTTGTATGTATGTAGTATGTAGTATGCATGTAGTATGTATGTAGAATGTGTGTAGTATGTATGTAGTTTGTTTTTTTTTTTTTTACATTCAACACATTAGCAGGATGATGGGACTACTACTGTCCCATCATTGGCTAATGTGTCAATCACTGCCATTGTAGCAGGCATAGCCCGATGGGACTTGTAGTCCCACCGGACAATGCCTGCATACAAACACAAAGACCCCCGGCAGGCCGCACAGACCCCTGAGAGGCCTGTACAGACCCCCGGCAGGCCACACAGACCCCCAGCAGGCCACACAGACCCCCGAGAGGCCCGTACAGACCCCCTGCAGGCTACACAGACCCCCGGCAGGCCAAACAGACCCCCGAGAGGCCCATACAGACCCTCGGCAGGCCGCACAGATCCCCGGCAGGCTGAACAGACCCCCAAGAGGCCCGTACAGACCACCGGCAGGCCCACAAAGACCCCCACGGTCCCACACAGACACGCAGTCTCCGCCCACGCACCGCCCACACTCTTCCCCCCTCCGGAACAAGATGTACAAGGAAAGAAAGGGCTTATTTTCATTCCGATATTTGTGTCCCATTGACTTGCATTGGTATCGGGTATCGGTATCGGCGATATCCAATATTTTTTTAGATATCGGCCGATACAATCCGATCCCGATATTTCCGAATATTGGAATGTATCGCTCAACACTAGTGGTGGTAGCTAGTTTTTTTTGCGGGTTATTGGAAAGCTTGGAGGTGACCATACTAGAGTTTATATATACAGTTGTATGGAATTATTTGCCCTCTTTCTGATTTCCTATTCTTTTGCATATTTGTCACTAAAATGTTTCAGATCACCAAACAAATGGAAATATTAGCCAAAGATAACACAAGTAAAGACAAAATGCAGTTTTTGAATGAAAGTCTTTATTATCACGGGAAAAATAAATCCAAACTTACAGGACTGGATGGGATATCCTTAGTAGAGATGAGCAAACGTGTTCAGAAAACATTAGTCAATCTCAAATTTGCCAGGAACATAGCATATTTGGATTTGTGTTCGCTTTCACAAGCATTTTTACTCAAAATCGACAAAAGTCCGTCATGGTTCGCTAAATTAACGCGTTTCCACTAATGCTTTTGTTATTACTTTGGCTATGATACTGGTGCTGTTTAACCCCTTCATGACTCAGCCTATTTTGACCTTAATGACCTGGCCGTTTTTTGCAATTCTGACCAGTGTCCCTTTATGAGGTAATAACTCAGGAACGCTTTAACGGATCCTAGCGAGTCTGAGATTGTTTTTTCGTGACATATTGGGCTTCACGTTAGTGGTAAATTTAGGTCGATAATTTTTGTGTTTATTTGTGAAAAAAATGGAAATTTGGCAAAAATTTTGAAAATTTAGCAATTTTCAAATTTTGAATTTTTATTCTGTTAAATGAGAGAGTTATGTGACACAAAATAGTTAATAAATAACATTAACCAACATATCTACTTTAAATCAGCACAATTTTTACAAAGAAATTTACAAAACCATTTTTTTAGGGACCACCTCACATTTGAAGTCAGTTTGAGGGGTCTATATGGCTGAAAATACCCAAAAGTGACACCATTCTCAAAACTGCACCCCTCAAGGTGCTCAAAACCACATTCAAGAAGTTTATTAACCCTTCAGGTGCTTCACAGCAGCAGAAGCAACATGGAAGGAAAAAATGAACATTTAATTTTTAGTCACAAAAATGATTTTTAGCAACAATTTTTTTATTTTCCCAAGGGTAAAAAGAGAAACTGGACCACAGAAGTTATTGTACAATTTTTCCTGAGTACAGCGATACCCCATATGTGGGGAGAACACTGTTTGGGTGCACGACAGGGCTCAGAAGGGAAGGAGCGCCATTTGACTTTTTCAATGAAAAATTGGCTCCAATCTTTAGCGGACACCATGTCGCGTTTGGAGAGCCCCTGTGTGCCTAAACATTGGAGCTCCCCCACAAGTGACCCCATTTTGGAAACTAGACCCCCCCAAGGAACTTATCTAGATGCATAGTGAGCACTTTGAAACCCCAGGTGCTTCAAAAATTGATCCGTAAAAATAAAAAAGTACTTTTTTTTCGCAAAAAATTTCTTTTAGCCTCAATTTGTTAATTTCCACATGGGCAAAAGGATAAAATGGATCATAAAATGTGTTGGGCAATTTCTCCTGAGTACACCGATACCTCACATGTGGGGGTAAACCACTGTTTGTGCACACGGCAGGGCTCGGAAGGGAAGGAGCGCCATTTGAATTTTGAATGAGAAATTGGCTCCAATCGTCAGCGGACACCATATCGCGTTTGGAGAGCACCTGTGTGCCTAAACATTGGAGCTCCCCCACATGTGACCCCATTTTGGAAACTAAACCCCCAAGGAGCTTATCTAGATGCATAGTGAGCACTTTGAACCCCCAGGTACTTCACAAATTGATCCGTAAAAAAGAAAAAGTACTTTTTTTTTGCAAAAAAAATTCTTTTAGCCTCAATTTGTTCATTTCCACATGAGCAACAGGATATAATGGCTCCTAAAATTTATTGGGAAATTTCTCCTGAGTACACTGATACCTCACATGTGGGGGTAAACCACTGTTTGGGCACACGGCAGGGCTCGGAAGGGAAGGAGTGCCATTTGACTTTTTGAATGAAAAATTAGCTCCAATCGTTAGCGGACACCATGTCGCGTTTGGAGAGCCCCTGTGTGCCTAAACATTGGAGCTCCTCCACATGTGACCCCATTTTGGAAACTAGACCTCCCGTGGAACTAAACTAGATGTGCGGTGACCACTTTAAACCCCCAAGTGCTTCACAGAAGTTTATAACGCGGAGCCGTGAAAATAAAAAATCATTTTTCTTTCCTCAAAGATGATTTTTTAGTCTGTTATTTTTTATTTTCACAAGGGTAACTGGAGAAATTCGACCCCAAAAGTTGTTGTCCAGTTTGTCCTGAGTATGCTGATACCCCATATGTGGGGGGGAACCACTGTTTGGGTACACGTCGGGGCTCGGAAGGGAAGTAGTGACATTTTGGAATGCAGACTTTGATGGAATGGTGTGCGGGCATAATGTTACGTTTGCAGAGCCCCTGATGTGCATAAACAGTAGAAACCCCCAACAAGTGACCCCATTTTGGAAACTAGACCCCCAAGGAACTTATCTAGATATGTGGTGAGCACTTTGAACCCCCAAGTGCTTCACAGAAGTTTACAACGCAGAGCCGTGAAAATAAAAAATAATTTTTCTTTCCTGAAAAATGATGTTTTAGCAAGCAATTTTTTATTTTCGCAAGGGTAACAGGAAAATTGGACTCCAGTAGTTGTTGCTCAGTTTGTCCTGAGTATGCTGGTACCCCATATGTGGGGGTAAACCACTGTTTGGGTGCACGTCGGGGCTCGGAAGGGAGGGAGCACCATTTGACTTTTTGAACGCAAGATTAGCTGGAATCAATGGTGGTGCCATGTTGCGTTTGGAGACCCCTGATGTGCCTAAACAGTGAAAACCCCTCAATTCTAACTCCAACACTAACCCAAACACACCCCTAACCCTAATCCCAACTCTAGCCATAACCCTAATCAGAGCCCTAACCCCAACACACCCCTAACCACAACCCTAACCCCAACACACCCCTAACCCTAATCCCAACCCTAACTCAACCCTAACCACAACCCTAACCCCAACAAACCCCTAACCACAACCCTAACCCCAACATACCCCTAACCCTAACCATAACCCTAACCACAAGCCTAATCTTAACCCTATTTCCAACCCTAGCCCTAAATCCAACCATAACTCTAATTCCAACCCTAACCCTAAGGCTATGTGCCCACGTTGCGGATTCGTGTGAGATTTTTCCGCAGCATTTTTTAAAAATCCACAGGTAAAAGGCACTGCATTTTACCTTTGGATTTCCAGTGTTTTTTGTGCGGATTTCACCTGTGGATTCCTATTGAGGAACAGGTGTAAAATTCTGCGGAATCCGCACAAAGAATTGACATGCTGCGGAAAATACAACGCAGTGTTTCTGCGCAGTATTTTCCGCACCATGGGCACAGCGGATTTGGTTTTCTATAGGTTTACATGGTACTGTAAACCTGATGGAAAACTGCTATGAATCCGCAGCTGCCAATCCGCTGCGGATCCGCAGCCAAATCCACACCGTGTGCACATAGCCTAATTCTAAGGGTATGTGTACATGCTGAGGAAAATGCTGCGGATCCGCAACATTTCTGCAGCTGCGGATCCACAGCAGTTTCCCATGAGTTTACAGTTCAATGTAAACATATTGGAAACAAAAAATGCTGTGCACAGGCTGCGGAAAAAAACTGCGTGGAAACGCAGCGGTTTACATTCCGCAGCATGTCACTTCTTTCTGCGGATTCCGCTGCTGTTTTACAGCTGCTCCTATAGAAAACCGCAGTTGTAAAACCGCAGTGAAATCCACAGAAAAACTGCAGAAAATCCACGGTAAATCCGCGATAAATCCGCAGCGGTTTTGCACTGCGGATTTATCAAATCTGCTGTGGAAAAATCCACAGAGGACCAGAATATGTGTGCACATAGCCTTACCCTAACCCTAATTCTAACCCTAGCCCTAACCCTAACCCTAGCTCTAACCCTAACCCTAACCCTAGCCCTAACCCTAACCCTAACCCTAACCCTAGTTCTAACCCTAATTCTAGCCCTAACCCTAGTGAAAAAATAAAAGTAAATATATTTTCTTCATTTTATTATTGTCCCTACCTATGGGGGTGATAAAGGGGGGGTTCATTTACTATTTTTTTTATTTTGATTACTGTGATAGGTTTTATCACAGTGATCAAAATGTACATGGAATGAATCTGCCGGCCGGCAGATTCGGCGGGCGCATTGCGCATGCGCCCACCATTTTGGAAGATGGTGGCGCCCATGGGACAGACGGACGGACACCGGGAGGCTCGGTAAGTATGATGGGGGAGGGATCGGAGCACGGGGGTGGGATTGGAGCACAGGGGAGCGGACAGGAGGACGGGGAGCGGACAGGCAGACGGAGGGAAGCGGAGCACAGGATGGAGGACTGGGGAGGAGATCGGTGGTGGTGGGGGGCAGATCAGGGTTTCCAGCCATGGCCAATGATATTAGAGCATCGGCCATGGCTGGATTGTAATATTTCACCACTTTTCTTAGGTGAAATATTACAAATTGCTCTGATAGGCTGTTGCACTTTCAACAGCCAATCAGAGCGATCGTAGCCATGTGGTGGCAAAGCCACCCCCCTGGGCTAAAGTACCACTCCCCCGTCCCTGCAGATTGGGTGAAATTGGAGTTAACCCTTTCACCCGATCTGCAGGGATGCGATCCCTCCATGACGCCACATAGGCATCACAGGTCGATTGGCACAGACTTTCATGACGCCTACGTGGCGTCACAGGTGGGGAAGGGGTTAATGAGTTGGAGGGGGCAGGGGGAAAAGTTTGGTTACAGCAGTGGTGTGGTGTGGCAGTCTCCGGATGCTTCATTAGCTACTCCAAATTGTTTGTGCTAACGCTGTGTTTCAGTGGCAAATCAGAAAGTCAGATTTTCACTTAAAAATCATTAGGCCTCAAATAGTGTTGCAGTCTGGAGGGCCAATTAGCTACTCCAAATTGTTTGTACTAACACTGTGTTCAGTAGCAAAGGCTGGGTTCAGATGAGTGTATGGCATCCGATGCGATATGCTAATGACCCTCAGCTCCTGCTCTGATGCGAGCGGGAGCCGAGTGTCATGCCTGTGCTCCAAGCCTTTTGCACAGAGAGGATCGGAGCACAGCTGCAGAGGAGGCGGAGAAATTAATTTCTCCATCTCCTCCATTGCCGGGGTCACATATATCGCACATCACTCGGATGATATGCATTTCCTCACTTGCACTCATAGGCTTATATGGGTGCGAGTGAGCCGAGATTCGGCCGAATGTCGGTGACAATTGAAGCATGCTGCAATCTCACTCGCACGTTGGAAACGGCCGATATAAAAAACGATGATGTGAGCTGAACCATGAATACTGGTCCAAGTGCTATGCGATGTTTTATTGCATAGCACTCATCCGTTCTCATCACTAGTGTGACCCCAGCCTAAGGTTGTGAATCAACAGGGTACAAGAGGGGAAAGCTTCTAATAACATGAGTGAGAAAAAGCGAGGTCATGGTGGAAGGGGGAATAGGCTTGTTTTTTGACATGTACATGTATGGGTTAGGCTTTATGTGAACGAAAGCTCAACTGAACAAATAACATCTCATCCTATCCAAAGACCACTGACAGCATCTGTTACTGGGAGGCCTTCCCAACTCCCTTTCTTTGGCAGCCACACAGTGTTTCGCCTTGTAGATGAGGTGCTCGAGTGGATGGCAAGCACTGCATCAAGTGATCTCTCCTCCTCTTCCTTCACCTTAACATCACACACAGTACAATCCTCAGAGGTGGCAAACCAATCACCCTTGTTTCCCCCACATCAAAAATTTCAAAACACCCAACTGACTGTGGAGAACCTCAGATGGGCCATTCTGAAGAGCTGTTCACACATTGTATTCCACGGGCATCAGAGGTCTGCTCTGAAGAATCACAGAATCTAAGGAGGAAAGCATCTGCACCGATGCCCAAAATATTTTCATGTTGAATCCGCGGATGAACAAAGTAGGGTCCGAGCAGAATCCAGACCCTCATCACCAGATGATAAACATCAAGGGTGTAGGTGATCCTGATGATGCTCAGATACCAGAGGCGCACGCGGAATCTACTGTGGTGTCATTACAGGAAGAGGAGGAGGGTGACTCTCAGGGTGAGGAGTGTGAGAACAGACACAATGATGATGAGGTTGTAGATCTTGTTTGATGTGAACCCAGATGTATGCAGCTGAGTAGCCCAGCAGAGAAGGTGGAGGAGGAGGGAGATGAGGAGGTTACGTTGTGGCTTCCCACACAGATAAGAAGTAATGCAACCACAAGAAGCACTGCATCTTCAGCCTCAACTCTGTCTATGGCCAACATCAGTCATGAGAGTGCAGTTTCGCAGGGGCAGCAAGGGTTGACTAGCCTCGGTATTTTTTCAGACTGCAAAGTATGACCCAACACACGTTATCTGTCAAATTTGCAAAGAAAAACTCAGTAAGGGCAAAAATTACAATAATTTGACAACTATATGCATTAACCGGCACATGTGCAATCAACATGCCTTAGTGTGGGAATCTCAGTGCGCTAAAATGTGGTCTAGTCGGCTTCACTGACCACTGGCTGTCCCATCAACCCCATCTGCTGTTTCTTCCTCCTCCATCACTATTTTAAGTGTTCACACACAGGTTTCCAGCTACAGAAACTACAATTGTTTACCCAGCACAGGAGGGGTCAGTGAGAGGCGGTCAGCTTTTGCGAGAGTGGACACGACTGCTTTTTGTTTCACCTAGCACAACCAACATTACCTCTACACCTGCACCTCACTCACAGTCCATCAGTTTGTTTTGTTCACCATATTCTGCCCTCTTTCAGCACAGCAGCTATCTCTCTAAGAGCTTGAACTCCACCCTCTCCAATCTGTTGGCCATGGAAATGTTGCCTTTCTACCTGTTTGATGCAGATGGTTTCTGAAAGTTTATGGCCGTTGCAGTCCCCCAGTACCAGTTGCTCAGTCGCTATTACTTCTCAAAGAAATCTGCACCTGTGCTAAACCAGCATGTAGCCGACAACATCACACGTTCCCTGAAAAAAAATCTGTGTCTGCCAGGGTGCATTTCATCACTAAAACCTGGATGAGCAAGCATGGGCAGGGGCATTACATCTCGCTGACTGGACACTGGGTGACTCTGGTGGCTGTGGGACAGGCTGCCAAGGGTTGCTCTACAAGTCATTGAATCCCCAAGGCTTGCAGTACAGACCTCTGTATCTAACAATACCTTCCCTGCTTCTGCCTCCTCCACCTCTTCTAGGGCCTCCAACTGTGCCCTCAACATCTACCTTAATCAGACCCACATTCCAGCTGTGCAAATAGAATCTCCCCCACCACCATACTGTGCTGCCATGACTTACCACAATCAGGCAGTGTTTAAATTATTATGCCTTGGAGATCGCAGTCACACAGCTCAAGAGTTGTGGACAGGTATCCAGGCCTAGTTAGAGCAATAGCTATCTCCACTAAACCTGGATCCAGGGAAGGCTAAGTGTGATAACGGTGCAAACCTGGTGGCGATCCTACACCATGGGACCTCACACATGTGCCTTGCATGCTTCACATCCTCAGCCTGATGTTACAGCAATTTTGACACCACTATCTTGGTCTGGATGTGCTGTTGCAGAAAGCACAGGCTCTCTGTGCTCAGGTACAACGATCGCACCCCACAGGTCATTGACTTGCATCTCTACAAAGGTTTTTCAGTCTATCGGTTAACCGTTAGATTAGCGATGTTCCAACAAGCTGGAATTCCTCTCTGCACATGTTGCAGCGATGAGCCCTAGCGCAGTATGTCCTTTTGCATAGCTTTGGCCAACGAAGTCCAGCCGTGGTGCATGTTTGCAAAGTAGGAACAGGTGAAGGACCTCTGCACTCTTCTGCACAGTTTTGAAGTTTCTACTGAGTTGGTTAACACTGACGATGCCGGCATCAGCATCACTATTCCGGTCATCTAAATGCTGGAGCACTCTTTGAATAGTTTGCTTGAGAAGGTGTTGGTCAGGAGATGAAGAAGATAATGATATGCTCTCTGTATTCCATGGTAGACAGGAGGGGAAGGAGGTAGCAACCTTGAGTTTTACCCTGCCACCAACACAGCATGGACTTGCGCCTCATGGAAGCGCCCAACACAAGAATGCCTTCTGGCTGCACTTCTTCAACATGATGCCCATATTCTTAGGGTTAGAAATAGTGCTGACTACAGGGTTGCCATTCTGTTAGATCCATGGTACAAGGGTAAATTTAGCCTGATGCTTCTCCCCCTGGAAAGGGATGCGTGAATGCTGGAGTATCAAAATACACTTGTAGACAATCTTAAGGGTGGTTTTCCCCAAGACAGCAGTTAGGCACGGAGTGTGCATCCCAGTTGTAGATGTCCAACCCTGGGAACATCAAGGTGTCTTAACCAAAACATTAGCAACAGCAGCAGTGTAAGTGGCATAAGCAATTTCTGTGAGTCATTTAACACACAGTGTACAAGTCTGACACGTTGTGAACAACTGGAGAGGATGGTGCAGAAATATCTGGAGCTCAATATCAATGCCATCAGGAATGGTTTGGACCCTTTTACATTTTGATCTTCAAAAATGGAAGAGTGGCCAGAGCTCACCTGGCATGCCTTGGAGGTTTTTTCATACCCGGCAGCCATTGTTCTCTCAGAGCGTGTCTCTGATGCTGCTAGTGGTGTTCTGACGGATAAGCACATGAACAAGTCATGGATCTCCAATGACTTTTGCACCCCAGTACAGATTGGGCAAACTAGGTGATTAGGTCGTTTTGAATGTCTTGTATTGATCTTGCGTTATTGCAGCCTGTGCCATCTTTGTGGTGTCTTCTGTGCCTGCTATTGTTATTGCTGCTGATGTTACAAACAATTTTTTTAAATGTGGAAACTCAAAGTTGGGTCTCTATCTGGTATGTTACCTGTGGTGGAAGGTGTGTCAGAGGCCTATTATAATATTTAAAGAAAGTATATATGCTATATTGACTGGATTAGTATAGAACAAGGCTCACAAAAAAACTAATACCATAAAAATGTATAAAGTTTATTCAAAAAACTAAACCAAACATAAAAATAATAACACCAGGTCACTAATGGCTATATTGCGTTCAAGAGGGTGCCAACCTCCGCTGTTAGGTAGGGTTAAGTTAGGGGTGGAGAGGGTGAAATAGGTATACTTATACCCCAACCTTCCTATGATTTGGTCTAGTATGGTGGGTCATTAGTGACCTGGTGTTATTGTTTTTATGCTTGGTTTGGTTTGGTTCTTTGAATAAATTTTATAGATTTTTATGGTATTAGTTATTTGTGAGCCCTATTATAATATTTATATTCTGTGGAAATTTTTGCCACTTTAGTGCTGTTTGACAATTATCTTTTGAAATGTGGAGACACCAAGTTTGGTCTCCACCTGGTGTGTTGCCTGTGGTGAAAGGTGTGTCAGAGGCCTATTATAATATTTCTACTCTGTGGAAATTGATGCCACTTTAGTGGTGTGTGACAATTATTTTTTGAAATGTGGAGTCTCCATGTTGGGTCTCCATCTGGTGGGTTGTCGGTGTAAGTAGGTCTCCCAGACAGTCAGGTCTACACTTACTTTCAGTCAACTACCTGTGTTACTTTCCTTACATTTTTCTACCTTAAAAACTAATAGTACTCTATAAAACAGATGTTTATGCCATCTGAGTGTGTCTAGAATAAAAAAAAATTGGAGGTGTTGCATGAGGTGTGATGTCTTCCAGCTAAGAATTCTTACACCTCTCCCTTAACAACCAGGTACTCATTAAAACTTCAATTCCAAGCTGTAAATGCTGAGCCACGCCCTGGTACCTCATGCATGGTCCTTGGCGGTTTGCTTGTTTGCAATTGGGTCAATTGATCAGTCAACTACCTGTGTTACTATTCTTACATTTTCTATCAAAAGAAATATGTTATGAACGACATTGGTAAGAAAGTTAAATATATACTCATACAGTGCTTAATATACCATGGATAATACCAATGGAAAAATGGGACTTAATGAGGACAAATCGTCAACTTATATAAGGTGAAAGAGGAGCGAAAAGGAATGGGGAAGCCACAACTGTATGAAACACACAAAATAGTACATGAAATTACTTGCAGAGGACTTGCAGAATCCAAAAGAGCGGCATATTCGGTAGTTCACTCATATAATGATAGTAGATGTAAACATTACAAAAATCCCATATACTGTAATTAAGATATATGTAGTTACTAGTGTTGAGCGATACCTTCCGATATGCATTGGTATCGGTATCGGATAGTATCGGCCGATACCGGCAAAATATCGGATCTCGCCGATACCGATACCCGATACCAATGCATTTCAATGGGACGCAAAGTATCGGAATGGTTCCCAGGGTCTGAAGGAGAGGAAACTCTCCTTCAGGCCCTGGGATCCATATTCATGTGTAAAATAAAGAATTAAAATAAAAAATATGGATATACTCACCTCTCCGGTGGCCCCTGGACTTTACCGATGTAACCGGGAGCCTCCGTTCCTAAGAATGAGCGCGTGAAGGGCCTTCGATGACGTCGCGGCTTCTGATTGGTCGCGTGAGCGGTCACATGAGCGCTCACGCGACCAATCAGAAGCCGCGACGTCATCGAAGGCCCTTCACGCGCTCATTCTTAGGAACGGAGGCTGCCGGTTACAGCGGTAAGATCCAGGGGCCGCCGGAGAGGTGAGTATATCCATATTTTTTATTTTAATTCTTTATTTTACACATGAATATGGTTCCGATAACGATTCCCGATATCACAAAAGTATCGGAACTCGGTATCGGAATTCTGATACCGCAAGTATCGGCCGATACCCGATACTTGCGGTATCGGAATGCTCAACACTAGTAGTTACACATTATGTCAGTGGGACTTTAGGCTACCGAACTACAGTGGGGAAAAAGTATTTAGTCAGCCACCAATTGTGCAAGTTTTCCCACTTAAAAAGATGATAGAGGCCTGTAAAGGACAGCATAGATAGACCACAATTATGAAAGTCAAAATGAGAAAACAAATCCAGAAAATCATCTCAATATTTTTTTATATATCCTTTGTTGGCAATTAGGGTTGAGCGCAACGGATCGGACAAATTCAAAAATCGCCGATATTCGGCAAAGTTGGGTTTCATGAAACCCGACCCGATCCTAGTGTGGGATCGGCCATGAGGTCGCCGATCTGCACGCAAAAGTTGCGTTTCATATGACGGTTTCAGCGCCATTTTTCAGCCAATGAAGGAGGACGCAGAGTGTGGGCAGCGTGATGACATAGGTCTCGGTCCCCACCATCTTAGAGAAGGGCATGACAGTGATTGGCTTGCTTTCTGCGGCATCACAGGGACTATAAAGGGGCGTGCACGCCGACCGCCATCTTACTTCTGCCGATCTTAGCATAGGGAGAGGTTGCTGCAGCTTCATCAGAAGAAGAGATATAGTTAGGGAGGGAAGATTAACCCCCAAACTGCTTGTGCTGTAGCGATTTCCATTGTCCAACACCACCTTTCTTTTGCAGGGACAGTGGAGGCTATATTTTTGTGCATCAGCTCTGTAACTTATTAGGCTGCCTTATAAGGCTCCCTGATAGCTGCATTGCTGTTTGCACGCTGCTGTGCAAACCAACTGCTTTTTTAAAAGCAAAAATCCTGTTGCTCCTTTCTGCACAGTTATCTTGTTTATTTGTCCACACGTTTGTGTGCACCAGTCCTTTTTATTGCTGCCATACTTGTCCTGAGATCATTGTAGGGAGATTGAAATTGTACTACAGTTCTTGTATTTTTTCATATATCTTCCAGCCACTTTCTGCCACTTACATTGTGTTGTTTTATACACTGGGCCTGAGTTTTGGCTCAGTCTCCAAAAAAAAGTGAGATTCAAATTCTCACAAAGTGGATATACTTCAGTCCTGTTAGTTTGTCGTATGTCAGCCAGCCACTTTCTGCCACTTAGATTGCGTTGTGATATACACTGGGCCTGAGTTTGGTTCAGTGTATAGGGTAAAAATCTATGGGGTAAAAATATATATATGGCCCACAATATGAGCAATTATTCTAATCATACATCATAGAAAGTGCAAGGTGCATTGTGCAATGAGGTGGCAAAAAAAGCCCAAGGTGCATTGTTTGGATTCGGTATCGCCGGTAAAGGTACAGGAATTCCTAGCTATTTTCCTCCCACTATTACCTTGTGTTCATACACAGTTTGTTGTAGAATTGGCACCTTGGGCTTTTTTTGCCACCTCATTGCATAATGCACCTTGCACTTTCTATGATGTATGATTAGAATAATTGCTCATATTGTGGGCCATATATATATTTTTACCCCATAGATTTTTACCCTATACACCCTTATTATATATAGATATATCTGTTATATCTTATATATATATATGTATATATATATATATATATATATATATATATATATATATATATATATATATATATATATATATATGTTTTCGGCACTTGTGGCACATATTCTTTTACTTTTTATTGTTTTTTAAAAGGATTCCTGATATTAACCCTTCCTTTTATGGCGTACCTTATACCTATTTAGGTTTTTATATATACTGGTGATTTTATGTATTATATTATTATATTTTCCAAACATGTGCACATATGATATGTTGTTACCATTACAAATAAAATAAAGTAATATTTTGATAAATATGTATGTCCGTGCCACTTTCTTCTTGGAAATTGGGTCTAGCTCTGGTGGTTGGTTTCTACTATTCCCCATAATCCTGTAGAATGTAAGCCCGCAAGGGCAGGGTCCTCTTCCCTCTGTACCAGTCTGTCATTGTTAGTTTTGTTTACTGTAAGTGATATTTGTATTTTGATGTAACCCCTTTTCATGTACAGCACCATGGAATTAATGGTGCTATATAAATAAATAATAATAATAAGGTGCAGATGAAAGTGCAGGTTCCTTCATCAGGTGGGGGGCATACTCGTTGGTGACGTCACTGGCACAGGGCTCCTCATAGTACGCAAAAGTGTCTCTGCCAGTGGGAGGCACCACCCACCGTCAAACACACCACCATACTATGAGGGGCCCTGTGCCATTGCCAACGAGTGGCCCCCCTGCTTGCTCAGGATCACAGCACTTGCAAAGTTGAAATACTTACCTCTCCCTGCTCCACCGCCGTGACGTATTCCGTGTTTCCTGGGCCCACGAAAATCTTGAGCCAGCCCTACCCCCCCACAACTTTAGCCAAATGACCCCCAGTTTTCAATGCCTATTATTATAAAGTAAATTAAGATTGACAAGCTTAAGTAATAAAAATTGATGTTTTTGGCATTAAAATGGGCACTGTAGGTGTTTTCCTGTCCTCCACTCACTGCTGACTTTGATTCCCCATTGACTTGCATTGGGTTTCGTGTTTCAGTCGGCCCCCGACTTTTCGCAATAATCGGCCGATTTCACCCGACCCGACTTTTGACAGATATAAGCAATAAAATACTTGGCACTCAGGAGATCTTATTTGCAAGACAAGAAATTTGTTTATTCGGTGCATCCAGTTCAAAATTTAAAGGTTTCGGTCTAATCACAAGACCTTCATCAGAAACAGTTTTTTTTTAACACTGCACCCCTGCATCATGGTGCTGGTGTTCTCCGAGGTTACAGCGCTACTGCCCCTGCGAGCATCTCGCCTCTCTGCAGCGCTTACCCCCCATACCTCCAGATTGATCAAGGCGCTATCTTCTCCCGGTCTCCATCTGACGTTGGCACCCATTTGGGCCCATACACATATTTTGTGGTCTCCAGTGTTAAAAAAAACCTGTTTCTGATGAAGGTCTTGTGATTAGACCGAAAACGTTTAAATTTTGAACTGGATGCACCGAATAAACGAATTTCTTGTCTTGCAAATCAGATCTCCTGAGTGCCAAGTAATTTATTGCTTATATTTGACGGGTTGGATACCTAACTTGTGCACCACTGAGAAGCCTTGAGTGCCGTGTCTACTATTACTATACTACTGACTTTTGACAAAGTCGGGTTTCGCGAAACTCGACTCGATCTGGAAAAAGTAAAAGTTGCTCAACTCTATTGGCAATGACAGAGGTCAAACGTTTTCTGTTAGTCTTAACAGGGTTGGTACACACTGTTGGTGGTATGTTGGCCATTCCTCCATGCAGATCTCCTTTAGAGCAGTTATGTTTTGGGCCTGTCGCTGGGTAACACAAACTTTCAACTCCCTCCAAAGGTTTTCTATGGGGTTGAGATCTGGAGACTGGCTAGGCCACTCCAGGACCTTCATATGCTTCTTACGAAGCCACTCCTTAATTGCCCTAGCAGTGTGCTTGGAATCATTATCATGCTGATAGACCCATCCACGTTTCATCTTCAATGCCCTTGCTGATGGAAGGAGGTTTGCACTCAAAATCTCATGATACATGGCCCCATTCATTCTTTCTTGTCCATGGATCAATCGTCCTGGCCCCTTTGCAGATAAACAGTGCCAAAGTATGATGTTGCCACCCCCATGCTTCACAATAGGTATGCTGTTCTTTGGATGCAACTCAGCATTCTGTCTCCTCCAAACACAATGAGTTTTCTTTCTACCAAACAGTTCTACTTTGGTTTCACCAGACTATATGACATTCTCCCAATACTCTTCTGGATAATCCAAATGCTCTCTAGCAAACATCAGATGGGCCCGGATATGTACTGGCTTAAGCAGGGGGACACATCTGGCACTGCAGGATCTGATTCCCTGGCGTGTAGTGTGTTACTGATGATAGCATTTGTTATGGTTGTCCCAGCTCCATGCAGATCATTCACTAGGTCCTCCCGTGTGGTTCTGGGATTTTTGCTCACTGTTCTTCTGATCATTTTGACCCCACAGGGTGAGAACTTGTGTGGAGCCCCAGATCGAGGAAGATTATCAGTGCTTTTGTATGTCATCCATTTTCCTATTATTGATCCCACAGTTGATTTCATCGCACCAAGCTGCTTGACTATTGCAGGGCTTTAATTTTGTTTCTGGTGTCCTTCGACAGCTCTTTGGATACAGCAAAAAAGAGAAAAGACTAAACTAATGATGGTATGCACACCCAAAAATTGTAAAAAAAAACAGAAAGCTAGTTTTTTTATTCTTTTACAATTTTTGGGTGTGCATACCATCATTAGTCTAGTCTTTTCTCTTTTTTGCTGTATCCAGTTTGCCCTACAGACAAGGTTTTGCACCCTGTATCATTATTAGTATAGGGGTGCACCCTTTTACATATATTTACTTCGACAGCTGTTTGGTCTTCACAAGAGTGGAGTTTGGAGTGTGACTGTTTGAGGTTGTGGACAGGTGTCTTTTATACTGATAATAAGTTCAAACAGGTGCTATTACTACAGGTAATGAGTGGAAGACAGAGGAGCCTCTTAAAGAAGTTACTGGTCTGTGAGAGCCAGAAATCTTGCTTGTTTTTAGGTGACCAAATACTTATTTTCCACCATAATTTGCAAAATAAATCTTGCAAAATCAGACAAGGTGATTTTCTAGATTTGTTTTCTCATTTTGAATCTCATAGTTGTGGTCTACCTATGATGGCAATTACAGGCCTCTCTCATCTTTTTAAGTAGGAGAACTTGCACAATTGGTGGCTGACTAAATACTTTTTTCCCCCACTGTATATAATCCCTGTAATCTGGTGTAAGTAAAGACCACATCCTGTGCTTGTTACATAAACAGCAAGGCCCTATTTTTATAATGTTCAATGGTAAAGTGCAACAGTGCAGTGAATTAGTCAAGATGAGTACAAAGAGGACAAAGGCTTAATTCCTGGGGAATAATGCCTCACAGGGTCCGCTTGTCTGCCCCTATGTGCATTTCGGATGGCACCTTTGTCAGGGGGCATAGTGTACAATAAAAGGCAGGAGTTTATAAAGGAGTGCACACCGGAAGTGACGTTGCCACGGACCGAAGTAGCGCATCCATCACCTCGGCAACCGTGACGCCGGCCGGTGCCCGCATCATGCAGCAGGAAACATCAGAGACACTTAATCCCTACATGACCTGATGCCTGAAGCTGCATATAGATGTGGGGAACTGGCGGGGATGGCAGCGATGAGGCGCGCATACGCACTGTGCAAACAATCACTGTGTGTATGACAAATACAACTATAACCAGGAGGGTACCTGCACAATAGCAGAGTGTGCCGAATAGGATTCAAATCCACATATTATATGGATCTACCTAATACTGTATATATAAAAAAAACTGAAATTATATTACTATGCATATTATATGTGGTTTACCATAGTATTAATATTCTGATCCCTCTTTTTTTACACAGTTATATGAAAAAGTTTGGGCACCCCTATTAATCTTAAGCTTAATGTTTTCTAAAAATTGTTTTTTTTGCAACAGCTATTTCAGTTTCATATATCTAATAACTGTTGGACACATTAATGGTTCTGCCTTGAAATGAGGTTTATTGTACTAACAGAAAATGTGCAATCTGCATTTAAACAAAATTTGACAGGTGCATAAGTATGGGCGCCACACCAGAAAAGTGACATTAATATTTAGTAGGTCCTCCTTTTGCAAAAATAACAGCCTCTAGTCGCTTTCTGTAGCTTTTAATGAGTTCCTGGATGAAGGTATTTTTGACCATTCCTCTTTACAAAACAATTCCAGTTCAGTTAAGTTTGATGGTCGCCGAGCATGGACAGCCCTCTTCAAATGATCCCACTGATGTTCAATGATATTCAGGTCTGGGGACTGGGATGGCCATTCCAGAACAGTGTAATTGTTCCTCTGCATGAACGCCTGAGTAGATTGGGAGCGGTGTTTCGGATCATTGTCTTGCTGAAAGATCCATCCCCTGCATAACTTCAACTTTGTCACTGAATCATGAACATTATTGTCAAGAATCTGCTGATACTAAGAGGAATCCATGCGTCCCTCAACTTTAACAAGATTCCTGGTGCCGGCATTGGCCACACAGCCCCAAAGCATGATGGAACCTCCACCAAATTTTACTGTGGGTAGCAAGTGTTTTTCTTGGAATGCTGTGTTTTTTTTGCCGCCATGCATAACGCCTTTTTGTATGGCCAAACAACTCAATCTTGGTTTCATCAGTCCACAGGACCTTCTTCCAAAAAGAAATTGGCTTCTCCAAATGTGCTTTTGCATACCTCAGCCGACTCTGTTTGTGGCGTGCTTGCAGAAATGGCTTCTTTCGCATCACTCTCCCATACAGCTTCTCCTTGTGCAAAGTGCATTGTATAGTTGACCGATGCACAGTGACACCATCTGCAGTAAGTTGATGCTGCAGCTCTCTGGAGGTGGTCTGAGGAGTGTCCTTGACTGATCTCACCATTCTTCTTCTCTGCCTTTCTGATGTTTTTCTTGGCCTGCTACTTCTGGCCTTAACAAGAACTGTACATGTGTTCTTCCATTTCCTTACTATGTTCTTCACAGTGGAAATTGACAGGTTAAATGTCTGAGACAGCTTTTTGTATCCTTCCCCTGAACAACTATGTTGAATAATCTTTGTTTTCAGATTATTTGACAGTTGTTTTGAGGAGCCCATGATGCCACTCTTCAGAGGAGATTCAAACAGGAGAACAACTTGCAAGTGGCCACTTTAAGTAGCTTTTCTCATGATTGCATACACCTGGCTATGAAGTTCAAAGCTCAATGAGGTTACAAAACCAAAAAAAGTGCTTTAGTAAGTCAGTAAAAAGTAAGTAGGAGTATTTAAAACAAGAAAATGATAAGGGTGCCCATACTTATGCACCTGTCAAATTTTGTTTGAATGCAGATTGCACATTTTCTGTTAGTACAATAAACCTCATTTCAAGGCAGAAACATTACTGTGTCCAACAGTTATTAGATATATGAAACTGAAATAGCTGTTGCAAAAAAAACAATTTTTATAAAACATTAAGCTTAAGATTAATAGGGGTGCCCAAACTTTTTCATATAACTGTATATACTGTATTGGGTAAGCTATGTAAAGAGGTTGCATTGCGCTGAATTGAGAGCCCCTTTGTTTCACCCATTTTTTATAATAAGAGATTGTCCCCCTTAGGTGTGGTTCCCAGAAAAACAAAACAGGAAAATTCAGTTTAAATCACCTTTCTCACTCAAAAGTTTATAACAAGAGAATGACGGTATTTCTCCAAAGGAGGCTTTGGTTTCCTATGTTTGATTTGATAAAGAAGTATTGCTCATCAGAATATCAGGTCATGGGGCTCTTCTTGCAAAGTCAATCATAGAATCTGCCTTTCTCCTCCTTCAAGTCCATCTTAATGTTACCATCTCCTGGGTTGCCAGATGGAAGGCCTTTTTATTTTGATACCTGCCTTCCTATGGGGTGTTCCAAATCATGCCTCTATTTTGAGAGATTCAGTTCTTTCCTTGAATGTGTGTTATGATTTAAAACTGGTTTCAGTACAATTATCCATTACCTCAATGACTTCCTCTTTTTGGCGGCAGGTGATGATGACCAATGCAGTCACATGTTGTCTACGTTTTGTTAGGCGGATGTACCTGTCTGTGGCTGGGTGGCCAGCATATCTCTTCCCAGCTCCCCAGTCTAATAATGACTGATATGCCTTCTGGTAGATCGACTCACTCAGCTGTACACGGAGGTAGACACGTGAACACTGTGGCTTTAGGAATGCACTTGGTTTATTAGATGTGGCATAAACTAAAGTCAAACACCAAGTAAACATGGCCCTCTGGGCAAAACAGCAAAACAAAATGGTAGCACTAGGCACACACCTTGAATTAGCAGGGATAAGCCTGCTCAGAGTTAGCAAGACCCATGGCTCAGACATAAGCAAAAAAAACACAAACACTTCTCTGTAGTGTTCCTCTCTAGATACTAAACACTACTGCATTTGGAGGCCAGCTACTTAAGCCCCAGAACACACCCAGGGGTGGAGATAAGGTGGACATCCTCCCACCCGCTCTATGGATGTCCACATAAAAGCCAGCCCATTATATAAATTAGCTTAATCTCACACTGCATTTAGTGTGCTGTAGGAAAATCGCTGGGTTTTATATCCCTCACAATATTAAGCGCAATGAAATATATCTCCCCTCCAGCACTTTGCCAGTGACTTTGTCACGGCCTTAATGAGGCTATTGCTGGTTTAAATAAATGCTGTGACCGACCTTTATCCAGCAAAAGCATTACAGTTTGTTTGGCCTTGTTATTTCTGATAGTTTTAAGGGGAGGTTAATATAAGGGGAATAGAAAGTTGGAGCATTTGAGGGGGTGGGTCGCCATTTAATGCAATTACTTGCATGTCAGCAGTCATACAAAACCCAGATGGAACATTTACTGTAATCAGTCAGAGTCATTTTGGAATCCATCTGATTTCTGTTCCTGTGGTATGCATTTTTTTAGGCAACCACAAAAGTGCCATTGACCACAGTTTTGTGCACAAGGCAATAGTGTGACAATATTTTTTTTTTTTTTAGATTGGATAGTTTCAGATACCAAATAATAGAATTGAACAAATCTTGCAATTTTTTTTATAATAAATACATAAGGATTTTTTGCAAAAACAAAAATAAGCAAAAGTACATATAGGTAGTAGAGTTGGGTGAATTTATCGTTATTTGTTCATTCTTTATTTTGTGGGGGGTCAACATGTTTGCAATTTTTCTTTCACTTTTTTCATCCATTCTAATTATATCTGTAAACTACCATAGCTATGTTAAAATACTTACCGTTCTCCATCTTACCGGGGTTCCAGCCCAAGTCTGGTTCTCTTCTTGGTCACGTGAGTGTGGGGAGGTGCTACTTCAACCAATATAACTATGAAGCCTCAGAGTGAGACTCCACAGACTTACACTGTGAAACCGACTACCAATCCACAAGTAAACACCTGACATCCGGATAGTCTGATTTGAGATCACGTGATATAGAAGAGTACAAAAGTGACCTTGGAAACTAGAGAAAATGGCAATTTGTAAGTATTTTAATGCACCTACATTACATTAAAGACATATTTAGCAGTGATAAGACAATAAAATATTTGATGCCAGTGCTTTTCAAATAGAGTTTCCCAATTCAGACTATCCTTGTTTTGTGAAACAAATCATTGACTTAAAATCAAAGGTCTGTCAATCTTATGCATGGCATGCTGGATCTACACTGGCTGACAGATAGATGAGAACCCAGAACATTTGATTTATATTTTTAAATGTTTTTCCTAAATCAGACAACTCTAGCATTTTTCATGAACTCAATTTTACAATAGAATACCACTTCCAGAAAATAGAATTATTTTATGATATAAAATGTGTTCTTACGGTTAGCAAATGACATCAATCTCCCAAGTGACGGTTAATGTGTCCAGCTATGAAAACAAGTATCTGGAAATACAGTGTGTGGAATGTAACCTCCTATTAAACTTGTAAACCACATACTCGGTAAGCATTTGTATGCAGGCTGGGTTTACAATGCCAGAGGAAGAAATGTTATTCTCCTTCTAGATTAAGTAGTACAGCAAGGTACATCTCCAAATAAGATTAGGTAGACAATAGCATATTTTTTCATATATATAACTCCTAGTCGTTTAACTTGCAAGAATTGAATAGCTACTCCAGAGAGCTATGTCAATCAATAATTGTTTGCACAGCAATATCACAGGTGAACAAAGGAGTTATTTTGTAATGGGAAAAGAACAGTGTTCTTTAGTCATTTGTGATGTGCCATGAATAGGAATTAATGTTAGAAGCCTTACAAATGACGGGGACCAAAAGTAACATGATTTTACCTGTTTAATAAGAGAAAGAAAAATAGCTTTTAAATTATTGTTTTTGTTACCGTATAGGTGATTTGTAAAACATATCCATATTATCATCTTATCTATTTGTACTGTATAAGAGGTATGAGATTAACTTTTGCCAGAACTGTTCTCAGACAACTTACAGTGCTTTTTCACATTTTTCAATACTTGGCACAGATTCACTGTGATGTCCATATATTTCATATTTATTTTCCTTTGGTAACATATATATTACACATTATTCCTCAGATATTATCACTGTTCACATACATTTGGACCAAATTCACCCCAAATCACAATTACCTACTCAAATACAATTACACTAAGCACAACAGTCAACTTCTTGGGAGGCCAATAATAAGAAATAAAGTAGGTGTGCCCCAAGGAAAGCTATACAGTTTTTGAATCTACTGTAAATCTCTTTATCTCATGTATAAACACAGTAATAAAATATTTTCTTCATTTGAACCAAACTAATTTATAATATGATTGAAAACACAGGTATGCAAAATTTTGGTTTATGAAAATTGTATCAAATATAATGACTGATTCTTATGTTTGCCTATACTCTGATATTAAAAAATGCTCCTATTTTTAACCATCATGAATGGATTTTGCACAAAAAACACATGAAATTAAGTACAAGCAAGATAAACAGAGATGGATGAACCCAAACAGTAAAGTTTGGCATCCATACCGAACACCTACTGTTCGGGCACAGACACCAGACATGGACTTCACCAGGAAGTCCATGTTAATGTTTGGGTTCGGCTGCCCGAACACCGGGTGTTTGTCGCGCTGTAATGTGCATGGCAGCGCAAAAAACACCACTTTTGAATGGCTGATTGGCGGTGAAATCATCCCTGCCGGTCAGATAGCCATGTTCCCACGCTGTGAAAAGACAGCGTGAGTGCTCTAATGTGATTGGAGGTATAAAGTTTACCTCCAGTCACTGGTGTCAGCTGATGGGACTACTGCTCTAATCATCCGACACCTGCTGCCACTAATAACAGCGAGAGCAGGAACTGCTGATATGTGTATTCATTAGCTAGCTACAGCGCTGTAAATAAATAACTAAAAAAACAGCATGGGTTCCCCTGTGTTTTTGATAACCAGCCAGGCAAAACTCACAGCTGGGGGCTGCAACTCTGAGCTGTCAGCTTCAACAAGCCTGGTTATCAAGAATAGAGGGGTCCACATGCTGTTTTTTTAAATTATTTCAATAATTAATTTTAAAAAGTGGCATGGGGTCCCCCCCATTTTTGACAACCAGTCTTGATAAAGCAGACAGCTGGGGGCTGGTATTCTCAGGCTGGTAAGGGGCCATGGATATTGCCCCAGCCTAAAAATAGCAGCCTGCAGCGGCCCAGAAAAGGCACATCTATGAGATGCGTCGATACTGGCGCTTTACCCAGCTCTTCCCACTAGCCCTGTAGCATTGGCAAGTGGGGTTAATATTTGTGGGGTTAGTGTTAAAGGTGAACTTCAAGCTCATGGAACATCAGTGTCAGATGGCACCATCCGTCCTTGTATGAGCCAAAGTGGACTTCATGGGAGATGACCAAGGAGGACACCATTGTTAAAAAAAAATCATAAAAAAGACAGACTGGAATTTGCTAAACTACATGTTGACAAGCCGCAAAGCTTCTGGAAGAAAGCCTATGGACAGATGAGACAAAAATGGAACTTTTAGGCAAGGCTCTATGTTCACAGATGGAAAAAATGAAGCATATAAAGAAAAGAACACTGTCCCTACTGTGAACAATGGAGGAGGCTCTGTTATGTTCTGGGGCTGGTTTGCTGCATCTGGCACAGGGTGCCTAGAATCTTTCCAGGGTACAATGAAATCTCAAGACTATCAAGGGATTCTAGAGAAAAATGTGCTGCCCAGTGTCAGAAAGCTTGGTCTCAGTCACAGGTCATGGGTCTTACAACAGCATATTGACCCAAAACACACAGCTAAAAACACCCAAGAATGGCTAAGAGGAAAACATTGGACTATTCTGAAGTGGCCTTCTATGAGCCCTGGCCTAAATCCTATTGAGCATCTTTGGAAAGAGCTGAAACATGCCGCCTGGAAAAGGCAACCTTCAAACATGAGACAACTGGAGCAGTTTGCTCTTGAGGAGTGGGCCAAAATACCTGTCGAGAGGTGCAGAAGTCTCATTGACAGTTACAGGAAGCATTTGATTGCAGTGATTGCCTCAAGGGGTTGTGCATCAACATATTAAATTAAGGGTACCATCACTTCTGTCCAGGCCTATTTCATGACTTTTATTTTTTTTTAATTCTGTGGAAGCATGGTTGAAAAGCAATGTCTGACTTTCATTTGTTCATTTTCAGAGATCTTTTATTTATTACTAGATGGCAGCCCGATTCTAAAGAATCGGGAGTCTAGAATCCATATATACTTTATTTATTCAAATGTAAGAATAATACAATTAATAAATAATAGTAAGAAAGAACAAAAAATGGCTGCACTCACCAGCTCTTGACAATTCTTGACAGTACGGCACATTTCTGATTGGTCGCTCGCGGCAGGCGGCAACCAATCAGAAAAGTGCCGCGCACCACGAAGGCATATATCTTTGTCCACCCTGAGCGGGTGTATGACGCTGGTGATGTCACTTATCTCCGGACATTATCTCCGGACAAAGCCACGGAAGTTGGCACAAATTGCCGGAAGTAGTATTCTAGGCAATTATATATTAGATTTTAATGTTATCAGTGTTTACCTTTGAACATTTATATTGTATTGTCCTGTCACCAGCCATGTGTACGATTATCGGCCAAAAGCCTCTCTGGAACCAATAATCACCCCATGTAAAGGTATCTTTATAAGTTAAAGATTCAGAATACTATGACTTTTATCATATCCTGAACAGTCAAGTTTTTTATGAACCGTTAAGGTTTTCTGGTTGAAGTAAAAAAAACTCTGAGTGTTTACAGTTTGAAACCATAAAATGTTGAAAAATTATGTCATTCTTGAGTATATCACTCAATGGTGCTCATAAACGTGTCAAATTTGATCTATAATATACTTTAATATACGTTACTTTAATCTTTAATATACTTAAGAACAGGGCCCCAGACATCACACAGGGGGTCTGAAACACCGCACAGTGGTCCAAAATATCGCTGTGCTCTGCCTGGGGCCCCATATGCTGCCTGGGGCCCCTGTGCTCTGCCTGGGGCCCCATATGCTGCCTGGGGCCCCTGTGCTCTGCCTGGGGCCCCATGTTCTGCCTGGGGCCCCTGTGCTCTGCCTGGGGCCACTGTGCTCTGCCTGGGGCCCCATATGCTGCCTGGGGCCCCTGTGCTCTGCCTGGGGCCCCATATGCTGCCTGGGGCCCCTGTGCTATGCCTGGGGCCCCATAGGCTGCCTGGGGCCCCTGTGCTCTACCTGGGACCACTGTGCTCTGCCTGGGGCCCCATATGCTGCCTGGGGCCCCTGTGCTCTGCCTGGGGCCCCTGTGCTCTGCCTGGGGCCCCATGTTCTGCCTGGGGCCACTGTGCTCTGCCTGGGGCCCCATAGGCTGCCTGGGGCCCCTGTGCTCTGCCTGGGACCACTGTGCTCTGCCTGGGGCCCCATATGCTGCCTGGGGCCCCTGTGCTCTGCCTGGGGCCCCATATGCTGCCTGGGGCCCCTGTGCTCTGCCTGGGGCCCCTGTGCTCTGCCTGGGGCCCCATGTTCTGTCTGGGGCCCCTGAGCTCTGCCTGGGGCCACTGTGCTCTGCCTGGGGCCCCATGTTCTGCCTGGGGCCACTGTGCTCTGCCTGGGGACCCATAAGCTGCCTGGGGCCCCTGTGCTCTGCCTGGGACCCCATATGCTGCCTGGGGCCCCATATGCTGCCTGGGGCCCCTGTGCTCTGCCTGGGGCCACTGTGCTCTGCCTGGGGCCCCATATGCTGCCTGGGGCCACTGTGCTCTGCCTGGGGCCCCATATGCTGCCTGGGGCCCCTGTGCTCTGCCTGGGGCCACTTTGCTCTGCCTGGGGCCCCATATGCTGCCTGGGGCCCCTGTGCTCTGCCTGGGGCCCCTGTGCTCTGCCTGGGGCCCCATATGCTGCCTGGGGCCCCTGTGCTCTGCCTGGGGCCCCTGTGCTCTGCCTGGGGCCCCATGTTCTGCCTGGGGCCCCTGTGCTCTGCCTGGGGCCACTGTGCTCTGCCTGGGGCCCCATATGCTCTGCCTGGGGCCCCATATGCTGCCTGGGGCCCCTGTGCTCTGCCTGGGTGTAGGACACTGGTGACGTCACTTATCTCCGGACATTAGCTCCGGACATTATCTCCGGACATTAGCTCCGGACAAAGCCACGGAAGTTGGCACAAATTGCAGGAAGTAGTATTCTAGGCAATTATATATTAGATTACTTTTGTCAGATTCAAGTTATATCTGTGACCATTGTGGATTTTTCTGTTATTAAACGAGGGGTACCCACAATTTTGACCACGTGTGTATGTGCCAAGTAACTTATTTTCACTGAAAATTTTCAATAGCAATATTACAGTTCCAATTCTCCAAACTTCCATATGTACAAAATGTAGCAGTTACCTATTTTTATGGCAATAATACAGTTCCAATTTTCTAAATGTACTATTCTTAACATTCCTGAGTGCTGATTTGTTTTTCTCCGAAATGTTGTGTTAGCTAGTACCTGTTTACACCAGTTTGGATGTGCTGGTCAATTTTTCTGTCTGTAGAAAACTCCTGTGACATGTGCACTCCTACTCTCATCAGCCCCAGTGGGCTAAGTTAGCTGGTTCCTTTCTGCCCCATAAATTGTAGGATTTTTAGTCCAAGAGAGGTGTCTTATCAGGACAGGGACCCAACAATTATGTATGCCTTGACAGTGACTGTTGGGCTCTTATACAGAATGCCCTAGAGGCACTGAAGCATATTTACTGTCATTGTTCAGTAGCACAGCAGCTTTCAGAATTATTTTTGGATGAATCTAATATATAATTGCCTAGAATACTACTTCCTGCAATTTGTGCCAACTTCCGTGGCTTTGTCCGGAGCTAATGTCCGGAGATAATGTTCGGAGCTAATGTCCGGAGCTAATGTCCGGAGATTAATTGCCTAGAATACTACTTCCTGCAATTTGTGCCAACTTCCGTGGCTTTGTCCGGAGCTAATGTCCGGAGCTAATGTCCGGAGATAAGTGACGTCACCAGTGTCCTACACCCAGGCTGAGCACAGGGGCCCCAGGCAGCATATGGGGCCCCAGGCAGAGCACAGTGGCCCCAGGCAGAGCACAGGGGCCCCAGGCAGCATATGGGGCCCCAGGCAGAGCACAGTGGTCCCAGGTAGAGCACAGGGGCCCCAGGCAGCCTATGGGGCCCCAGGCAGAGCACAGGGGCCCCAGGCAGCATATGGGGCCCCAGGCAGAGCACAGGGGCCCCAGGCAGCATATGGGGCCCCAGGCAGAGCACAGGGGCCCCAGGCAGCATATGGGGCCCCAGGCAGAGCACAGTGGTCCCAGGCAGAGCACAGGGGCCCCAGGCAGCCTATGGGGCCCCAGGCAGAGCACAGTGACCCCAGGCAGAACATGGGGCTCCAGGCAGAGCACAGGGGCCCCAGGCAGCATATGGGGCCCCAGGCAGATCACAGGGGCCCCAGGCAGCATATGGGGCCCCAGGCAAAGCACAGGGGCCCCAGGCAGCATATGGGGCCCCAGGCAGAGCACAGGGGCCCCAGGCAGCATATGGGGCCCCAGGCAGAGCACAGTGGCCCCAGGCAGAGCACAGGGGCCCCAGGCAGCATATGGGGCCCCAGGCAGAGCACAGTGGTCCCAGGCAGAGCACAGGGGCCCCAGGCAGCCTATGGGGCCGCAGGCAGAGCACAGTGGCCCCAGGCAGAGCACAGGGGCCCCAGGCAGAGCACAGGGGCCCCAGGCAGCATATGGGGCCCCAGGCAGAGCACAGGGGCCCCAGGCAGCATATGGGGCCCCAGGCAGAGCACAGGGGCCCCAGGCAGAGCACAGGGGCCCCAGGCAGCATATGGGGCCCCAGGCAGAGCACAGTGGTCCCAGGCAGAGCACAGGGGCCCCAGGCAGCCTATGGGGCCGCAGGCAGAGCACAGTGGCCCCAGGCAGAGCACAGGGGCCCCAGGCAGAGCACAGGGGCCCCAGGCAGCATATGGGGCCCCAGGCAGAGCACAGGGGCCCCAGGCAGCATATGGGGCCCCAGGCAGAGCACAGGGGCCCCAGGCAGAGCACAGGGGCCCCAGGCAGAACATGGGGCCCCAGGCAGAGCACAGGGGCCCCAGGCAGAGCACAGGGGCCCCAGGCAGCATATGGGGCCCCAGGCAGAGCACAGGGGCCCCAGGCAGCATATGGGGCCCCAGGCAGAGCACAGTGGCCCCAGGCAGAGCACAGGGGCCCCAGGCAGCTTATGGGGCCCCAGGCAGAGCACAGTGGCCCCAGGCAGAACATGGGGCCCCAGGCAGAGCACAGGGGCCCCAGGCAGAGCACAGGGGCCCCAGGCAGCATATGGGGCCCCAGGCAGAGCACAGGGGCCCCAGGCAGCATATGGGGCCCCAGGCAGAGCACAGTGGCCCCAGGCAGAGCACAGGGGTGCCAGGCAGAACATGGGGCCCCAGGCAGAGCACAGGGGCCCCAGGCAGCATATGGGGCCCCAGGCAGAGCACAGAGGCCCCAGGCAGCATATGGGGCCCCAGGCAGAGCACAGTGGCCCCAGGCAGAGCACAGGGGCCCCAGGCAGCATATGGGGCCCCAGGCAGAGCACAGTGGTCCCAGGCAGAGCACAGGGGCCCCAGGCAGCCTATGGGGCCCCAGGCAGAGCACAGTGGCCCCAGGCAGAACATGGGGCCCCAGGCAGAGCACAGGGGCCCCAGGCAGCATATGGGGCCCCAGGCAGAGCACAGTGGTCCCAGGTAGAGCACAGGGGCCCCAGGCAGCCTATGGGGCCCCAGGCAGAGCACAGGGGCCCCAGGCAGCATATGGGGCCCCAGGCAGAGCACAGGGGCCCCAGGCAGCATATGGGGCCCCAGGCAGAGCACAGTGGCCCCAGGCAGAGCACAGGGGCCCCAGGCAGAACATGGGGCCCCAGGCAGAGCACAGGGGCCCCAGGCAGAGCACAGGGGCCCCAGGCAGCATATGGGGTCCCAGGCAGAGCACAGGGGCCCCAGGCAGCATATGGGGCCCCAGGCAGAGCACAGCGATATTTTGGACCACTGTGCGGTGTTTCAGACCCCCTGTGTGATGTCTGGGGCCCTGTTCTTAAGTATATTAAAGATTAAAGTAACGTATATTAAAGTATATTATAGATCAAATTTGACACGTTTATGAGCACCATTGAGTGATATACTCAAGAATGACATAATTTTTCAACATTTTATGGTTTCAAACTGTAAACACTCAGAGTTTTTTTTACTTCAACCAGAAAACCTTAACGGTTCATAAAAAACTTGACTGTTCAGGATATGATAAAAGTCATAGTATTCTGAATGTTTAACTTATAAAGATACCTTTACATGGGGTGATTATTGGTTCCAGAGAGGCTTTCGGCCGATAATCGTACACATGGCTGGTGACAGGACAATACAATATAAACGTTCAAAGGTAAACACTGATAACA
The DNA here is from genome assembly GCF_051348905.1 of Ranitomeya variabilis. Classification (NCBI taxonomy): domain Eukaryota; kingdom Metazoa; phylum Chordata; class Amphibia; order Anura; family Dendrobatidae; genus Ranitomeya; species Ranitomeya variabilis. Next base: position 440,763,272 of record NC_135234.1, read on the forward strand.
TTAAAATCTAATATATAATTGCCTAGAATACTACTTCCGGCAATTTGTGCCAACTTCCGTGGCTTTGTCCGGAGATAATGTCCGGAGATAAGTGACGTCACCAGCGTCCTACACACGCTCAGGGTGGACAAAGATATATGCCTTCGTGGTGCGCGGCACTTTTCTGATTGGTTGCCGCCTGCCGCGAGCGACCAATCAGAAATGTGCCGTACTGTGACACACTCCGCCTGCCATTTTGGTGTGATTTTTGAATTTTTACCTCACAGCAAGTTTCTACTGCGTGGAGGCGGTCCCAGTGACGTCGCTCTTCAAGCTCCTGCCGAATTTCGTCAAAAAAATGATAATACCATTTACCAAAACTATATATATTTAGTTGTGAAGTGGTTCAGTGACATTTTCACACCAATTTTGAACTTTTGTTTTGTGTTTTCTCCATATACTGCCTATTATTCACTGACTGTTATACTGAGAGACTGCCGTTTATTAACCTCTTCTTTGCCACACTGGGTATATTGCTCTATTATTTGCCACATAAGGACATTGTCCATTATTGCCCAGCAATTTCTCTGCAATATAAACTGCCTATTTATTAATATCTGTATTCCTGCAAAGAACTATTGCCTATTATTAACTGGCTATTTTCCTACTACCTGACACTGCCTCTTATTAACCTGTTGTTTGCCACCACCACGCTTAAAGCTGTTTAGCTTAGCCAACATGAGCTCTAATAGTAAGGATACTAATGACACAGAGCCCAAAGCTGCTGATGGTGCACGTAAGATTAGGTCTGATATAAAGTATACTAATAATGCAGAGCAAAAAGACGCCGATGCCGCACGTAAGCGTAAACAGCGTGCTAACAAGAGTACAGAGGATAGATGCAAGCGCCTGAACACTGTTAAGTATAGTAATGACACAGAGTCCAAAGCTGCTGATGGCGCACATAAGATCAGGTCTGATATAAAGTATGGTAATGATGTAGAGCGAAAAGCCGCCGATGCCGCACGTAAGCGTAAACAGCGTGTTAACAAGAGTACAGAGGATAGATGCAAGTGCCTGGATACTGTTAAGTATACTAATGACACAGAGCCCAAAGCTGCTGATGGCGCACGTAAGATCAGGTCTGATATAAAGTATGGTAATGATGCAGAGTGAAAAGCCGCCGATGCCGCACGTAAGCGCAAACAGCGTGTTAACAAGAGTACAGAGGATAGATGCAAGCGCCTGGATACTGTTAAGTATACTAATGACACAGAGTGTAAAGCTGCTGATGGCGCACGTAAGATCAGGTCTGATATAAAGTATGGTAATGATGCAGAGCGAAAAGCCGCCGATGCTGCACGTAAGCGCAAACAGCGTGCTAACAAGAGTACAGAGGAGAGATGCAAGCGCCTGGACACTGTTAAGTATACTAATGACACAGAGCCCAAAGCTGCTGATGGCGCACGTAACATCAGGTCTGATAATAAGTATACCAATGACGCAGGGCGAAAAGCCGCCGATGCTGCACGTAAGCATAAACAGCGTGCTAACAAGAGAACAGAGGATAGATGCAAGCGCCTGGACACTGTTAAGTATACTAATGACACAGAGCCCAAAGCTGCTGATGGCGCACGTAACATCAGGTCTGATAATAAGTATACCAATGACGCAGATCGAAAAGCCGCCGATGCTGCACGTAAGCACAAACAGTGTGCTAACGAGACTACAGAGGACAGACAGAAGCGCCTGGACACTGTTAATGCTGCTTGCAATAAACGCATTACTAATGAGTCTTTTGAGGACAAAACTAATTGATTAAGTAATAAAGCTGCTGCTGCACGCTCTCAACATTGCAAACATAATATTTCCACATCCTCAGTCATAGATTCTGCCCACAATACAGCTTCTTTGTCTCCATTCATAGAATGTGTGCAGCCTCAAGCTCCTTTAACCGTTGGTAAATCTGCACGTAAGCGCAAACACTGTCCTACTTACACTCCAAATGATAAACGCCGTCGCCTGTACACCGTTGTCTGCTTATAAGACATGCTTCACACCTGACTCTTCTAAGGCAACAAACAAACCATTACCAAATGCAGCTGGTGCACGCCGTGAACGGCGCAAAAAAACCGCTTGCACCTCCATATTAATAAACCCTGACCATGATACACCTTCCAACTCCTCAGTGATTGAATCTGTGGACAGTGAAGATCCTCTACCAGGTCCACGCTTTATATATGTTGGCTTAAAGAAACATTCCAATGCTCCGTTACCACAACCTGTACCTCAACATCCTACAGGTTTTACTAATGATGACAGTACCATAGTAGAACACTCCTGTGGTCCTATGAACTATTTATGTGAACATTGTCAAGCATTACATTTTAATGCTGAGATACCAGCAGATAAAAATTTTACTCTGTGTTGTCACAAGAGTAAAGTGCATATACCTATACCCCAATATCCCGAGGTCTTTAAACGATTGCTGACAGGGGAGAGTGAGTTCAGTAAGAATCTCATGGAAAATATTCGTAGTATTAACAGCTCATTTGCTTTCGCCTCCATGGGTGCCAATATATCCCCTCCACCTGGACATGGCCCTTACTGTTTCCGTATACATGGACAAATATATCATCGTACTGGAACCCTACATCCCAGTGATGATCAAGTTCCAGCTTATGCCCAACTGTATATTTTGGATACCGCTACCGCGAATGAACAACGTTTGAACTGTGAACAAAATCAAAAATGTCATCCCACTTTGATGAGTATAATTGCTCTTCAGTTAGACAATGTGAATCCCTTTGTTGCTGCCTACAAAATGTTACGAGATGTGGAACATCAAAACCAACAAATGCCCAGAAATATATTAAAGGACAAAAAACTCAAGGAACATTAGCAACCACAAGTGGATAAACCACAGCACAATAGAGTATAATCCTTATCAAATATTTTTATTGAAGGAACAATAAAATGAACATGAAATACATATTAAAATGAGAAAAAACTGGATGACCAATAACAGGACACAAAGAGTGCCTGGCACATATAACCTGTAACAGTAGAGTAGAAATTCACTGCCCCATAAAGTGCTAATAGTGATTTAATCATAAAGAAAGTGAATATCTAAATAGTACACGCTACAGCGATCACACCATGAAAACTATATATGGTGTCAAAGACAACCAAATGGTACATAATATGTGTAATAGCTAAGCCCAGTGAAGAGGGTATATATGCTGCTAGATAATAAGTAACAGATAGCTAGCATTATCCCACATTGAAATCAATGTATAATGTGGCTAAATAGAACAACAGGCGTAAGCCTAAAATAAGAAAATATATTGGAAAGAGGCATGATATACTCACTGAATGTTATAAAGGTTAAGTGCCGGCACCACGTGGGTCCCTGCCGCCCCAACGCACGTTTCGTAGAGACTTCCTCAGGAGGCGTGCATTGGGGGGAGGGTTTCAACCATTCATACAATGTCAAGCCAATCACAACATAAGACAAAGCCTAATTGAAAACGTGTAACAGATGTACGCTGCCCATATTAACATCTGATGATATCCGGTAATGACGGCGCATGCGCGGCCGCCACAGCAACCAAAGGACCATCCAGTAAGCGGCGGTGGAACGCAAGCAGGAAGGGCCGTCATGGAGACGGCTCTGCATGCCGCGCGCCGGGCGCCGCCCACCAGATGATCCGGCGCCATGGAAGCGGCGCATGCGCACACCGGATAACGGGCAATCAAAGGAGAAGATGAACATTGAGGTAAATGTATCGTAGTACAGAGAAGACATAGCGCTAACCTGAAGTGAAAGTGACTGTGTGCATATTGATGCTGGTGTGCAGAAGATAAATAAAAAATAAATAATTAGCCAATGCTCATGAACTTATGTGCAATATATCCAATAGTAATTCGTGTGAGTGAAAACCTCATAATAAAACAGTCAATCTAAATATGAGCAAGTGAATAAAGCACATTACAATACTAAAACGCATAAACAGGATATTAAAATACAAGGTAGATATAAAACTAATGTGCATACATAGATAATCTCACCAAATACAAAAAAATTTTTTTTTTAAATACTGAACAATGACATAACATAAATGGGTAAAAATAAATGCAGAACAAATAAAAACTGTGAAACAATAAAGAGGAAAAACTCCTCACAATCAACCGAAAAAACCTAGTAAAAATGGGTGTGAATACATAGATAGACGCGCATAAAACATAGATGGTGTTTTCAATTGAAGAGTGGAAGACTTCATGCGATAAAAACCTCAAGATCTTCATGAACACGGATAGAAGTTCAATATAATGGGCAGAGTGCGCACAACAAAATCAGAACTAGAATATAGGAAAATGAAAAAACAGAACATAAATAAAAAATACAAAAAATACACATTATTAAAAACAATATAAAAATGGATAACAAAACCCCCACTCCCTAAAAAACGTGAATGATGTCTCTATAGAAATGAACCGAAACCAAACCCCTCGTTAAGGCCACCCGGGGTAACTGTCTTAAGTCGATATATCCACCGGCTTTCAACACGGGCCAAGGCTCGAAATAAATCACCACCTCGAGGCCCAAGTGATACTTGGTCAATAGCCTTAATTTTGAGCTTACTGGGATTACATTCATGGTGCAAAAAGAAATGACGAGGTAACGTTTTTAATGAGCTAGGGTCTTTAGATGTTTTTGCTTTCTCTATATCACGGACATGCTCTCTTGTCCTAATCTTTAACTCACGGGTAGTCATCCCTATGTAAACTTTATTACATGGGCACTGTGCGTGGTAAATTACCCCTTTTGAGGCACATGTAAGTCTGTGGCGAATTTTAAAAACGCGGCCATCTTGGGGATTAGAAAAATCCTTGCTCTTCACATGATTTTGGCACCCTTTGCAAAATGTACACGGAAAGAAACCCTGTATAGAGTCACTAGCTTTTTTAATCTTTCCATCATTTGGGGAATAGTGGCTATGAACTAGCAGGTCACGAAGATTGTCAGACCTCTTAGCCGTTATAGATGGTCTATCAGGTAGGAGAGATTTGAGAATTGGATCTGAGCGTAAAATTCCCCAATGTTTGGTGACAATTCCAACCAGATCATTCCACTGGCTGTTGAATGGGGTAATAAGTCTCACCTGCGTATCTTCTTTATTTTTCCTTGGAGTTTGATAGAGAAGGTCATTACGTGATGTAGAACATGCTCTCTTGTAGCCCCTACGTATTTGTCGATGGCTATAACCTCGTTCTCTAAAGCGGCCATATAGATCACGAGATTGTTTTTCAAATTTGTCTTGACTTGAACAGATGCGTTTTACACGTAGAAATTGCCCAATTGGGATACCATTAATGGTTGACTGACGGTGTGATGAACTTGCATGTAGTAACGTGTTAGTAGCCGTTGGTTTACGAAATACAGTAGTCTCTATTACTCCCTGAGGCGAAATATTGACATCCAGATCCAAAAAATTAACCTGTTGACCATGTACAAAGGTAAGTTTGATATTGAGATCATTGATATTGAGCTCATCCATGAACTCATTAAGATGTTCCACAGTGCCTTCCCATATAAAAAATACATCATCAATATAGCAAATCCAGTGATGCACCTTATCAATGTGCACCACTGGATTGCAAAGGAAAATGTCCCTCTCCCAGGCACCCAAAAATAAATTTGCGTAAGATGGGGCACAGGCAGCCCCCATGGCGGTCCCCTGAAGCTGGAGATATGTCTGATCTGCAAACATAAAGCAATTATGAGTAAGTATGAATTGCAGCAGTTGTAATATAAAATCTGCCATGGGTTTATCAACATCTCCAGCCTCAAGAAACCAGGAGACTGCCCTGAGCCCATCACAATGCCTGATAGACGTATATAGGCTTTCTATATCTGCTGTAACAAGAATCATGTTCTGTTGAATTGAGAGACCATCAAAACTGCGTAGGGCCGCTGTAGTGTCTTGGATAAAGGATGGCAATGTATGGACAAGCGGCTTAAGATAAAAGTCAACAATTTTACAAGCCAATTCACAGATTCCCTCATTGCCAGAGACAATTGGTCTCCCTGGGGGGTTAGTAGGATCTTTGTGAATCTTGGGAATAAGATATAGGGTAGACATCCTAGGTTTCATAAGGATCACTGTATCAAGCAATTTCTTTGGAACAATTCCTATCTCGAATGCATGAGTGACAATAATTTCAAGATCTTGTTTAAATTCGTTGAGGGGGTTATAATGTAATTTTTTGTAGCACGCTTTGTCAGCCAATAGCTTTTGAGCCTGTTTTTCATATTGACAATTGGGCCATATTACCACATTACCCCCTTTATCGGCCTGTTTGATGGTCACATCTGTCCACTGCTGGATTTCATTGATAGTTTCAAAATCCCTACGATTCTTGCAAAAATATTTACAAGAGCAAAGCTGTTCTATATCATTGGAGACCATTTTTACAAAAACATCCACTGCAGGACATGTGCTGAGAGGGGGAAACTTTTTGGATTTATTGAAAAGGTGAGTGGGAAAATTACTCACCGAGCTAGGATATTGTTCCTCCAATAGGGATTCTAACACTGCCAGTACTTGTTGATCTTCAGTTACTTCAGACTGAAGATTGTTGGTAGATCTTTCATGGTATCTCTTCAAGATAAGTTTACGGGCAAATAGGTGAACATCCTTCACTACCGTGAATTGATCTAAAGATTTCGCAGGAGAAAAGGTTAAGCCACGTTGTAACAGCTCTTCCTGTTCAGAAGTCAATATATGGTTAGACAAATTAATTACCTTAGGTTGGTCATTTTTTGGGCCTTGTTTCCTTTGCTGTCTTGGAGGACCATAGTTGTTCCATTTACCACCAAACCTGGTTTTCATATTTGGAGACCTTATCCTATCCATGTCATGTGTGGAAAATTGACTGGACTGGGATGAGATAGACGTAGTAGACGAACTTCTAGATAAAGTGTCTCTCTTTTCTTTACGAAATTGCCATTTAAATATTCTTCCTGTCTCATAGTCATTGAGATCTCTTTCAAATTTTTTAGATTTAGTATCACACACATCTTTCTCCCATCTCTCCATATCTTTATCAATATCCAAAAAAAATTGATTCATCTGTTCTTTAGAAAAATCTAGCACCATTTGTGTTTGCATAGCACTGATTTGTGAATCAAGATCGCTCAATAATGCTGTATTTTTATCATTTATAATTTCTATAAATTTTAGAGAGCAAGCTGTTGCGGTTTCTTCCCACCTGCTGTTAAGGGCAGCATCACCCAGTTCAAACGTTGGATATAACTGGACTCGTAAACCCCTAGGGATAATGTTACATTTGTGATAATTCTGTAATGAGGCCCTTGTCCACCATATCCGCATTTTTTTATGTATTAGGTTTCGATATTTCTTGGTAGAATCCTTAAAATTATTTGAGACATCATTAGTGGCTCCAGTAATTCTCAATTTAAAAACATCACCAAGGCGGTCTTGCCAGGACTTTTCCCTGGCTTTATGATCCATAGTGATCAAAAATCGGACACTTGAATATTCTGTTCAAAAAACAGTAACAATTAGTATCAAAACCAACAAATGCCCAGAAATATATTAAAGGACAAAAAACTCAAGGAACATTAGCAACCACAAGTGGATAAACCACAGCACAATAGAGTATAATCCTTATCAAATATTTTTATTGAAGGAACAATAAAATGAACATGAAATACATATTAAAATGAGAAAAAACTGGATGACCAATAACAGGACACAAAGAGTGCCTGTCACATATAACCTGTAACAGTAGAGTAGAAATTCACTGCCCCATAAAGTGCTAATAGTGATTTAATCATAAAGAAAGTGAATATCTAAATAGTACACGCTACAGCGATCACACCATGAAAACTATATATGGTGTCAAAGACAACCAAATGGTACATAATATGTGTAATAGCTAAGCCCAGTGAAGAGGGTATATATGCTGCTAGATAATAAGTAACAGATAGCTAGCATTATCCCACATTGAAATCAATGTATAATGTGGCTAAATAGAACAACAGGCGTAAGCCTAAAATAAGAAAATATATTGGAAAGAGGCATGATATACTCACTGAATGTTATAAAGGTTAAGTGCCGGCACCACGTGGGTCCCTGCCGCCCCAACGCACGTTTCGTAGAGACTTCCTTCACTGGGCTTAGCTATTACACATATTATGTACCATTTGGTTGTCTTTGACACCATATATAGTTTTCATGGTGTGATCGCTGTAGCGTGTACTATTTAGATATTCACTTTCTTTATGATTAAATCACTATTAGCACTTTATGGGGCAGTGAATTTCTACTCTACTGTTACAGGTTATATGTGCCAGGCACTCTTTGTGTCCTGTTATTGGTCATCCAGTTTTTTCTCATTTTAATATGTATTTCATGTTCATTTTATTGTTCCTTCAATAAAAATATTTGATAAGGATTATACTCTATTGTGCTGTGGTTTATCCACTTGTGGTTGCTAATGTTCCTTGAGTTTTTTGTCCTTTAATATATTTCTGGGCATTTGTTGGTTTTGATACTAATTGTTACTGTTTTTTGAACAGAATATTCAAGTGTCCGATTTTTGATCACTATGGATCATAAAGCCAGGGAAAAGTCCTGGCAAGACCGCCTTGGTGATGTTTTTAAATTGAGAATTACTGGAGCCACTAATGATGTCTCAAATAATTTTAAGGATTCTACCAAGAAATATCGAAACCTAATACATAAAAAAATACGGATATGGTGGACAAGGGCCTCATTACAGAATTATCACAAATGTAACATTATCCCTAGGGGTTTACGAGTCCAGTTATATCCAACGTTTGAACTGGGTGATGCTGCCCTTAACAGCAGGTGGGAAGAAACCGCAACAGCTTGCTCTCTAAAATTAATAGAAATTATAAATGATAAAAATACAGCATTATTGAGCGATCTTGATTCACAAATCAGTGCTATGCAAACACAAATGGTGCTAGATTTTTCTAAAGAACAGATGAATCAATTTTTTTTGGATATTGATAAAGATATGGAGAGATGGGAGAAAGATGTGTGTGATACTAAATCTAAAAAATTTGAAAGAGATCTCAATGACTATGAGACAGGAAGAATATTTAAATGGCAATTTCGTAAAGAAAAGAGAGACACTTTATCTAGAAGTTCGTCTACTACGTCTATCTCATCCCAGTCCAGTCAATTTTCCACACATGACATGGATAGGATAAGGTCTCCAAATATGAAAACCAGGTTTGGTGGTAAATGGAACAACTATGGTCCTCCAAGACAGCAAAGGAAACAAGGCCCAAAAAATGACCAACCTAAGGTAATTAATTTGTCTAACCATATATTGACTTCTGAACAGGAAGAGCTGTTACAACGTGGCTTAACCTTTTCTCCTGCGAAATCTTTAGATCAATTCACGGTAGTGAAGGATGTTCACCTATTTGCCCGTAAACTTATCTTGAAGAGATACCATGAAAGATCTACCAACAATATTCAGTCTGAAGTAACTGAAGATCAACAAGTACTGGCAGTGTTAGAATCCCTATTGGAGGAACAATATCCTAGCTCGGTGAGTAATTTTCCCACTCACCTTTTCAATAAATCCAAAAAGTTTCCCCCTCTCAGCACATGTCCTGCAGTGGATGTTTTTGTAAAAATGGTCTCCAATGATATAGAACAGCTTTGCTCTTGTAAATATTTTTGCAAGAATCGTAGGGATTTTGAAACTATCAATGAAATCCAGCAGTGGACAGATGTGACCATCAAACAGGCCGATAAAGGGGGTAATGTGGTAATATGGCCCAATTGTCAATATGAAAAACAGGCTCAAAAGCTATTGGCTGACAAAGCGTGCTACAAAAAATTACATTATAACCCCCTCAACGAATTTAAACAAGATCTTGAAATTATTGTCACTCATGCATTCGAGATAGGAATTGTTCCAAAGAAATTGCTTGATACAGTGATCCTTATGAAACCTAGGATGTCTACCCTATATCTTATTCCCAAGATTCACAAAGATCCTACTAACCCCCCAGGGAGACCAATTGTCTCTGGCAATGAGGGAATCTGTGAATTGGCTTGTAAAATTGTTGACTTTTATCTTAAGCCGCTTGTCCATACATTGCCATCCTTTATCCAAGACACTACAGCGGCCCTACGCAGTTTTGATGGTCTCTCAATTCAACAGAACATGATTCTTGTTACAGCAGATATAGAAAGCCTATATACGTCTATCAGGCATTGTGATGGGCTCAGGGCAGTCTCCTGGTTCCTTGAGGCTGGAGATGTTGATAAACCCATGGCAGATTTTATATTACAACTGCTGCAATTCATACTTACTCATAATTGCTTTATGTTTGCAGATCAGACATATCTCCAGCTTCAGGGGACCGCCATGGGGGCTGCCTGTGCCCCATCTTACGCAAATTTATTTTTGGGTGCCTGGGAGAGGGACATTTTCCTTTGCAATCCAGTGGTGCACATTGATAAGGTGCATCACTGGATTCGCTATATTGATGATGTATTTTTTATATGGGAAGGCACTGTGGAACATCTTAATGAGTTCATGGATGAGCTCAATATCAATGATCTCAATATCAAACTTACCTTTGTACATGGTCAACAGGTTAATTTTTTGGATCTGGATGTCAATATTTCGCCTCAGGGAGTAATAGAGACTACTGTATTTCGTAAACCAACGGCTACTAACACGTTACTACATGCAAGTTCATCACACCGTCAGTCAACCATTAATGGTATCCCAATTGGACAATTTCTACGTGTAAAACGCATCTGTTCAAGTCAAGACAAATTTGAAAAACAATCTCGTGATCTATATGGCCACTTTAGAGAACGAGGTTATAGCCATCGACAAATACGTAGGGGCTACAAGAGAGCATGTTCTACATCACGTAATGACCTTCTCTATCAAACTCCAAGGAAAAATAAAGAAGATACGCAGGTGAGACTTATTACCCCATTCAACAGCCAGTGGAATGATCTGGTTGGAATTGTCACCAAACATTGGGGAATTTTACGCTCAGATCCAATTCTCAAATCTCTCCTACCTGATAGACCATCTATAACGGCTAAGAGGTCTGACAATCTTCGTGACCTGCTAGTTCATAGCCACTATTCCCCAAATGATGGAAAGATTAAAAAAGCTAGTGACTCTATACAGGGTTTCTTTCCGTGTACATTTTGCAAAGGGTGCCAAAATCATGTGAAGAGCAAGGATTTTTCTAATCCCCAAGATGGCCGCGTTTTTAAAATTCGCCACAGACTTACATGTGCCTCAAAAGGGGTAATTTACCACGCACAGTGCCCATGTAATAAAGTTTACATAGGGATGACTACCCGTGAGTTAAAGATTAGGACAAGAGAGCATGTCCGTGATATAGAGAAAGCAAAAACATCTAAAGACCCTAGCTCATTAAAAACGTTACCTCGTCATTTCTTTTTGCACCATGAATGTAATCCCAGTAAGCTCAAAATTAAGGCTATTGACCAAGTATCACTTGGGCCTCGAGGTGGTGATTTATTTCGAGCCTTGGCCCGTGTTGAAAGCCGGTGGATATATCGACTTAAGACAGTTACCCCGGGTGGCCTTAACGAGGGGTTTGGTTTCGGTTCATTTCTATAGAGACATCATTCACGTTTTTTAGGGGGTGGGGGTTTTGTTATCCATTTTTATATTGTTTTTAATAATGTGTATTTTTTGTATTTTTTATTTATGTTCTGTTTTTTCATTTTCCTATATTCTAGTTCTGATTTTGTTGTGCGCACTCTGCCCATTATATTGAACTTCTATCCGTGTTCATGAAGATCTTGAGGTTTTTATCGCATGAAGTCTTCCACTCTTCAATTGAAAACACCATCTATGTTTTATGCGCGTCTATCTATGTATTCACACCCATTTTTACTAGGTTTTTTCGGTTGATTGTGAGGAGTTTTTCCTCTTTATTGTTTCACAGTTTTTATTTGTTCTGCATTTATTTTTACCCATTTATGTTATGTCATTGTTCAGTATTTTAAAAAAAATTTTTTTGTATTTGGTGAGATTATCTATGTATGCACATTAGTTTTATATCTACCTTGTATTTTAATATCTTGTTTATGCGTTTTAGTATTGTAATGTGCTTTATTCACTTGCTCATATTTAGATTGACTGTTTTATTATGAGGTTTTCACTCACACGAATTACTATTGGATATATTGCACATAAGTTCATGAGCATTGGCTAATTAGTTATGTTTTATTTATCTTCTGCACACCAGCATCAATATGCACACAGTCACTTTCACTTCAGGTTAGCGCTATGTCTTCTCTGTACTACGATACATTTACCTCAATGTTCATCTTCTCCTTTGATTGCCCGTTATCCGGTGTGCGCATGCGCCGCTTCCATGGCGCCGGATCATCTGGTGGGCGGCGCCCGGCGCGCGGCATGCAGAGCCGTCTCCATGACGGCCCTTCCTGCTTGCGTTCCACCGCCGCTTACTGGATGGTCCTTTGGTTGCTGTGGCGGCCGCGCATGCGCCGTCATTACCGGATATCATCAGATGTTAATATGGGCAGCGTACATCTGTTACACGTTTTCAATTAGGCTTTGTCTTATGTTGTGATTGGCTTGACATTGTATAAATGGTTGAAACCCTCCCCCCAATGCACGCCTCCTGATGAAGTTTCTACGAAACGTGCGTTGGGGCGGCAGGGACCCACGTGGTGCCGGCACTTAACCTTTATAACATTCAGTGAGTATATCATGCCTCTTTCCAATATATTTTCTTATTTTAGGCTTACGCCTGTTGTTCTATTTAGCCACATTATACATTGATTTCAATGTGGGATAATGCTAGCTATCTGTTACTTATTATCTAGCAGCATATATACCCTCTTCACTGGGCTTAGCTATTACACATATTATGTACCATTTGGTTGTCTTTGACACCATATATAGTTTTCATGGTGTGATCGCTGTAGCGTGTACTATTTAGATATTCACTTTCTTTATGATTAAATCACTATTAGCACTTTATGGGGCAGTGAATTTCTACTCTACTGTTACAGGTTATATGTGCCAGGCACTCTTTGTGTCCTGTTATTGGTCATCCAGTTTTTTCTCATTTTAATATGTATTTCATGTTCATTTTATTGTTCCTTCAATAAAAATATTTGATAAGGATTATACTCTATTGTGCTGTGGTTTATCCACTTGTGGTTGGAGATGTGGAACATGAAGAACATCTTAAAGCTGAAGCTAATGGCACTCTCATGCCAAATATCATCATGGCCCTTAAACAAGATCGGAATCAAGACCCTCGCCGATATAATAATCCAACTGTCAATGAAGTTGCTGTCGTATTTGAAAATGACAATGGAGAGCCACCATTTAATCGTGATACTTTAATACATTTACAACCGGACCCCAAAAATCCTTTGGCGCCAAGAACACAACAGGTCAGCATTCTACACAGTAATTTAGATGCTTTACTCTATCCTTTATTTTTCCCTTACGGAGACCAGGGCTGGCATGATGGCCTCAAGCAACAAGGGCAAAGTCCACGCAGAGTTACACAACTGCAATATTACTGCTATGTGCTGTCTGTCCGTAATCAGTTTAATCCACTCCTGAATGGTGGCAAACTCACTCAGCAGTACTTAGTGGATGCTTATGTGAAAATCGAGGCAAATCGCCTAAATTATATCCGTCAACACCAAAAGGATTTGAAAGTAGAGGATTATTGTGTACTCCAGGAACATCTCCAGAAAAAATCCATTGAGAAGGGCATCCCCATTGGAAAAACGGTCATTTTACCATCTTCGTTTGAAGGCAGTCCCAGGAATATGCAGCAGCGGTACCAGGATGCCATGGCTATTGTGACTAAATATGGTCATCCTGATCTATTCATCACCATGACCTGTAATCCGAAATAAAATGAGATTACTGAGAATTTGGAACCTTGGCAGCGTGTGGAACATAGACCTGATTTGGTGGCACATGTTTTCAAAATAAAACTGGAAGCACTCTTAAAAGACATTAACAACGGATTATTTGGGAAAGTTTGCGCTATGGTTCATGTAATTGAATTTCAAAAACGTGGCCTTCCACATGCTCACATTTTGATTATTCTGGACAGCAACTCCAAATTAAGGACTGAGGAGGACATAGACAATACAGTGTGGGCTGAAATTCCCAATCCTACCCACTACCCTCAGCTCCATAAAATTGTTCTCCAACATATGATTCATGGTCCGTGTGGAGAACACAACCCAAATTCTCCCTGTATGGATCTGGGGAAGTGTACAAAAGGTTTCCCTAAAGATTTGCAACCAAGAACCATCATAGCTAAGGACGCCTATCCTACTTATCGCAGACACTTTGGCCCATCTTTTCAACACCATTCTAACATGATTGACAATTCGTGGGTGGTTCCATATAATCCGTTCCTGCTATTAAAATACAAGTGCCATATAAATGTCGAAGTTTGTGGTTCCATTCAGGCTGTGAAATATTTATTTAAATACGTCTACAAAGGACATGATAAAGCCAATCTTGAAATCTGCCAGACTAACATCCAACATGATGAAACACACCAATTCATGGATTCAAGATATGTCAGTGCACCAGAGGCAGCTTGGCGAATATTCTCATATCCAATGCATAAACAATCTCATAGCATCATTCGCCTTGCTGTACATCTACCGCATTCTCAGCCACTCTATTTTCATGAGGATGACTCTATTGGAAACATCAAACAAAAGCTCCATCAAAATTCTACACTTATGGCCTACTTCAAGCTTAATCAGAACGACCATCATGCTCATATTTATTTATACCGTGAAATTCCCGAAAACTATGTTTGGAAAGAAGGTTCTTGGGAAGTTAGAAAGCGAGCAGGTGGTTCTGTGATTGGACGAATGTATACTGTCAGTGTGAAAGACCAAGAACGGTACTATTTAAGATTGTTATTGTTACATGTCAAAGGTGCAACCAGTTTTGACAGCATAAAAACTGTACACGGAGTCACACATGAAACCTTCAAAGATGCGGCATTAGCTCTTGGCTTACTATTTGATGATAGTCTGTGGAGAAATACATTACTTGATGCCAGTATTCTCAACATGCCAGCACAGCTACGTGACATGTTTGCCTACATTTGTATTTTTGGTCCTCCAGCTAAACCTCGGGACTTATGGGATGAATTTAAGGAACACTTTGTAGAAGACTACTGCTATGCATACCACTCCGACACTCTGGAGTGTGTTAATTGTGAAGGCTATGCTATGACAGATGTCCAACATGTTCTTAAAGCTCATGGCAAAACTTATACTGATTTTAATTTGCCACGTCCAGTCAAGAAACAACACCTCCTCCCACAGTATGATAAAGATTATGAGTTATCAGCAGCTGCTGAAATGAAAGCTACTCTAAATGAGGACCAACTTTTTGCTTTTGATGCTATCACTCAAGCTTTAGAAGACACTAATTCTACAGCAAAGTGTTTTTTCCTTGATGGTCCTGGTGGCAGCGGAAAAACGTACCTATATCATCTACTCCTACATCAGCTAAGAGGACAAGGAGACATTGTGTCACCTGCTGCCACTACTGGAATTGCCGCCAACTTGCTACAAGGTGGACGAACCATTCATTCTCTTTATGGGATTCCAATTCCTGTTTCCAGGATTAAGAATGATACCGATGCAGCAAAAGATTTGCACAGCACTAAACTTTTTATTATTGATGAGTGCACAATGCTATCCAAATATGCATTGCATGTCATTGATAGAGTTTTACGTGATGTCATGACAACAAATGTAGCTCACAAAGAAAAAACACCGTTTGGAGGTAAAGTGATTGTTTTTGGAGGCGACTTTAGACAATGTCTTCCTGTCATCCCTCATGGGACAAGAACTAATGTTGTAGAGAGCTGTATAAAATATTCACAACACTGGCAACATTTTACTCGCCTGCCACTTATTAACAACATGCGCTCCATTGATCCTCACTACAGCAGTTGGTTGCTTCAACTGGGAAATGGTGAACTATCTAATGAACATAACCTTGGAGATGATGTAATTGAAATTCCTCCAGACATGGTATGCACTGGCTCTTTAATAATTGAAATTTTTGGAGATAATCTTTGTATTGATGTGAATGACACCGAAAGCATAAATACAGCTGCATCTCATGCAATTTTATGTCCAAAAAATGAGGACGTTGAGAAAGTCAATTCCCAAGTCATGGATTTATTGATAGGTGACTATACTGAATATATCAGTGATGATTCCATCGATCCTGATGAAGCTGATGACCTCGATCAATACCCACTTGAGTTTTTGAATTCACTAACACCAACTGGAATGCCTTCACATCGGCTGAAACTTAAAATTGGCACCATTGTCATGTTATTACGTAATCTGAACAGGAACAAAGGTCTCTGCAATGGTACGCGGCTCATTGTCACTGCCTTACATGCCAATATCATACTGGCTAAAGTAATTAGTGGGTCAGCAGCAGGAAATGTGGTATTCATTCCACGAATTGATTTGTGTCCATCAGAGACTGGATTACCTTTTAAATTAAGACGGAGACAATTTCCCATCAAGCCCGCATTTGCAATGACCATAAATAAATCTCAAGGCCAGACCCTCCATCGAGTTGGCATTTATCTACCAGAACCTGCTTTTGCCCATGGTCAATTGTATGTTGCTTTTTCCAGGGTGAAGCAATGTTGCAATGTGAGGGTTAAAGTGGTTAATACACCACTTCAAGGACAATTATTGGCTGATAGTACTAAAGTCTTCACACGTAATATTATCTACAAAAATATTTTAGTTTAAAGTTACTTTTCTTTTTTTTCATTATTCAGTTTTTCTAATAACATAGACAGCAATAGGCAAATTCTATGTATAGAGATAAGGAAAAAAAACAAAAACAAAAAAAAATTAGTGTAGCCATAGACATATAGATTTTAAGTACTTATGTAGGAAATACGTATATAACATACATACTCATTAGCATATAGGGTTAATAACTCTATATCATATCTACATAAATTTAGAAATATGATATATCAATACATATTTTTATAGGTAAGTAGAACACACATTAAGTACAAGATGTAAGATGTGTATCATCCAAATGCCTGTATTTGGTGATAGGAACCTGTATTTGAAGCTCCAGCAGTATAGCTGCTGAGAGATTTCATTTTGTTTTTAAAAAGGGTGAGGTTTTTGTGAACAGGTAAGAGACGGGTGGGATGGCTGTTCACACACATCTCTATCTCCAGGTGTGTTCTGTACATAGAAATAGATATATAGATAGGTACATATTTAGATAGATAGGGAAAGAATAGAGATTTTGCTTTCACATCAACATTTTTCTGCTATTTGGAGAATTTATGGTGGAAAAAAGGCTATTTCTGCACTTCCTGCCTAAGGGCTGACCCACGCCACTCTTGCTGTAAGTTGCATGCAATGTATACGGAATTTGTACTTCACTTGCGGCAGGTGCGGCACATGTGGTTTCTGCAGTTTTCGCCACAAAATCTCCACTTACCAGTGTTTTTGTTGTGGCTGCATTTAATGCAATTGTCGAAGCCGCGTTTGCCGCATTTACTGCAAGTTAACTCCAAGCTTCATCTACATTGCATGGCACTTGCTGAAAGTGTGTTGTAGGTCAGTTCTTTGGTGCCAAGTGTGGAAGTTGTATTGTTTTTAACATTACTTCTGCAAATATCAGAAACATGCAGATGTGAAAGAGGTTTGAGTATTAAGAAATAGGAATCAGTTAGTTAGGACCCATCAGTTCAAAGGCTACCGTGACGTGGTTGATGGGCATGCTTATATTAGCCCATCGGTGTACTATGAACGTTGATTTCTTAAATTTTACACTTCTGTCAAAATAAACACAAAAAATTTGGATACACAAAAAGGCTTTTATTTCTGTTGTACTTATTAGAATTATTTAAAATGAAGGCTTAGCTAAGCCCAAGAGATGATTAAAAACGTTTCATACCAACCCATCAGATGTAAAATTACTGTGAAAATACCTGATGGGCACACAAGTATGCGCCAGTATGGGTACTAAGAGCTTTTCCACATAATAATGAAATATTTTAAAATGTCATAGAACATACCAATATACATAGTTATTGATACATATTATTTATTATTTACATTATTGTTCTTAAGCAAAGAACCGTTGTTGTGGCATTTGCCACAACACGCAAAGTTGTTGTCTGATGTCTTTCATCACTCTCCTCATAAGCATGTTCATGGATCCTGTGTAACTGTACCTTAAATAACAAGAATTGTCAAGAGCTGGTGAGTGCAGCCATTTTTTGTTCTTTCTTACTATTATTTATTAATTGTATTATTCTTACATTTGAATAAATAAAGTATATATGGATTCTAGACTCCCGATTCTTTAGAATCGGGCTGCCATCTAGTCAATAAATAGTCTCCACTAGGGTTGAGTGAAATGGATCGTTCATTTTCATAAGTCGCCGACTTTTGGCAAAGTCGGCGTCTCATGAAACTGAGCCGATCCCTGTGTGGGGTCTGCCATGCGGTACGCAACTTTCGCGCCAAAGTCGTGTTTCAATGATGCTAAAAGCGCCATTTCTCAGCCAATGAAGGTGGACGCAGAGTGTGGGCAGCGTGATGACATAGATCTCAGTCCCCACCATCTTAGAGAAGGGCATTGCAGTGATTAGCTTGCTTTCTGCGGCGTCACAGGGGCTATAAAGGGGCGTTCCCGCCGACCGCCATCTTACTGCTGCTGATCTGAGCGTAGGGAGAGGTTGCTGCAGCTTCTTCGGAAGCAGGGATAGTGATAGGCAGGGTACATAAAGCCACAAACCGCTTGAGCTGTAGCGATTTCCATTGTCCAATACCACCTTTTGTTTGCAGGACAGTGGAAGCTACATTTTTTTTTCCTCAGCGCTGTAGCTCATTGGGCTGCCCTAGAAGGCTCCCTGATAGCTGCGTTGCTTTGTGTGTACGCCGCTGTGTAAACCAACTGCTTTTTTCAAAGCACAAATCCTGTTTTTCCTTCCTTTCTGCACAGCTATCTTGTGTGTTTGTCCACACTTTTGTGTGCAGCAGTCCTTTTCAGCTGCCTGCCATACTTTTCTGAGATAACTGCAGGGAGATAAATATTGGCAAGTCTGCCTCCGTGCTATTGCTGTGTGTGGCATCTCTCTCTCATTGTGTGGCACCGAAAACACTGTGTAATACTTGTCCTTTTTTTTTTTTTTTTCTAAATTCTCCCTTTTCCAAAAAAAAAATTAGTGGGAGATAAATATTGTCAAGTCTGCCTCCGTGCCATTGCTGTGTGTGGCATCTCTCTCTCATTGTGTGGCACCGAAAACACTGTGTAATACTTGGCCTTTTTTTTTTTTTTTTTTTCTAAATTCTCCCTTTTCCAAAAAAAAAATTAGTGGGAGATAAATATTGTCAAGTCTGCCTCCGTGCCATTGCTGTGTGTGGCATCTCTCTCTCATTGTGTGGCACTGAAAACACTGTGTAAGTCCGGCCTCACACTAGCGAGTTTTACGGACGTAAGAGCGCAGAAATTACGTCCGTAAAACTCGCAAAATAAATGGCACAATTATTCTCAATGGGGCTGCTCCTATTAGCCGTATATTACGGTTCAGTATTATACGGCTTTCTACGGCCGTAGAAAATCGCAGCATGCTGCGTTTGTCAGCGTATTGCGCCAAAAAATCGCTAATGAAAGTCTATGGGGGCGAGAAAAATACGGATTCCACACGGACCAGCAGTGTGACTTGCGAGAAATACGCATCGCTGTTAGTGAAAAGTCGGTAATTCAATTGCCGGCTTTTCATTTCTCCTGCACAAACCCGACAGGATATGAGACATGGTTTACATACAGTAAACCATCTCATATCCCCTTTTTTTTTGCATATTCCACACTACTAATGTTAGTAGTGTGTATGTGCAAAATTTCAGCGCTGTAACTGCTGAAATAAAGGGTTAAATGGCGGAAAAAATTGGCGTGGGCTCCCGCGCAATTTTCTCCGCCAGAATGGTAAAGCCAGTGACTGAGGGCAGATATTAATAGCCAGGAGAGGGTCCATGGTTATTGGCCCCCCCGTGGCTAAAAACATCTGCCCCCAGCCACCCCAGAAAAGGCACATCTGGAAGATGCGCCTATTCTGGCACTTGGCCACTCTCTTCCCACTCCCTGTAGCGGTGGGATATGGGGTAATGAAGGGTTAATGCCACCTTGCTATTGGAAGGTGACATTAAGCCAGATTAATAATGGAGAGGCGTCAATTATGACACCTATCCATTATTAATCCAATTGTTGGTAAGGGTTAAAAAACACACACACACATGATTAAAAAGTAGTTTAATGAAATAAACACAGCGGTTTTTGTAATAATTTATTCTTCTCGCAATCCATTTGCAAACCCTCGCTTGGCAAAATAATAAACGCACAAGATACATACCTTCTGGTGAACCGTCTCGTCCCACGAAGTAATCCATCTGAAGGGGTTAACTAATATTACAGGCACGAGCCCCCCGAAAATCTCGCAGTACGGATGCCATACGGATTACATACGGAGGATGCCATGCGCAAAATACGCTGACACACCCTGCCTACGGATCAATATTTTGGGAACATTTCTCCGTATTACGGCCGTAGTACGGACGTATAATACGTGGCGTATTGTCTTACGCCAAGTGTGAGGCCGGCCTAATACTTGTCCTTTTTTTTTTTTTTCCGAAATTCTCCCTTTTCCAAAAAAAAAATTAGTGGGAGATAAATATTGTCAAGTCTGCCTCCGTGCCATTGCTGTGTGTGGCATCTCACTCTCATTGTGTGGCACCGAAAACACTGTGTAATACTTGGCCTTTTTTTTTTTTCTAAATTCTCCCTTTTCCAAAAAAAAAATTAGTGGGAGATAAATATTGTCAAGTCTGCCTCCGTGCCATTGCTGTGTGTGGCATCTCTCTCTCATTGTGTGGCACTGAAAACACTGTGTAATACTTGTCCTTTTTTTTTTTTTTTTTTTCTAAATTCTCCCTTTTCCAAAAAAAAAATTAGTGGGAGATAAATATTGTCAAGTCTGCCTCCGTGCCATTGCTGTGTGTGGCATCTCTCTCTCATTGTGTGGCACCGAAAACACTGTGTAATACTTGGCCTTTTTTTTTTTTTTTCTAAATTCTCCCTTTTCCAAAAAAAAAATTAGTGGGAGATAAATATTGTCAAGTCTGACTCCGTGCCATTGCTGTGTGTGGCATCTCTCTCTCATTGTGTGCCACTGAAAACACTGTGTAATACTGGGCCTTTTTTTTTTTTTTTTTTTGGGTAAATCCTCCCGGAAAAAGAAAAAAATAGTGGGAGATTAAGATTGGCATTTCTGCTTGAGTGCTGGGCCTGTGTGTGCCATCTGTCTCAAATTATTGGGCCACAGAAAACCTAGTGTGTAACATTGGGCCTGATTTTCCTTTCAGTGTCAGGCACCTATAAAGGTATGTATAAATCCTACAGAAGTTTGAGTTCACCTTATAAGTTGTTTTACAGTAACAAATAGTGTTACTTTGGTTACATTTTGCAGGCAATGAGGAAGTCTAGTGGAAGAGGTCGTGGCCGTGGGCGGTCATTGTCAGCTGGTAATGATGGTAGTGGTAGTGGAGCATCAGGTGGTTGTGGTAAAAGCAGTACAGCACCTAAGTCTCGAGTTGTTGAGCCAGGTTCCTTGTCTGGCTACACAAGGCCTCGAACGCTCTCTTTTCTGGGAGTAGGAAAACCACTTTTGAAGCCGGAGCAGCAGGAACAAGTATTGGCTTTCATTGCTGACTCTGCCTCTAGCTCTTTCGCCTCCTCCTCGGAAAGTGCCAAATGTCAGAGCAGTGCATCGTCAGTGGATGCTCCCGGTCAGGGACAAGTCACTTCCTTGTCTTCTTCACCCAGAACAAGAGAGAAGGATGCGTCAGGAGACACAACGGGTTACTCCATGGAGCTCTTTACACATACCGTTCCTGGGTTAGACAGTGAAACAGTTAACAGGCCATGTCCATTAGAAGTTGAATCGGACATGGAGTGCACAGATGCACAGCCACAGCCAGATTCCTCTGCTGTTCCTTTGACTCAGACCAGAACATTGCCCTCGCAGTGTACTGAGGCAGAATCAAACCCAGCGGACACTATGGTGCCCCGTCACGGACGCTATACCACCGGCTTGCACGGTGACACAGACGAAATCGCACACGACATAGAAGAGGAGGTCATAGATGACCCAGTTGTGGACCCCGATTGGCAGCCATTGGGGGAACAGGGTGCAGGCGGCAGTAGTTCTGAAGCGGAGGAGGAGGAGCCACAGCAGGCATCAACATCACAACAGGTTTCATCTACCGGGCCCGTATCTGGCCAAAAACGCGTGGCAAAACCAAAACCAGTTGGAGGACAGCGTGGCCATCCGGTTAAAGAAGCTCAGTCTGCAATGCCTGAAAAGGTATCCGATAGTAGAAAGAGTGCAGTCTGGCATTTTTTTAAACAACATCCAAATGATCAGCGCAAAGTCATCTGTCAAAAATGTTCAACAACCTTAAGCAGAGGTCAGAATCTTAAAAGTCTAAATACAAGTTGCATGCATAGACATTTATCCACCATGCATTTGCAAGCCTGGACTAACTACCAAACGTCCCTAAAGGTTGCAGCACCCTCGCCCAATGAAGCTAATCAGCAACGCTACATCCCTTCCCTCCCTGTAAGCCGACCATTTCCCACACCACCTGCAGTATCTGTGCAGCTTTCGTCGCCAGGCCAAAGCAGTCAGGGAATCACCAGGTTAGTAGTAGGAAACACTGCATGTAGGGCACCGGCAAGAATACCATCTCCAACCCTCTCTCAGTCACCCATGTCCACCGGCACCACCGCTAGTTCCACGATCTCCAGCTCTCCAGTCCAGCTCACCCTACATGAGACTCTTGTTAGGAAAAGGAAGTACTCATCCTCGCATCCGCGTACACATGGTTTGAACGCCCACATTGCTAGACTAATCTCATTGGAGATGATGCCCTACCGGTTAGTTGAAAGCGAAGCTTTCAAAGCGCTGATGGACTACGCTGTACCACGCTACGAGCTACCCAGTCGGCACTTCTTTTCTAGAAAAGCCATCCCAGCCCTCCAACAGCATGTTAAAGACCGCATCGTCCATGCACTCAGGCAGTCTGTGACTACAAAGGTGCACCTGACAACAGATGCATGGACCAGTAGGCATGGCCAGGGACGTTACATGTCCATCACGGCACACTGGGTGAATGTGGTGGATGCAGGGTCCACAGGGGACAGCAATATTGGGACAGTTTTGCCTAGTCCACGGTCAAGGAAAGAGTTGGCTGTAGGCGTTCGCCCCCCCTCCTCCTCTTCCTCCTCCTCATGCAGAAGCGAGAGCTCGTCCACACACCCCAGTCGCACATCCACTCCATCCGCAGCTGCCACTGTTGCACACCAGGTGTGCCATTATGGGACAGCTAGTGGCAACCGTCAGCAGGCTGTATTGGCAATGAAGTGTTTGGGCGACAACAGACACACTGCGGAAGTTCTGTCCGAGTTCTTGCAGAATGAAACTCAGTCATGGCTGGGCACTGTACATCTTGAGGCAGGCAAGGTTGTGAGTGATAACGGAAGGAATTTCATGGCTGCCATAGCCCTTTCCCAACTGAAACACATTCCTTGCCTGGCTCACACCTTAAACCTGGTGGTGCAGTGCTTCCTGAAAAGTTATCCGGGGTTACCCGACCTGCTCCTCAAAGTGCGCAGACTTTGCTCGCATATCCGCCGTTCGCCCGTACACTCCAGCCGTATGCAGAACTATCAGCGGTCTTTGAACCTTCCCCAGCATCGCCTAATCATCGACATTTCAACAAGGTGGAACTCCACACTGCACATGCTTCAGAGACTGTGCGAACAGAGGCGTGCTGTTATGTTTTTGTGGGAGGATACACATACACGGGCAGGCAGTTGGATGGCAGACATGGAGTTGTCAGGTGTGCAGTGGTCGAAGCTACAAGACCTGTGTCAAGTCCTTCAGTGTTTTGAGGAATGCACACGGCTGGTTAGTGCAGACAACGCCATAATAAGCATGAGCATCCCCCTAATGCGTCTGCTGATGCAAAGTTTGACGCACATAAAGGAGCAGGCGTCTGCAGCCGAGGAAGAGGAAAGCCTTGATGACAGTCAGCCAT
Organism: Ranitomeya variabilis; assembly: GCF_051348905.1. Classification (NCBI taxonomy): domain Eukaryota; kingdom Metazoa; phylum Chordata; class Amphibia; order Anura; family Dendrobatidae; genus Ranitomeya; species Ranitomeya variabilis. The sequence continues at coordinate 440,787,526 of NC_135234.1, forward strand.
TGTCTGGTCAGGGCCGTGTAGAGGACGCGGTAGCGGGCGAAGAGGAGGAGGAGGACGAGGAGGATGATGGGGATGAGTACTTTTTTAATGAGGAAGCTTCTCCTGGGCCAACAGAAATTAGTGGCGTTGCAAGGCCGGGTTCTATTTTTTTAAGGGAGACAAGTGACGTAGATTTGCCTGTAACTGCCCCTCAAACCAGCACAACCGCAGATTTGCCAACAGGAACTTTGGCCCACATGGCGGATTATGCCTTACGTATCCTCAAAAAGGACCCACGCATTACTAAAATGATGAGCGATGACGATTACTGGTTGGCCTGCATCCTTGACCCTCACTATAAAGGCAAATTGCTAAATATTATGCCACATGAGAACCTCGAACAAATCTTAGCAACCAAACAAGCTACTCTTGTAGACCGTTTGATTCAGGCATTCCCAGCACACAGCGCCGGTGATGGTTCTCACACAAGCTGCAGGGGGCTACATGGCAGAGGTGTTAGGGGTGCACAGCTCAGAAGTGGCGTTGGACAGAGGGGTTTCCTGACAAGGTTGTGGAGTGATTTCGCAATGACCGCAGACAGGACAGGTACTGCAGCATCTATTCAAAGTGACAGGAGACAACATTTGTCCAGTATGGTTACTAACTATTTTTCTTCCCTTATCGATGTTCTCCCTCAACCGTCATTCCCATTTGATTACTGGGCATCAAAATTAGACACCTGGCCTGAATTGGCAGAATATGCGTTGCAGGAGCTTGCTTGCCCAGCAGCTAGTGTGCTATCAGAAAGAGTATTCAGTGCTGCTGGTTCAATATTAACCGAAAAAAGGACTCGTCTGGCTACCCAAAATGTGGATGATCTCACCTTCATTAAAATGAACCACTCCTGGATTTCAAATTATTTTGCCCCACCTTTCCCGGCTGACACCTAGCTTTCCTATAAAAAGGTCTTGCTTGTGGACTGGTCTTACTGAGTGTTCCAATCTGTTAATTTGCAGCAGCTGTTTGTCCAGCATACGACATGTTTACACCTCCCCCAATGGGAACAATCCCCCCACGGGGCCGTTGTCTCGCCACTTGGCGCAAGCACCCGTTACAGTGCTGATTGTCTGAAGAGGCGGGTGTGCCCGCTTTTGGTCGACAGCATTGCCACTGGGTCCCTCATAGTACAATGTAGTGTCTCTGGCGGTGGTGGTGCACACCCAACGTCAGACACGCCGTTGTAACATGAGGGGCCCTGGGGCGGTACCGCCGGCCACAAGAGAGTTCCCCCCCCCAGCTCAAACTGTGCTGTACCACGTGCAAAATTATCTCGCACAGCTCCACCAATGTGTAGTCTATGCACTGACATCATTCAATGCCTGGCACTGACAAACAATACCAATTTGTTTGCATCTATGATGCTAGTTAAAGTAGTCTGGGTCAGTGTCCTATATTGACACCAGTAAATACTAATTTACTGCCAAATTACTTTGTCATAAACTCTGCAGATGAGCCCACCCCTGTACCTAAGCATGCCACCCTTTTTTTACTTATAGTTGTTTTGCGAGACATTAACATCTATTTGTTTTTTTGGAGTACTAACTGTGTCAGACACTCCTTGCAATACTCCTCCACTGACCACAATGCTGCCTGCCCGTGTATCCATGTAACCGATATAAAACTGCCATGACTGCCTACTGTTTGTTATATTAGGCCTTTGTGAGCCTGTCTGCGGCCCCTACTTGCAATACTCCTCCACTGACCACAATGCTGCCTGCCCGTGTATCCATGTAACCGATATAAAACTGCCATGAGCCTATTGTTTGTTATTTTAGGCCTTTAATAGCCTGTCTGCGGCCCCTACTTGCAATACTCCTCCTCTGACCACAATGCTGCCTGCCCGTGTATCCATGTAACCGATGTAAAACTGCCATGACTGCCTACTGTTTGTTATTTTAGGCCTTTGAGAGCCTGTCTGCGGCCCCTACTTGCAATACTCCTCCACTGACCACAATGCTGCCTGCCCGTGTATCCATGTAACCGATATAAAACTGCCATGACTGCCTACTGTTTGTTATTTTAGGCCTTTGTAAGCCTGTCTGCGGCCCCTACTTGCAATACTCCTCCACTGACCACAATGCTGCCTGCCCGTGTATCCATGTAACCGATATAAAACTGCCATGAGCCTATTGTTTGTTATTTTAGGCCTTTGATAGCCTGTCTGCCGTCCCTACTTGCATTACTCCTCCACTGACCACAATGCTGCCTGCCCGTGTATCCATGTAACCGATATAAAACTGCCATGAGCCTATTGTTTGTTATTTTAGGCCTTTGTGAGCCTGTCTGCGGCCCCTACTTGCAATACTCCTCCACTGACCACACCAATGCTGCCCGTGTACCCCTGGAACCTATTTAAAAGTTCATAGAGCCTAGTTATATATTTTATTTACTATTAATAAGGCCATGATGGACTACGCTGTACCACGCTACAAGCTAACCAGTCGACACTTCTTTTGCGAGAAAAGCCATCCCAAACCTCCACCAGCATGTAGAAGACCGCATTGTCCATGCACTCTGGCAATCTGTGAGTACAAAGGTGCACCTGACAACAGACGCATGGACCTGTAGGCATGGGCGCAATGGGTTAATGTGTTGGATGCATGGTCCACAGGGGACAGCCTACTAAGTCTGTCTGCAGTCCCTAATTCAAATTGTCCTCCACTGTCTAAATCGGAGCTTCCACCTTCTGGCTTTCGGCCTATAGTATCAGAAATTAAACTGCATTTGGCCTTCAACTTTGGTTACGGCCTACTAACGGTGTCTGCCCCTACCTGGTGTTTTTCCTCAACTGAATAAAGCTGAGCTTCAACCTTCTGGCTCTCATTAAGTGCTGTTATTTTAAAAATTGGTGGTTAGGGCCTACTAACGGTGTCTGCCCCTCCCTGGTGTTTTTCCTCAACTGAATAAAGCTGAGCTTCAACCTTCTGGCTTTCGGCCTATAGTATCAGATATTAAACTGCATTTGGCCTTCAACTTTGGTTACGGCCTACTAACGGTGTCTGCCCCTGCCTGGTGTTTTTCCTCAACTGAATAAAGCTGAGCTTCAACCTTCTGGCTCTCATTAAGTGCTGTTATTTTAAAAATTGGTGGTTAGGGCCTACTAACGGTGTCTGCCCCTCCCTGGTGTTTTTCCTCAACTGAATAAAGCTGAGCTTCAACCTTCTGGCTTTCGACCTATAGTATCAGATATTAAACTGAATTTGGCCTTCAACTTTGGTTACGGCCTACTAACGGTGTCTGCCCCTGCCTGGTGTTTTTCCTCAACTGAATAAAGCTGAGCTTCAACCTTCTGGCTCTCATTAAGTGCTGTTATTTTAAAAATTGGTGGTTAGGGCCTACTAACGGTGTCTGCCCCTCCCTGGTGTTTTTCCTCAACTGAATAAAGCTGAGCTTCAACCTTCTGGCTTTCGACCTATAGTATCAGATATTAAACTGCATTTGGCCTTCAACTTTGGTCACGGCCTACTAACGGTGTCTGCCCCTGCCTGGTGTTTGCCCTCAACTGAATAAAGCTGAGCTTCAACCTTCTGGCTCTCATTAAGTGCTGTTATTTTAAAAATTGGTGGTTAGGGCCTACTAACAGTGTCTGCCCCTCCCTGGTGTTTTTCCTCAACTGAATAAAGCTGAGCTTCAACCTTCTGGCTTTCGGCCTATAGTATCAGATATTAAACTGCATTTGGCCTTCAACTTTGGTTACGGCCTACTAACGGTGTCTGCCCCTCCCTGGTGTTTGCCCTCAACTGAATAAAGCTGAGCTTCAACCTTCTGGCTCTCATTAAGTGCTGTTATTTTAAAAATTGGTGGTTAGGGCCTACTAACGGTGTCTGCCCCTCCCTGGTGTTTGCCCTCAACTGAATAAAGCTGAGCTTCAACCTTCTGGCTTTCGGCCTATAGTATCAGATATTAAACTGCATTTGGCCTACTAGTGTGGTTGGGCCCTTAAAACAGTGTCTGCTGCTCCTGGGTTTGCTACTCCACTGAACAAAGCAATGCCGCCTGTTTAGTCCTGTCCTGTTACCAATTTTGAACTGCATTTAGCCTACTTTATTCTTTGGCCCTATATCTGTTTCCTCCTCATCCTGCCCATTGCCCAGCCACTGCTAGATGAGTCTGCTGGTACATTGACCTAGACCACTACATTCCCCTTGCACTCTACACAGACAGAATCTGACCCTGCTGAAAGTAAGGTTCCCCTTCCCGCATGTTATACCACCTTACACAGGGACAAAGAGGAAGGTGCAGATGAAAGTGCAGGTTCCTTCATCAGGTGGGGGGGGCATACTCGTTGGCGACGTCACTGGCACAGGGCCCCTCAGAGTACGCAAAAGTGTCGCTGCTGGTGGGAGGCGCCCCCGCCGTGCAAACACACCGCTGTACTTTGAGGGGCCCTGTGCCAGGGCCAATGCGAACAAGTGTGCCCCCCTGCTTGCTCAGGATCACAGCACTTGCAACGTTGAAATACTTTCCTCTCCCTGCTCCACCGCCGTGACGTAGTCCACGATTCCTGGGCCCACTAAAACCTTGAACCAGCCCTACCCCCCACAAATTTGCCAAATGACCCCCAAGTTCCATTGAACAACTATTATTATAAAGTTAATTAAGATTGACAAGCTTCAGAAACAAGAATGGATGTTTTTGGCATTAAAATGGGCACTTTAGGTGTTTTCCTGGCCTCCACTCACTGCCGACTATGCTTCCCCATTGACTTGCATTGGGTTTCGTGTTTCGGTCGATCCCCGACTTTTAGCGATAATCGGCCGACTGCACTCGACTCGACTCTGTACAAAGTCGGGTTTCACAAAACCCGACTCGATCTTAAAAAAGTGAAAGTCGCTCAACCCTAGTCTCCACTCCTTCACATTGTACTCATTGTTGCATTTTTCCATCAGCCCAGGAATGCACTAGAGCAACGTCTTGAGAAAAGTATGGAAGGAATTCCTTTTCTCTGTTTCCATACTGTGAAAAACCACCCAAAGGGGTCAAGCGTGGTGCATGAAAAAACCTTTGGAGTCAGTGTTTGTGAAAAAATTGTACGTGATGGATTTTTACTGAGTTCACCAATCAAAAGTATACGAAATCACGTCTTGCCAAACAAATTTACCCCTGCAGACCTGTAATATTAAAGGGATACTCCAGTCTTGGCATGTGGTGCTATATCCTTGAGACCCTTACTGATGTGAAACAAAATTCTGCACAACACTACTCCAGTCCATTTATTTAGCAGAGAACATTGACTCATCAATTTTTAAAAGGGGGTTTTCCAAGTTATGTGAAAAAATGTGATAAACTAACAAAAAAGCTGTACTCAAGCACTCTAGCACTAGCAGATGAAGATCAAGAATGGGAAACATTAATATTTTATCAATATTCCTAGTTTTTATGATTCATCTGGTTAGGTAGATTTACCTTTGTACACATTTCTTTATAACTCAGAAAAATATAGTGAGTGAAAATGCATTAACTGCAGAGAGTTTGAATAAGGCCGATGTCCCACTTGCAACCGCAACGCGAGAAACTCGGAGAGTGCGGCTGCATGTATTTCTATGTAGCTGAACGCTCCGGTCGGAACCGCCGGATTCAGTGCTGGGTATCAATTTGCGAGACTCGCGCGAGTTTCTCACATTGCAGTTGCAAGTGGGACAACGGCCTAAAGACCTTGCTGTGCTGGAGAGCATTCAGAAGAATATGCCATGCTGCAGCCACTCTTCTGCCTTCTGGCTTTCTGTTTGGTGGTGTATTCCTGTTGAGTAACAGTTTGGACAAATGGCAGGCACGAACCCGTGGCACAAACTGTGCGCTCTAGCATGCTGCATCCGATGAGCACCTGATGAGCAACTGAAATGAAGATGGCAGAATCTAGCTGCCCGACCAGCTTTAGAGCAGCACCTGGGAGCTTTATAGCAAAAAGCTTGCAAGTGCTCTTTCCCTTAAAAATAACCATGTTTCATAAACTGCAGAGGTGGTAGGTAACATAGGCATTGAGGAGTTAACTACAAAATACAAATTTCTCCAATATTGAGAATTTTTAATAAGGTAAACTACAAAGCTACTTGTTTTTCCAAAGACTTTTCAATTTTACCCAACTAAGATTATGAGACAACCCATTTAACTAAAATATTTAATAAAGACTGCAATTATGCAGGCTGGTTCATTCAAAAAGTGGTGCACACATAGTAAGATACTGAACACCAGCAACAATGCTATTGTCCACTCATGTTCCAGGGTATTGCTCCTTAGAACATGAATACAATTTGACATATCTAATGAACACATTTTACAGTTTTGTGTAAAGTTGTTAGATCATATAAAACATTTTGTCCTATTGTCATGCACTGAGACTTCTGTCAACATTACATAAAAAACAGGGTCTTTACAAAATATGAAGTGTGTACAGCAATTTATTCTTATCACTTCAGAATATTTCACAGCTTTCTGCTTGGTTTCAGCCTATTGACTTATTCAGCTTTATACTTGGTGCTCAGTATTTCCAAATGAATACGTCTGACAAGCATTCCTCTCAACATGAATAGCGGTAATGTGAATTGCTGCTCCCTGGCACTGTACATGTTAGCAAGCTTTGTTCCTCACATTCTGATTGAAAGTGACACGTAGGCAAACTGGTAAGAGAGCATTGTGGGCATATGCTTGTTAATGAGCGCTTGCACCTTTGGGAATGCAAACTGAGATGAAAACTGAGAAATGAAAAGTGATCTCAACAACTAACATTGCCACTGAACATTCCTCAATTTGTCTCCTGGGCTCCAGCTTATCTCTACGTTGCTATATATGTGTCATTCTGTAGCTTCCAGGTGATGTGTTCCCAGTGGAGGCTAACAAATTGTCTGCCCTCTTATGACTTGGATGGTTCTCATGCAAGGCTAACCATTCAGGTTCGTGTCCATCTGCTTTGTAGGAAGAGTACAAGAACTGAATATTGATATCTTCTTTACTTAGTGACATTGTGGTCATTAGGGCTATCTTTTATGTTTACTGAAATTAATCCTTTAAATGTGATTTAAAACATTAATAAGTCTAATTTCTAATTACATTTATTATTGTCTAGTAGTTTTAGTCGTCCATAAGAAAACTTACATAGATTAGAATCATGTTCTCAAGTTGTGAATAACATTTGCTCCTTTTGCAGCTACTGCTAGTAAAAAGCTCAGTAAGTGTCATGCTGGCATTGTTAATAAGTCAAATATATACAAAACCCTGTCATGTTGTGCATACTATAAACATTTCACATGTATGAGCAATTGTATAGCTGTTATGTCAGTGTTTAGTAGCCTGTCTACTCATTATGTCATATTTGTCACTTTGTTACTTAGATGAAGCCACCATTAACACTACACAAAATAAATAATATAATGTTGCTTTCACCAACTGTAATAATGTAGATGGTCAGAATAATAGGAATATTGATTTGACCTAAAACGTGAATATATTATTATTGCATAGCTAAAGGGTTATGCATCAGGGTTTACTGAAATTAATCACTTGCATTTCATTTAACCCTGCTATTCTGTTCGTTTCTACTATACACTCATAATGTCATTTTTGACTGGACAGATTAAAGTCTTGATTTTTAGCTAATTTAAGTCTTTTGTTTGAATACCTGTTGCATTATTATACTGTATGTGAACATGGTTGTTCAATGAAAAATGAAATCAAAAACATTTTTTTGTCAAAAAATGCTACATGGCCTTATTGCAATATTCATGCATATTGCACATTTGCACATAAAAAATATTCTTTATATAACTGTAAACTATCACTAATAACATCAAACAGTCACGGGGAGACTAGGTAGGCTAAGGCTGGTTACCCGGGCCCCTGCGATATCTCTCAGACTAGGGAAAACCCTGTCTGTCCCTCTCCCTGAATTTACACTAATGGTGTGCTTGTCTGCGCCACCAGGCCTGGCCCTGACTCCTGTTTCAGCCCTATGCTGAAACCACCACCCACCACGCAGTGAATAGACCACACACCAACCCCCACAGAAAGCACAGACAGGGAAAACTAAAAAACGCACCACGCCGCAGACACACAGGAAAACACAATGTGCCCAGGGCAAAACAAATCCAAATATAGGAAGGATAAATTTAACAAAGGATAATACACCACCAGATATGATATTTCTTCTCCAAGACCACCACTCCAGACCGGAATCACTAGGCACGAGGCACAAGCTATAATCGGCGAGTCCAGCAATACTATTTAAAGGCCGTGGGCGTGACCCAGCCTCCAACCTGAGTACCAGCTAGATTAACCCTGGGCAACCTGGATAAAAATCTAGCCGGTGCCACTGAGCGTATAGTGGACGAATGTGGAATTACCGCTGCCTGTCGGACGCCCTAGTGTGAATAGCGTCCGACATGACACAAACTGTACGTAAATATATTTAAAAAAACGCAAAAAAAATAAAAAGTTCACTTTTTTATATAAAATGGTAAATAAGGTTCTCAGTTCTAAATTTACTGTTGCATTCGTCGTAAGTATAATTTACATGTCTTTTGCATAAGTACTTTGCACAAATACAAGATATCACATTTGTTTGTGATTACTTGATGTTGGACAGAAGATGCTTCATTTCCGTTTTAGGCTGGTTGCATTGCTGTTGGAGGATGTGGGTATTGTAGCAGTGCTGGCGGAAGCTGTGGGTTCACTTTCTTTAGCATGATGTTGGATCGTGTTGACAATGGCTGCAGCTCCATCATCTCTAGGTGTTACTTTTTTTTCTTCGACATATGGGCTAACCAGTAATTTTCCCAACTCCTTTAAAAAAATTCTTCTTTTATATAGTTTATTTTTGTTCCAATTTGGGTCTATTTCACGCCATAACACGAATGCATTGTATGCATCTCTCTGTGTTCTCTCCAGCTGTACTGAAAGAGAAGTAACTGTATAGATGAGTATGAAAAATATTTAGAATTGAGAGTCCTCAGTGGTTGATACTTTTTAATGGCTAACTGAAAAGATGGTAACAAATTGCAAATTTTCGAGACTACTCAGGCCTCGTCATCAGGCATAGACTAAAAGAAATTCTGGAGAATCACATATTTATGCACAAAACATAACAGAAAAAAAAACATGGATAAGACAGGTGACATGAAATAGAATTACCATGGGTGATAAACAGTTATGTCCATAAATATTGGACCAGTTCTTAGATAGGGAATGTTTTATTGTCCTCTGATTGGGGTCTGGTTCTGTTGTGATGACCCCACATGGTCTGAAGGGCAAATTCCTTAGTTCCTTAGTTGATGTAAAATGACATAAATCCATGCGACACATTCATTCCTGCACTAAGACTGTCAAAGGTCATCATCAGTTTATATTCCCATATTCTTCTGTCTCTTTGAGATTTGAAGTCACCTTTTAAAACAAGTAATTTTATGTCCATAATGTTATGATTTGGGAGACAAAAATGTATTGCCACAGGTAGATCCATTCTTTTTTCTCTTATTGTATGGCGGTGAGAATTCATCCTTGTCTTCTGTTTTTGCCCTGTCTCCCCCACATACAGACCCCCAGTTGGACATTTAGTACAAATAATTAGGTACACCACATTAGAAGTGACGCAGCTGAAAGTACCTGGTATCTTGTAGTCCTGATGTGAATTGGGGATCTTTATCTTGTCCTTGGTCATTATACATGGACAGGTTTACATTTTTTCTGATTGCAAGGAAAGGTACCTGCAGCCGTTGGAGCGGACAGGGAGCTTTTGACAATGATGCTTCTTAGTTTTGGGGGCTGCCTAAAACACAGTAGTGGGGGGTCTGCGAAAATGGATTGTAAGCGGGCATCTTTTTGTAGTAAAGGTTGAAATTTCCTTGCATCTCCAGATTTGGATTGTAGGTGACTACTAGAGGCACCTGGTTATTTTCTTCTTTAGCTTTGTAATGTAGCAGCTGATTCCTTGATATTCTGGTGGCTCTTGTAATCTGGTTTTCAATTATTCTTGGATGGTAGCCCTGATTCAAAAAGGTCTTTCTGAGGCGACCAAGGTGTTCAACTCTATCCATTGGGTTGGAACATATATGATTGTATCTGATAGCTTGGCTGTAGACAATAGAGTTTTTTATGTGTTTTGGATGGAAACTGTCCCATTTAAGGTATGTTGGACAGTTGATTGGCTTCTGATACAGAGATGGCTCTATTTTATTGTTCTGCAGCTTAATGATGGTGTCCAAAAAGTTAATTTGTATATAGATGAGTATGGTAATTGTCTATTGATAAGATCAGAGAAAACACCACCCTTTAGCATAAGATAGCCCAAGGTAAAACAAATAAATTTGTCAGACATTATTTATTAGTGCTCTTTTCAAGTCAGCATTACGCAGTAAGAGATCTTGCTAAAACAAGGAAAATAAGAAAATCTTTTCATTTACAATGTGAAATGTTGACAACTGAATTGAACTATTTCTATATGAACAGCAGGGTAAATAAGATAATAATAATAATAATCATTTTATTTATATAGCTCCAACATATTCAGCAGCGCTTTACAGATTATAAAGGGGATTTGCACAGACAATAGACATTACAGCATAACAAAAACCAGTTCAAAATAGATACCAAGAGGAATGAGGGCCCTGCTCGCAAGCTTACAAACTATGTGGAAAAAGGGGAGACACGAGAGGTGGATGGTAACAATTGCTTTCATTGTTCTGACCAGCCATAGTGTAATAATTGCGTGATCATGTAAAGCTGCATGAACCAGTTACCACCAGCCTAAGCATGTAACAGTACAGACACAGAGGGCTATTAACTGCACAAAGTGTATGAGAACATGATGCGAGGAACCTGATTATAGTTTAAGTTTTTTTAATGGGTCACACAAGGATAGTTAGTTTAATGCGTTGAGGCGGTAGGCCAGTCTGAACAAATGTGCTTTTAGGGCACGCTTAAAACTGTGGGGATTGGGGATTAATTGTATTAACTTGGGTAGTGCATTCCATAGAATTGGCGAAGCACGTGAAAAGTCTAAGATGCAGCGAAAGAATTTTGCACGCAACTATACTGGAAGCGAATCCATCTTCTAAAGTACCGTAATTTGAAATTTTATGTATGTGTAAATCTGCAAGGACCAAAAGGACCTAGATAAATAGTAGTGGACGCAATATATGGTCCAAAATGAGATTATAGCTCCTTTATTTTACTCAAAAAATGGCTGGAGATTAGTATAAAGGCTACTGGTCATTTTTGACCGAACAGTACAAGTTTAAAAAAAAGTGGAGGAAAAAGTAAACAAAAAAAACCATAGTAAGAACCCCTCAAATGACAAAAAGTCAATTAACCACACATTTCAGAGCCGCATAATGAATATTTAAAAAAAAAAATCAAATTTCAAATTCGGTCATTTTTGACCCAACAGAACAGCTGGGTTAAAACACTAATAAGTCATATTTGTAATTACACTAATTATTGTCTAGTAGTCTTAATCGGCCAAGTGTAATGGTGGGACAGGGTGGTAGTCGTGGCTGAGGTAAAAGTCTCTTGCATACCCTGAACTCCCCTCACATACACTCCACAACTCTCAGTCAGCATACCTGCAGCTCATTTTCTCTCAGGGCTTCCTACAAAGATCTGCACATTTTCCTCAGCCGAAGCAGAATAAACAGAGTCACAGTCCCGTTGAACGCTTGAACAATGAACTTTACTAGAAACAGGCACGTAATGGTTCTCTGCAGCATTTACAGCAGGCTTTAAAATACACAGTTTCTTCTCTGTCCCTATCTCCTCTCTTTCCTTGTCAGCATTTACATCAGGCTTTGCATTGCACAGCTTCTCCTCTTTCTCTGTCTTTCCTTCATCTTTACTAAGCCCGTTCTGAAAAGGACCGTGTTTACCAGTGCTCCAGCGTCCTCTGTGCCCAGTCTTACTTTAGCAGGGATTCCTCTAAACCATTTCACCCTGGTCCCAAGTACATCCATCCACTTAGCAAGCCGCCACATTCTGAGTGACCTGCCCGTACTGCTTACTTCTTTTCTAGCACCTACAGCCGCACTCCCACTTATAATGCGCTGTCAATGACCCTTTCAATGCCTTCCTTCCTTCTTTCGTAGTCTTCCTGGCCCTGATGCTGCCTGACTGGATCTTAGACTGCTGCAGAGCTGACAGCCCTGACAAGGCACTCTTGCCCAACTGATAATCCAGGGGAATGGTGGCTCTTCATCGATTCATCCAAAACAAGCCTAAAATCCGTGTTGCTGCATAATGGCAATGCACTACCTTCCATTCCAGTTGGTTATGCAGTCCATAACTACATATGACAACATGAAACAGCTGTTGAGGTACCTGAACTGTGACCAACATGTTTGATATCTCTGTATTGACTTAAAGATTGTTGCCATCTCACTTTGTCTCCAAGGTGGATACACAAAGTACTGCAGCTTTCTGTGTGAGTGGAATAGTCATGCAAGAGAATATCAGAACAATAAAAGAAACTGGCCTTTCTGACATTTACTTCAGCCAGTGAGTAAAAATGTTCTGCATCTACTATTTGTTGACCCACATAAGATTTTGTAACCACCATTGCATATAATTGCATATCAAGTTAGGATAAATGAAGAACTTTGTAAAAACAATGGATAAAAATGCAAAAGCATTCAAGTAACTCATTGATAAATTTTCAAGGTTGAGTGAAGCAAAAACAAAGGAAGGAGTTTTTCTCGGACCCCAGATTCATAAGCTTCTTCAAGATGAAGAGTTTCTCCATTTGTTGGAGGGCAAGGAAAAGGCTGTATGGGTTGCATTCGCGTTAGTGGTAACTCATTTTTGGGGAAACCCAAGAGCAAACAATTATGTAAGGTTTGTGAAAAATCTCCTTAAACCATATAAGGATCTTGGCTGTAACTGCAGAGCAATGAACGATGAGCACAGTGAGAGTTTTCATCAAGATATTGCAGTTATGGAGAAAATATATCAAGCAAAATGGAGCTCATCAATGCTTGCAGATTACTGTTGGACAATTGTAAGAGATAAACCAATGAAGTACAAAAGACAAGCAAAAACGTTGACACTGAATGAAGACCAACTTTTGTAGTGCAATTTCTGTATCTGTTTATAATTCACAATGGTGTCTAGAAATGTTTTAGTTATTTGAATTGTTGCTAAGTTTCCCTAAATAAAAATCAGAAAATTTGCATAACAAAAAAATCTGCATCTTAATATTTGCAAAAATAATAATGCTTCAAAATACTCAAACTTGTATGCATTTAGTATATGTAGCCGTAAAAGGAAAACTCTTTGATATCATAGACACAAAAGCTAACTAAAACTTTTAATTGTCAGATTTGAGTTCAGGAAGTAAAAATCATTACGAAATGGCTCATTTCATAACTGAAATTTAAAATGTTTGTAAATCTGTAGAAGAGTGTAATCAATACACAAAAACATAAAAATCATCCACAAAAGGATGTAAAACACCATTTCCACTGTTGTAGTGTAAACAGTATATTATCACTCTTTCCCCAAGTATCTTTACTTTCTCTGCTTATTTTTACAATTTATCAACTACACGAAAATAAATCTGCTTTGTCTGGTGTCAGCAACCTTGAGGATATGGATGATTGAAATGTTATCACCCTTACGTATCCTGAACCGTCTGATGAAAATGTCCAGTCTATCCAATCTTCTTTCGTAACTTTTAGTTCAGATGATACAATCTAATTATATTCTTATTTCTATATATCTTATGCTCAGTGTGAATCTCTCTCCTGCCATTGAAAAACATTTAAAGCAAGAGAATACTGAGATCTGGATTGAGCCCTTTATTTAAATTAAAATATAATATGTATTGACTTCTGTGTTTGGTTTTAGTCACTATGGTGAAATCTATATTTTTCTATTTCTAAAACCATTTATGATCTGTCAATTGTCACAATACATTAAATACTGATTTGTTAGATCTGATATTATGGAAATACAAGGGAATGTATCACCTATGGTATACAACTGATCAGTTTTCAAAGCATGCTCTTTAACCTGTGCAGTGACATCTGTGCCATTTCCACTACAGAATTTTTAGAGCAAAAAATCCAAAGAAAATCAACAGTGACAAAAAAAGTCTGATTTTATGTGGGCATAATATACACTGCTCAAAAAAATAAAGAGAACACTAAAATCCCACATCCTAGATATCACTGAATGAAATATTCCAGCTGTAAATCTTTATTCATTACATAGTGGAATGTGTTGAGAACAATAAAACCTAAAAATGTTCAATGTAAATCACAACTAATATACCACGGACGTCTGGAGTTGGAATGATGCTCAAAATCAAAGTAGAAAATGAAGTTACAGGCTGATCCAAAGTCAGTGGAAATGCCTCAAGACAAGGAAATGATGCTCAGTAGTGTTTGTGGCCTCCATGTGCCTGTATGATCTCCCTGCAATGCCTGGGCATGCTTCTGATGAGGCGGCAGATGGTCTCCTGAGGGATCTCCTCCCAGATCTGGACTAAAGCATCCGCCAACTCCTGGACAGTCTGTGGTGCAGCGTGATGTTAGTGGATGGTGCGAGACATGATGTCTCAGATGTGTTCAATGAGATTCAGGTCTGGGGAACAAGCGGGCCAGTCCATAACTTCAATGCCTTTATCTTGCAGGAACTGCTGACACACTCAAGCCACATGAGGTCTGGCATTATCCTGCATTAGGAGAAACCCAGGGCCAACTGCACCAGCTTATGGTCTCACAAGTGGTCTGAGGATCTCATCTCGATACCTAATAGCAGTCAGGTACCTCTGGTGAGCACAAAGAAATGCCACCCCACAACATTACTGACCCACTTCCAAACCGGTTATGCTGAAGGATGTTACAGGCAGCAGATTGCTCTCTACGGCATCTCCTTCTCTGTCACGTCTGTCACATGTGCTCAGTGTGAACCTGCTTTTATCTGTGAAGAGCACAGGGGGCCAGTGGTGAATTTGCCAATCCTGGTGTTCTGTGGCAAATGCCAAGCATCCTGCACGGTGTTGGGCTGTGAGCACAACCCCCATCTGTGAATGTCGGGCACTCAGACCATCCTCATGGAGTCGGTTTCTAACCGTTTGTGCAGACACATGCATATTTGTGGCCTGCTGGAGGTCATTTTGCAGGCCTCAGGCAGTGCTCCTCCTGTTCCTCCTTGCACAAAGGCTGAGGTAGAGGTCCTGCTGCTGGGTTGTCACCCTCCTACGGCCTCCTCCATGTCTCCTGGTGTACTGGCCTCTGGAAAACACGCTGACTGACACAGCAAACCTTCTTGCCAAAGCTCGCATTGATGTGCCATCAACTCTCGTCTACCATCGAAACCTTCAAAAAGAACCTGAAGACCTACCTCTTCCGACAAGCCTACAACCTGCAGTAACCACCGAGCGACCAAACCGCTGCATGATCAGCTCTACCCTCGTCTACTGTATTCTCACCCATCCCTTGTAGATTGTGAGCCCTCATGGGCAGGGTCCTCTCTCCTCCTGTACTAGTTGTGACTTGTATTGTTTAAGATTATTGTACTTGCTTTTATTATGTATACCCCTCCTCACATGTAAAGCGCCATGGAATAAATGGCGCTATAATAATAAATAATAATAATAATCCTGGATGAGCTGCACTACCTGAGCCACTTGTGTGAGTTGTAGAATCCGTCTCATGCTACTATAAGTGTGAAAGCACAATCAACATTCAAAAGTGACCAAAACATCAGCCAGAAAGCATTGGTACTAAGATGTGGTCGGTGGTCCCCATCTGCAGAACCACTCCTTTATTGAGTGTTTCTTGATAATTACCAATAATTTCCATCTGTTGTCTATTCCATTTGCACAACAGCATGTGACATGGATTGTCAAACAGTGTTGCTTCCTAAGTGGACAGTTTGATTTCACAGAATTTTGATGTACTTGGAGTTATATTCTGTTGTTTAGGTGTTCCCTTTATTTTTGAGCAGTATATATATATATATATATATATATATATATATATATATATATATTTAGTTTATATAATTCCAATGATTAACACACATAATGACAATGCTTCCCTGGTAGGGATGCTGACATTGTTTGCCTTATAATTATCTTATAATTGTGGGGATTTCATAGAAGAGACTACAAGACAATTTTATTTTCAAGTTTATGACCACTTATAAAATGTGTTCAAAGTGTTTCCCATTGTGTTGGATTGTCAATGCACCCTCTTCTCTCACTCTTGACACACTGATAGCAACACCGCAGAAGAAATGCTAGTCTAAGGGGGTCAGCTTCCTTGTAGGAATGCTTGGACCTGACACCAATAATGTGGTGGTGCACCATCTTGCTGGAAAACTCAGGGAACATGCCATCTTCAGTGCATAAAGAGGGCCACACATCATCATGTAGCAATTTCAGATATCCAATGGCATTGAGGTTTCCATTGATGAAGAATGGCCCCACTATCTTTGTACCCCTATATACCCATGTTCATGTCAGGTCTGAGCATTCCTACATGAACCATTTCCTGGAAAGTGGATTGATCATTGTGGGCCAGTTTAATGGCCACCAAGGTCTCCCAATCTGACTCCTTTAGACTTTTATCTTTGGGGTCAGCATCTGTGCAGCATCTGAAACAACGGATACTGGAAGCCTATGCTAGCATTTCTTCTGCGCTGTTGCTATCAGCTTGACAAGAGAGGGAGAAGAGGGTTGAATTGACAATCCAGCACAATGGGCAGCACTTTGAACACATTTTATAAGTGGTCATAAACTTCTAAATAACTCATGAAAGAATAAAGAATAAAGTTATGTTAAAACCAAGCACACCATTGTTTTTCTTGTGAAATTCTCAATAAGTTTGATGTGTCACATGACCCTCTATTGAAAAAATGAAGTTGGATCCAAAACAGCTGACTTCAAAATGGCCCCCTCCCATATACTAATGTGCCACAAGCAGGAAGTTGATATCACCAACCATTCCCATTTTATTTAGGTGTGTCCATATAAATGGCCCACCCTGTATTAACAGAAGCATACAGTCTAGATAACGTGAAGTCATTATTGCCCTCTTCTCCTCTTTGGTCAGACCTCATCTGGAATACTTTGTCCAGTTTTGGGCACCACATTTAAAAAAGACATCAATAAACTGGAGTAAGTTCAGAGAAGAGCGACCAGAATGGTTACCGTTCTGCAAACCATGTCCTATGAGGAACGGTTACAGGATTTGGGAATATTTAGCTTGTAAAAAAGAAGACTGAAAGGAGACTTAATAGCTGTCTACCAATATGGGATGAAACTGAATGGGAGGAGACACAGATCAGATATTAGAAAAAACTTTTTGACAGTTAGGGTGATCAATGAGTGGAACAAGCTGCTACGAGAGATGGTGAGTTCTCTTTCCGTGGAAGTATTCAAACAGAGGCTGGCCAGGTAGTGTGGCGAGCACTCTTGCTGAGATTTGAGGTGCTGGTGAAGTGGGATGGCAATCCCCGTAATAGAGTAATGTTCAATCACAGCACACACTTTATATGGAAAAGATACAACAAACTATTAAAACCTCAAAAATACCATAGATCAACAGACATCTACTTTCCGTTCCAACCAGTACCCTATCATGCCCTTCTTCTACATTCTCCTGAAGATACACAATTCTCTCACAAATCCCCTCGTAAATCTGATCGTGGCCTCAACTGACTCCATTCTATCACCACTGTCTATCTATCTGGAAAAAAAATTCTCACACCCTTAACCAAAACAATCTGTTTCTACCTTCTTGACACAAGCCACTTCCTGAGCAATATTAGAAACCAAGGTCCTGTCCCTCCGGATAGCCTATTAGCTAGTCTAGATGTCAATAGCCTCTATACCTCCATCATTCATGAGAAAGGTATATTGGCTACATCTGAACTTTTAACGAGGTCTAATCTGAATCCCAACTCAATACAACTCTGTATTGACCTATTAAGTCTGGTTCTTCAAGAAAAATGTTTTCTTTTCAGTGACCAATTTTATGTACAGACCTGCGGGACAGCAATGGGTTCAAACATGGCACCGGCTTATGCCGACATGTACTTGAGTCATTTTGAGGAGCTGCATGTATACAATCATGCACTCTTTCTTAAACACTGCAGATTTGGTATAGATATATCGATGATATTTTTTGCATCTGGCATGGCCCTCTTGAATCTCTCAATGACTTCTTCACAGTCCTCAATTCTATGAGACCTGAACTACAATTCACACTTAACCATAGTAGTCATAGGATCCCATTCCTGGATACACTTGTCTGCATGGACCGTCAAGGCCACCTTTCAACGAATCTCTACACTAAACAAAATGACCACAATAGTCTTCTCCTTTATTCTAGTTGCCATCCCAAACCCACTAGGAACAGCCTACCAAGGTCCCAATACCAAAGAGTAGCTAGGATCATTAGAGACAAAACCATCTTGTCCACCAGACTCAAATAGATGTCAGACAAATTCCTGGAAAGGGACTACCCACCTAATCTACTCAAAACTGAGACACAGAGGATGTTGAATCCACCACCTTTAGACCCTCCTACACACAAACCTGAACGCATTGTATTTGTACATACCCTTTCATATCCAAAATTCATTCCACTGTCCATAGACACTGGCCCCTCCTAACTAAGGCTTATCCATCCATTGAAGCCTTCAAATCCCAGGCAATTATGTGCAGCAGGAGACCTCAAAACATTAGGGATGACCTTATCCGGGCTGACATTGGTGGCACTCTTAAAAAACCAACCCAAAAATTCCTGAGTACTCCAAGACGGGGCACATTTCCCTGTCTCAATTGCGCTGCCTATTCAAACATCATTAAGTCCGATATGGTCGTCCACCCAAAAACTGGTAGGTCCTATCCAATCAAGGGCTATTACACCTGTGACTCCAATTTTGTCATTAATGTGGTAAAATATCCATGTGGTCTACTATATGTAGGGGAGATAACACAAAACATCAGAGATAGAATTGCAAGCCACAAATCCACAATCAGATATGGTAAGACATGGCTTCTTTTACCATTCCATTTCTCAAATGCCAGACATACAGTCTCACAACTCAGATTTCAAATTATCGAACACGTACCAAGTCCAAGATGTGGTGGGAACCATACTGAACTCCTTCAACGAAGAGAGTATTTTTGGATACATACCTTACAGACACTTTCCCCCAAGGGTCTGAACCGCAAACTTAATTTTTTGATCTAATTTCTCCTTTTCTTCACAGACAGGGTAGCGAGCCTTTACCCATATTACCTTGCACCCCACCATTCAGGTGAGTTTCCCTTTCCCGCTTCCCCTTTTTACCCCTTTCCCCTCTTTTCCCCTCCCCCATCCTTTCCCTTCCCTTCTCCCCTTGTTTTGTCTCTACTCCTTCCCGTGGTCCCCCTGTTTCTAATCCATATCACCACTTCACACATACTTGCAACTTCATACTCTTACATCATTACCAACAACATGGACATTTGATGTCTTTATTTTATCTGACTGGTTACCCTGATTACTAGGGTTGAGCGACTTTCATTTTTTTAAGATCGAGTAGGGTTTTGGGAAACCCGATTTTGTCCAGAGTCGAGTCGAGTGCAGTCGGCCGATTATCGCTAAAAGTCAGGGATCGACCGAAACACGAAACCCAATGCAAGTCAATGGGGAAGCATAGTCGGCAGTGAGTGGAGGCCAGGAAAACACCTACAGTGCCCATTTTAATGCCAAAAACATCCATTCTTGTTTCTGAAGCTTGCCAATCTTAATTAACTGTATAATAATAGTTGGGCATAGGGAATTGGGGGAAAGTTGTGGGGGGAGTAGGGCTGGCTCAAGTTTTTCGTGGGCCCAGGAAATGCGGACTACGTCACGGCGGTGTTGCAGGGAAAGGTAAGTATTTAAAAGTTGCAAGTGCTGTGATCCTGAGCAAGCAGGGGGGGGCCCACTCGTTCGCATTGCCACTGGCACAGGGCCCCTCAAAGTACGGCGGTGTGTTTGCATGGCGGGGGCGCCTCCCACCAGCAGCGACACTTTTGCGTACTCTGAGGGGCCCTGTGCCAGTGACGTCGCCAACGAGTATGCCCCCCCACCTGATGAAGGAACCTGCACTTTCATCTGCACCTTCCTCTTTGTCCCTGTGTAAGGTGGTATAACATGCGGGAAGGGGAACCTTACTTTCAGCAGGGACAGATTCTGGCTGTGTAGAGTACAAGGGGAATGTAGTGGTCTAGGTCAATGTACCAGCAGACTCATTTAGCAGTGGCTGGGCAATGGGCAGGATGAGGAGGAAACAGATATAGGGCCAAAGAATAAAGTAGGCTACATGCAGTTCAAAATTGGTAACAGGACTAAACAGGCGGCATTGCTTTGTTCAGTGGAGTAGCAAACCCAAGAGCAGCAGACACTGTTTCAAGGGCCTAACCACACTAGTAGGCCAAATGCAGTTTAATATCTGATAGTATAGGGCGAAAGCCAGAATGTGGAAGCTCAGCTTTGTTCAGTTGAGGACAACACCAGGGAGGGGCAGACACCTTTAGTAGGCCGGAAAAGCCTATTGCATTTTTTAAAATGGTAATTTGGAGCAGAAGGTTGAAGCTCAGCTTTATTTAGTTGAGGGCAACACCAGGGAGGGGCAGAAGCCGTTAGTAGGCCCTAACCACCATTTTTTTTTTTAAAACCACTTAATGAGAGCCGGAAGGTTGAAGCTCAGCTTTATTTAGTTGAGGACAACACCAGGCAGGGGCACACAGACAGACACCTTTAGTAGGCCGGAAAAGCCTATTGCATTTTTCAAAATGGTAATTTGGAGCAGAAGGTTGAAGCTCAGCTTTATTTAGTTGAGGGCAACACCAGGGAGGGGCAGAAGCCGTTAGTAGGCCCTAACCACCATTTTTTTTTTTTAAAACCACTTAATGAGAGCCGGAAGGTTGAAGCTCAGCTTTATTTAGTTGAGGACAACACCAGGCAGGGGCACACAGACAGACACCTTTAGTAGGCCGGAAAAGCCTATTGCATTTTTCAAAATGGTAATTTGGAGCAGAAGGTTGAAGCTCAGCTTTATTTAGTTGAGGGCAACACCAGGCAGGGGCACACAGACAGACACCTTTAGTAGGCCGGAAAAGCCTATTGCATTTTTTAAAATGGTAATTTGGAGCAGAAGGTTGAAGCTCAGCTTTATTTAGTTGAGGACAACACCAGGCAGGGGCACACAGACAGACACCTTTAGTAGGCCGGAAAAGCCTATTGCATTTTTCAAAATGGTAATTTGGAGCAGAAGGTTGAAGCTCAGCTTTATTTAGTTGAGGGCAACACCAGGGAGGGGCAGAAGCCGTTAGTAGGCCCTAACCACCATTTTTTTTTTTAAAACCACTTAATGAGAGCCGGAAGGTTGAAGCTCAGCTTTATTTAGTTGAGGACAACACCAGGCAGGGGCACACAGACAGACACCTTTAGTAGGCCGGAAAAGCCTATTGCATTTTTCAAAATGGTAATTTGGAGCAGAAGGTTGAAGCTCAGCTTTATTTAGTTGAGGGCAACACCAGGGAGGGGCAGAAGCCGTTAGTAGGCCCTAACCACCATTTTTTTTTTTAAAAACCACTTAATGAGAGCCGGAAGGTTGAAGCTCAGCTTTATTTAGTTGAGGACAACACCAGGGAGGGGCAGAAGCCGTTAGTAGGCCCTAACCACCATTTTTTTTTTTAAAACCACTTAATGAGAGCCGGAAGGTTGAAGCTCAGCTTTATTTAGTTGAGGACAACACCAGGCAGGGGCACACAGACAGACACCTTTAGTAGGCCGGAAAAGCCTATTGCATTTTTCAAAATGGTAATTTGGAGCAGAAGGTTGAAGCTCAGCTTTATTTAGTTGAGGGCAACACCAGGCAGGGGCACACAGACAGACACCTTTAGTAGGCCGGAAAAGCCTATTGCATTTTTTAAAATGGTAATTTGGAGCAGAAGGTTGAAGCTCAGCTTTATTTAGTTGAGGACAACACCAGGCAGGGGCACACAGACAGACACCTTTAGTAGGCCGGAAAAGCCTATTGCATTTTTCAAAATGGTAATTTGGAGCAGAAGGTTGAAGCTCAGCTTTATTTAGTTGAGGACAACACCAGGCAGGGGCACACAGACAGACACCTTTAGTAGGCCGGAAAAGCCTATTGCATTTTTCAAAATGGTAATTTGGAGCAGAAGGTTGAAGCTCAGCTTTATTTAGTTGAGGGCAACACCAGGGAGGGGCAGAAGCCGTTAGTAGGCCCTAACCAAAGTTGAAGGCCAAATGCAGTTTAATTTCTGATACAATAGGCCGAAAGCCAGAAGGTGGAAGCTCCGATTTAGACAATGGAGGACAATTTGAATTAGGGACTGCAGACAGACTTAGTAGGCTGTCCCCTGTGGACCATGCATCCACCACATTAACCCATTGCGCCGTAATGGACACGTAATCTTCCGTGGCCATGCCTACAGGTCCATGCGTCTGTTGTCAGGTGCACCTTTGTACTCACAGATTGCCAGAGTGCATGGACAATGCGGTCTTCTACATGCTGGTGGAGGGTTGGGATGGCTTTTCTCGCAAAAGAAGTGTCGACTGGTTAGCTTGTAGCGTGGTACAGCGTAGTCCATCATGGCCTTATTAATAGTAAATAAAATATATAACTAGGCTCTATGAACTTTTAAATAGGTTCCAGGGGTACACGGGCAACATTGGTGTGGTCAGTGGAGGAGTATTGCAAGTAGGGGCTGCAGACAGGCTATCAAAGGCCTAAAATAACAAACAGTAGGCAGTCATGGCAGTTTTACATCGGTTACATGGATACACAGGCAGGCACTCCAGGCAGCATTGTGGTCAGTGGAGGAGTATTGCAAGTAGGGGCCGCAGACAGGCTATCAAAGGCCTAAAATAACAAACAATAGGCTCATTGCAGTTTTACAGCGGTTACATGGATAGACGGGCAGGCAGCTTGGTGGTGAGTGGAGGAGTATTTAAAGTAGGGACCGCAGACAGGCTATCAAAGGCCTAACATAACAAACAATAGGCTCATGGCAGTTTTACAGCGGTTACATGGATACACGGGCAGGCAGCTTGGTGGTCAGTGGAGGAGTATTTAAAGTAGGGACCGCAGACAGGCTTCAAAGGCCTAACATAAGAAAATGGGCTGGCTGTAGGCACTTTATAATTGGTTCCAGGGGTACACGGGCAGCAGTGGTCTGGTCAGTGGAGGACTAGTGGAAGGAGGGACCGCAGACAGGCTTCAAAGGCCTAAAATAACAAACAATAGGCTCATGGCAGTTTTACAGCGGTTACATGGATACACGGGCAGACAACTTGGTGGTGGTGAGTGGAGGAGTATTTAAAGTAGGGACCGCAGACAGGCTATCAAAGGCCTAAAATAACAAACAATAGGCTCATGGCAGTTTTACAGCGGTTACATGGATACACGGGCAGGCAGCTTGGTGGTGGTGAGTGGAGGAGTATTTAAAGTAGGGACCGCAGACAGGCTATCAAAGGCCTAAAATAACAAACAATAGGCTCATGGCAGTTTTACAGCGGTTACATGGATACACGGGCAGGCAGCTTGGTGGTCAGTGGAGGAGTATTTAAAGTAGGGACCGCAGACAGGCTTCAAAGGCCTAACATAAGAAAATGGGCTGGCTGTAGGCACTTTATAATTGGTTCCAGGGGTACACGGGCAGCAGTGGTCTGGTCAGTGGAGGACTAGTGGAAGGAGGGACCGCAGACAGGCTTCAAAGGCCTAAAATAACAAACAATAGGCTCATGGCAGTTTTACAGCGGTTACATGGATACACGGGCAGGCAACTTGGTGGTGGTGAGTGGAGGAGTATTTAAAGTAGGGACCGCAGACAGGCTATCAAAGGCCTAAAATAACAAACAATAGGCTCATGGCAGTTTTACAGCGGTTACATGGATAGACGGGCAGGCAGCTTGGTGGTGAGTGGAGGAGTATTTAAAGTAGGGACCGCAGACAGGCTATCAAAGGCCTAACATAACAAACAATAGGCTCATGGCAGTTTTACAGCGGTTACATGGATACACGGGCAGGCAGCTTGGTGGTCAGTGGAGGAGTATTTAAAGTAGGGACCGCAGACAGGCTTCAAAGGCCTAACATAAGAAAATGGGCTGGCTGTAGGCACTTTATAATTGGTTCCAGGGGTACACGGGCAGCAGTGGTCTGGTCAGTGGAGGACTAGTGGAAGGAGGGACCGCAGACAGGCTTCAAAGGCCTAAAATAACAAACAATAGGCTCATGGCAGTTTTACAGCGGTTACATGGATACACGGGCAGGCAACTTGGTGGTGGTGAGTGGAGGAGTATTTAAAGTAGGGACCGCAGACAGGCTATCAAAGGCCTAAAATAACAAACAATAGGCTCATGGCAGTTTTACAGCGGTTACATGGATACACGGGCAGGCAGCTTGGTGGTGGTGAGTGGAGGAGTATTTAAAGTAGGGACCGCAGACAGGCTATCAAAGGCCTAAAATAACAAACAATAGGCTCATGGCAGCTTTACAGCGGTTACATGGATACACAGGCAGCTTGGTGGTGAGTGGAGGAGTAGTGCAAGGAGTGTCTGTCCCAGTACTCCCAAAATATAAATAGATGTTAATGTCTCGCAAAACAACCACAACAAAAAAAAAGGTGGCATACTTAGGTACAGGGGTGGGCTCATCTACTGAGTTTCTGACATAGTAATTTGGCAGTAACTATTTAATGGTGCCAATATAGGACACAGACACAGACTACTTTAAGTTGCATCATAGATGTCTACAAATTTGTATTGTCAGTGCCAGACATTGAATGATGTCAGCGAATAGACTAAAGATTGGTGGAGCTGTGCGACATAATTTTGGACGTGGTAGAGCACATTTTGAGCTGGGGTAGGGGGGAACTCTCTTGAGGCCGGCGGGACCGCCCCAGGGCCCCTCATGTTACAACGGTGTGTCTGACGTTGGGTGCGCACCACCACCGCCAGAGACACTACATTGTACTATGAGGGACCCAGTAGCAATGCCGTCAACCAAAAGCGAGCACACCCACCTCTTCAGAC
This sequence comes from Ranitomeya variabilis, assembly GCF_051348905.1. Classification (NCBI taxonomy): domain Eukaryota; kingdom Metazoa; phylum Chordata; class Amphibia; order Anura; family Dendrobatidae; genus Ranitomeya; species Ranitomeya variabilis. Next base: position 440,812,593 of record NC_135234.1, read on the forward strand.
AAACAGCAGTCTCACGGGTGCTTGCGCCAAGTCGCGATACCACGGCCCCGTGTGGGGAGTTTTGCCATTTAGGGAGGTGTAAACATGTCGTATGCTGTACAATCAGCTGCAGCAAATTAGACATTAGAAAAGTAATTCACAGGCAAGAGCTTTTCATAGGAAAGCTAGGTGTCGGCCGGGCAAGGTGGGGCAAAAGATTTCGAAATCCAGTTGTGGTTCATTTTAATGAATGTTAGATCGTCAACATTTTGGGTAGCCAGACGAGTCCTTTTTTCGGTTAATATTGAACCTGCAGCACTGAATACTCTTTCTGATAGGACACTTGCTGCCGGGCAAGCAAGCTCCTGCAATGCATATTCTGCCAATTCTGGCCAGGTGTCTAATTTGGAGGCCCAGTAATCAAATGGGAATGACGGTTGAGGGAGAACATCGATAAGGGATGAAAAATAGTTAGTAACCATACTGGACAAATGTTGTCTCCTGTCACTTTCAATTGATGCAGCAGTACCTGTCCTGTCTGCGGTCATAGCAAAATCACTCCACAACCTGGTCAGAAAACCCCTCTGTCCAACGCCACTTCTGATGTGTGCACCCCTAACACTCCTAGTCTGCTGCCCCCTGGAGCTCGTGTGAGAACGATCACGTGCGCTGTGTGCTGGGAATGCCTGAAGCAAACGGTCAACAAGAGTTGATTGTTTGGTTGCTAATATTAGTTCCAAGTTCTCATGTGGCATAATATTTTGCAATTTGCCTTTATAGCGTGGATCAAGGAGGCAGGCCAACCAGTAATCGTCATCGTTCATCATTTTCGTAATGCGTGTGTCCCTTTTTAGGATACGTAAGGCATAATCCGCCATGTGGGCCAAAGTTCCAGTTGTCAAATCTCCGGTTGTGATTGGTTGAGGGGCAGTTGCAGGCAAATCTACGTCACTTGTGTCCCTCAAAAAACCAGAACCCGGCCGTGACACGCAACCAATTTCCTGTGCCCCCGGGAAAGGTTCAGCATTAAAAATATACTCATCCCCATCATCCTCCTCGTCCTCCACCTCCTCTTCGCCCGCTACCTCGTCCTGTACACTGCCCTGACCAGACAATGGCTGACTGTCATCAAGGCTTTCCTCTTCCTCTGGTGCAGACGCCTGCTCCTTTATGTGCGTCAAACTTTGCATCAGCAGACGCATTAGGGGGATGCTCATGCTTATTACGGCGTTGTCTGCACTAACCAGCCGTGTGCATTCCTCAAAACACTGAAGGACTTGACACATGTCTTGTATCTTAGACCACTGCACACCTGACAACTCCATGTCTGCCATCCTACTGCCTGCCCGTGTATCCTCCCACAAATAAATAACAGCACGCCTCTGTTCGCACAGTCTCTGAAGCATGTGCAGTGTTGAGTTCCACCTTGTTGCAACGTCTATGATTAGGCGATGCTGGGGAAGGTTCAAAGACCGCTGATAGGTCTGCATACGGCTGGCGTGTACAGGCGAACGTCGGATATGTGAGCAAAGTGCACGCACTTTGAGGAGCAGGTCGGAGAACCCAGGATAAGTTTTCAATAAGCACTGCACCACCAGGTTTAAGGTGTGAGCCAGGCAAGGAATGTGTTTCAGTTGGGAAAGGGAGATGGCAGCCATGAAATTCCTTCCGTTATCACTCACTACCTTGCCTGCCTCAAGATCTACTGTGCCCAGCCACGACTGTGTTTCTTGTTGCAAGAACTCGGACAGAACTTCCGCGGTGTGTCTGTTGTCGCCCAAGCACTTCATAGCCAATACAGCCTGCTGACGCTTGGCAGTAGCTGGCCCATAATGGGACAACTGGTGTGCAACAGTGTCATCTGCCGATGGAGTGGTTGGCAGACTGCGTTCTGTGGAAGAGCTGTAGCTTCTGCAGGAGGACGAGGAGGAGGAGGAGGAGGGGGTGCGAACGCCTACAGCCAACTGTTTCCTAGACCGTGGGCTAGGCACAACTGTCCCTAAATTGATGTCGCCTGTGGACCCTGCATCCACCACATTCACCCAGTGTGCCGTGATGGACACATAACGTCCCTGGCCATGCCTACTGGTCCATGCATCTGTAGTCAGGTGCACCTTTGTACTCACAGATTGCCTGAGTGCATGGACGATGCGCTGTTTAACATGCTGGTGCAGGGCTGGGATGGCTTTTCTGGAAAAAAAGTGTCGACTGGGTAGCTCGTATCGTGGTTCAGCGTACTCCATCAGGGCTTTGAAAGCTTCGCTTTCAACTAACCGGTAGGGCATCATCTCTAACGAGATTAGTCTAGCTATGTGGGCGTTAAAACCCTGTGTACGCGGATGCGAGGATAAGTACTTCCTTTTTCTAACCAGAGTCTCATGTAGGGTGAGCTGGACTGGAGAGCTGGAGATCGTGGAACTTTCGGGTGTGCCGGTGTACATGGCAGACTGAGAGACGGTTGGAGACGGTATTGTTTCCGCCGGTGCCCTAGATGCAATATTTCCTCCTACAAAACTGGTGATTCCCTGACCCTGACTGCTTTTGGCTGGCAAAGAAACCTGCACAGATACTGCCGGTGGTGCGGAAAATGGTGGCCTTACAGTGACGGAAGGGATGTTGCGTTGCTGACTAGCTTCATTGGCCGAGGGTGCTACAACCTTGAGGGACGTTTGGTAGTTAGTCCAGGCTTGAAAATGCATGGTGGTTAAGTGTCTATGCATGCAACTAGTATTTAGACTTTTCAGATTCTGACCTCTGCTTAAGCTAGTTGAACATTTTTGACAGATGACTTTGCGCTGATCAGTTGGATGTTGTTTAAAAAAATGCCAGACTGCACTCTTCCTAGACTCGGATCCCTTTTCAGGGATTGCAGACTGAGCTTTAACCGGATGGCCACGCTGTGCTCCAACAGGTTTTGGCTTTGACACGCGTTTTGGGCCAGATACGGGCCCGGCAGATGGAACCTGTTGCGATGTTGATGCCTGCTGCGGCCCCTCCTCCACCTCCGCTTCTGAACTACTGCCGCCTGCACCCTGTTCCCCCAATGGCTGCCAATCGGGGTCAATAACTGGGTCATCTATTACCTCCTCTTCGAGCTCGTGTGCAACTTCGTCTGTGTCACTGTGTCGGTCGGTGGTATAGCGTTCGTGGCGGGGCAACATAGTCTCATCAGGGTCTGATTGTGGATCTGTACCCTGAGAGGGCAATGTGGTGGTCTGAGTCAAAGGAGCAGCATAGTACTCTGGCTGTGGCTGTGCATCAGTGCACTCCATGTCAGAATATACTTGTAATGGGCATGGCCTGTTAAATGTTTCACTTTCTAAGCCAGGGACGGTATGTGTAAAGAGCTCCATGGAGTGACCCGTTGTGTCGCCTGCTGCATCCTTCTCTCTTGTTGTAGTTTTTGCTGAGGAGGACAAGGAAGCGACTTGTCCCTGACCGTGAACATCCACAAGCGACGCGCTGCTTTTACATTTACCAGTTTCGGAAGAGGAGGCAAAAGAGCTAGAGGCTGAGTCTGCAATGTAAGCCAAAACTTGCTGTTGCTGCTCCGCCTTTAAAAGCGGTTTTCCTACTCCCAGAAAAGAGAGCGTTCGAGGCCTTGTGTAGCCTGACGACGAAACTGGCTCCACAGCTCCAGACTTAGGTGGAATATTTTTATCCCCACGACCACCTGATGCTCCACTACCACTACCATCATTACCAGCTGACAATGAACGCCCACGACGACCTCTTGCACCAGACTTCCTCATTGTTTTAAAATCTTAACCAAAGTAACTTTATTTGTTGCTGTCAAACAACTTACACGGTGAGCTATAACTTCAGTATGATTTCAATATCCCTTAACAGGTTGGTGAGACCACAAGGAAAATCAGGCACAATGTTACACACTCTGTTTTCTGTGGCACAAAATCACAGAGATGACACACACGCAGGACTGTCACTCAAGCACTAATGTCAATATTAATCTCCCACCTAATTTATGTATTTTTTTTTTTCAGGGAGACTTTAGAAACCAAATAATAAGAAAAAAAATAAATAAATAAATAGGCTTTCTATAGCCCACTGAATGAGAGATAGCACACACAGCAGTGGCACACAAGCCCTGACTGAGGCCAATATTTTTCTCCCACTGATTGATGTAGTGTTTTTGTGTTGAGGTAGATTTTAGAACACAAATCAAGGAAAAAAAAAAAAAAAGCTTTCTATGGCCCACTGAATGAGAGAGGTGGCACACCCAGGAGTCAAGACTGGCACACAAGCTGAAAGGGCAATATTACTCTCCCACTGTTTTTTGTATGTTTTTTTTTTTTTTTCAGGGAGACTTTAGAAACCAAATAATATTAAAAAAAACAAAAAAAAAATAGCCTTTCTATGGCCCACTGAATGAGAGAGAGAGGTGGCACACCCAGGAGTCAAGACTGGCACACAAGCTGAAAGGGCAATATTACTCTCCCACTGTTTTTTTATGTATTTTTTGTTTTTTAAGGGAGACTTTAGAAACCCAATAATATTTTAAAAAAATAAATAAATAGGCTTTCTATGGCCCACTGAATGAAAGGGAGAGAGGTGGCACACCCAGGAGTCAAGACTGGCACACAAGCTGAAAGGGCAATATTACTCTCCCACTGTTTTTTGTATGTTTTTTTTTTTTTTTCAGGGAGACTTTAGAAACCAAATAATATTAAAAAAACAAAAAAAAAAATAGCCTTTCTATGGCCCACTGAATGAGAGAGAGAGGTGGCACACCCAGGAGTCAAGACTGGCACACAAGCTGAAAGGGCAATATTACTCTCCCACTGTTTTTTTATGTATTTTTTGTTTTTTAAGGGAGACTTTAGAAACCCAATAATATTTAAAAAAATAAATAAATAGGCTTTCTATGGCCCACTGAATGAAAGGGAGAGAGGTGGCACACCCAGGAGTCAAGACTGGCACACAAGCTGAAAGGGCAATATTACTCTCCCACTGTTTTTTGTATGTTTTTTTTTTTTTTTCAGGGAGACTTTAGAAACCAAATAATATTAAAAAAACCAAAAAAAAAATAGCCTTTCTATGGCCCACTGAATGAGAGAGAGAGGTGGCACACCCAGGAGTCAAGACTGGCACACAAGCTGAAAGGGCAATATTACTCTCCCACTGTTTTTTTATGTATTTTTTGTTTTTTAAGGGAGACTTTAGAAACCCAATAATATTTAAAAAAAAAAATAAATAGGCTTTCTATGGCCCACTGAATGAAAGGGAGAGAGGTGGCACACCCAGGAGTCAAGACTGGCACACAAGCTGAAAGGGCAATATTACTCTCCCACTGTTTTTTGTATGTTTTTTTTTTTTACAGGGAGACTTTAGAAACCAAATAATATTAAAAAAACCAAAAAAAAAATAGCCTTTCTATGGCCCACTGAATGAGAGAGAGAGGTGGCACACCCAGGAGTCAAGACTGGCACACAAGCTGAAAGGGCAATATTACTCTCCCACTGTTTTTTTATGTATTTTTTGTTTTTTAAGGGAGACTTTAGAAACCCAATAATATTTAAAAAAAAAAATAAATAGGCTTTCTATGGCCCACTGAATGAAAGGGAGAGAGGTGGCACACCCAGGAGTCAAGACTGGCACACAAGCTGAAAGGGCAATATTACTCTCCCACTGTTTTTTGTATGTTTTTTTTTTTTTTTCAGGGAGACTTTAGAAACCAAATAATATTAAAAAAACCAAAAAAAAAATAGCCTTTCTATGGCCCACTGAATGAGAGAGAGAGGTGGCACACCCAGGAGTCAAGACTGGCACACAAGCTGAAAGGGCAATATTACTCTCCCACTGTTTTTTATGTATTTTTTGTTTTTTAAGGGAGACTTTAGAAACCCAATAATATTTAAAAAAAAAATAAATAGGCTTTCTATGGCCCACTGAATGAGAGGGAGAGAGGTGGCACACCCAGGAGTCAAGACTGGCACACAAGCTGAAAGGGCAATATTACTCTCCCACTGTTTTTTTAGGTTTTTTTTTTTTTTTCAGGGAGACTTTAGAAACCAAATAATATTAAAAAAAAAAAAAAAAATAGGCTTGCTATAGCCCACTGAATGAGAGATAGCACACACAGCAGTGGCACACAAGCCCTGACTGAGGCCAATATTTTTCTCCCACTGATTGATGTAGTGTTTTTTTGTTGAGGTAGAATTTAGAACACAAATCACGGAAAAAATAAATAGGCTTTCTATGGCCCACTGAATGAAAGGGAGAGAGGTGGCACACCCAGGAGTCAAGACTGGCACACAAGCTGAAAGGGCAATATTACTCTCCCACTGTTTTTTTATGTTTTTTTTTTTTTTCAGGGAGACTTTAGAAACCAAATAATATTAAAAAAACCAAAAAAAAAATAGCCTTTCTATGGCCCACTGAATGAGAGAGAGAGGTGGCACACCCAGGAGTCAAGACTGGCACACAAGCTGAAAGGGCAATATTACTCTCCCACTGTTTTTTTATGTATTTTTTGTTTTTTAAGGGAGACTTTAGAAACCCAATAATATTTAAAAAAATAAATAAATAGGCTTTCTATGGCCCACTGAATGAGAGGGAGAGAGGTGGCACACCCAGGAGTCAAGACTGGCACACAAGCTGAAAGGGCAATATTACTCTCCCACTGTTTTTTTAGGTTTTTTTTGTTTTTTCCGGGAGACTTTAGAAACCAAATAATATTAAAAAAAAAAAAAAAAAATAGGCTTGCTATAGCCCACTGAATGAGAGATAGCACACACAGCAGTGGCACACAAGCCCTGACTGAGGCCAATATTTTTCTCCCACTGATTGATGTAGTGTTTTTGTGTTGAGGTAGAATTTAGAACACAAATCACGGAAAAAATAAATAGGCTTTCTATGGCCCACTGAATAAAAGGGAGAGAGGTGGCACACCCAGGAGTCAAGACTGGCACACAAGCTGAAAGGGCAATATTACTCTCCCACTGTTTTTTTATGTATTTTTTGTTTTTTAAGGGAGACTTTAGAAACCCAATAATATTTAAAAAAAAAAATAAATAGGCTTTCTATGGCCCACTGAATGAGAGGGAGAGAGGTGGCACACCCAGGAGTCAAGACTGGCACACAAGCTGAAAGGGCAATATTACTCTCCCACTGTTTTTTTTAGGTTTTTTTTTTTTTTCAGGGAGACTTTAGAAACCAAATAATATTAAAAAAAAAAAAATAAAAAAATAATAGGCTTGCTATAGCCCACTGAATGAGAGATAGCACACACAGCAGTGGCACACAAGCCCTGACTGAGGCCAATATTTTTCTCCCACTGATTGATGTAGTGTTTTTGTGTTGAGGTAGATTTTAGAACACAAATCACGGAAAAAATAAATAGGCTTTCTATGGCCCACTCAGTGAGAGATGGCACACACAGGGATGGCACTGTAGCAGAAATGCCAATCTTAATCTCCCACAAAAAAAAACAACAAAAAAAAAAAAACTGTCCTACAATTACTATCTCCCTGCAGTAATGTAAGCCAGGTATGGCAGGCAGCAATAGGAGTGGACTGATGCACAAATTAAATAAAAAGTGTGGACAAACAAAAAAGATAGCTGTGCAGAAAGGAAGGAACAAGAGGATATGTGCTTTGAAAAAAGCAGTTGGTTTCCACAGTGGCGTACACACAGCAATACAGCTATCACGGAGCCTTCCAGGGCAGCCCAATGAGCTACAGCGCTGAGGGGAAAAAAAAAAAAAAATAGCTTCCACAGTCCCTGCACACCGAAGGTGGTGTTGGACAGTGGAAATCGCTGCAGCACAAGCGGTTTGGTGGTTAGTGGACCCTGCCTAACGCTCTCCCTGCTTCTGACGAAGCGGCAGCAACCTGTCCCTAAGCTCAGATCAGCAGCAGTAAGATGGCGGTCGGCGGGAACGCCCCTTTATAGCCCCTGTGACGCCGCAGACAGCAAGCCAATCACTGCAATGCCCTTCTCTAAGATGGTGGGGACCAGGATCTATGTCATCACGCTGCCCACACTCTGCGTTCACCTTCATTGGCTGAGAAATGGCGCTTTTCGCGTCATTGAAACGCAACTTTGGTGCGAAAGTCGCGTACCGCATGGCCGACAAGCACAGGGGTCGGATCGGGTTTCATGAGACGCCGACTTAGCCAAAAGTCGGCGACTTTTGAAAATGATCGACCCGTTTCGCTCAACCCTACTGATTACCTCTATTTGCCAAAACAACTGCACCTGGACACTAGTATCCCTGCATTATACTTTAGTATACCACTGTTCATATGCAGCATGTTCCTTTTTTTTCTCCCATTGTGCTCCAAGCCTTATTCTGGTCATTGCGTTCCAAACCTCATTTTGGTCATTACACTGCACAGCAGCGATGCCATTTCCAGGGGCGTGGACTCATTCCCATTGTGTTCCAAGCCTCATTTTGCTCATTAAACCACCCAGCAGCAACATCATTTCTGGGGGAATAAACTCAACTGCACATTTCTTGTCAGGTGGCTGCTTCAACATACTATTTATAGCCACTAATGCCTCCATGCTGCACATTGCAGCCTACATTCCAAGGCGCAGGTGCGCCGGACCTACCCAGGACCCAGGTAATCCATGACCCCATGACTCTTGACACTTATTACTCTGTTTATTTGCCCCATTAGTACTAAATCCCCTTTTCTACAACAGGTATCCTTTTGCAAGCAGGATATCCTTTACACCATTCAATGAACTTTGCCAACAGGTAATATGGGCTATATCTTTTAATACTCAGCATCAATTTCACATTTAATGGGTACATCTTAGCATAAGGGTATACACCCTACCATATATTTATGGCAAAGTCAGTTGGGGCTAATTCCCCTATATTCAAACATATGCAGTTGTATTTATCCTGATATTGTCTTTTGTACCCCTTTTCCCTCTAAAGGATTGCCATTTTTTGCCTTGGAATGTTATTTGATGGCTTCTATGGCTTATTCCAGACCTATGTGTGACTTTTTCCAGATCTATACATAACTACAATTATGCGTTTAATCATTTTGTTTCTCGTAATCTAGTAAGCTTATTGTTTTTACCATGTACAGTGCCTTGCAAAAGTAATCGGCTCCCTGGAACTTTTCAACCTTTTACCACATATCATGCTTCAAACATAAAGATACCAAATGTAAATTTTTGGTGAAGAATCAAAAACAATTGTGAAGTTGAATGAAATTTATTGGTTATTTAAAATTTTTGTGGAAATTCAAAAGCTGAAAAGTGGGGCGTGCAATATTATTCGGCCCCTTTAACTTAATATTTTGTTGCGCCACTTTTTGCTGTGATTACAGCTACAAGTCGCTTGGTATATGTGTAGCGCCCCCACTGCCGCAGGGCCGAGGGGTACATGGTACCGGGCCTCTGAGTCTCTGTTCTGGGGTTGTCACGGTGGCTAGACCCGGTCCGTGACCCTGCTGAGGGGCGTACAATGAAGGTGAAGGTATGGTGATGATTGTTGTGAACTCTGTTTCCGGGCTCCCTCCTGTGGTCATGAGTGGTACTGTGTGACTTCTCTCTTTGGGCTCCTCCTGGTGGCTCTTTTGCAGGTTTCTGGCAGGATCAGCTGTCTCGTCATCTGCTAGTTAGGTTTCCTATTTAATCCACCTGGTCCTTCATTCCTTGCCTGTTGCCGTTGTGTTCAGTGCTGTTCTGGTTGCTCCTGTCTACATCCGTTGTCGGTCTCTCCAAGAGAGGCTGAGTTCTGTTTGCTTATTTTTGCTCATCTGTGTTCAAGGTGTTTCCTGGTATATGATGGGTTTTTGTCCAGCTTGCTAGTGTGTGATTTCCCTGCTTGCTGGTGCTCTGGGGTGCTGGGTTGCTCCCCCTGCATCGTTGGTTGGTGTGGGGGTTCTCGCATTCTCTGCGTGGATGTTTTGCGTGGGGTTTTTTGCTGACCGCACGGAACCCTTGCTGTTTTCTGCTGTCTGGAGTTGGCGGGCCTCATTTGCGTGACCTGTTTCATCTCTGCGTTTGTCTTTTACTCTTGACTCACCATTGTTGTTTGTGGGGGGCTTCTATATCTCTGGGGGGTTTCTCTGGGGCGGGTGGGGTCTTTGCTTTCTCTTTGGGGGTGGTCAGTTTCTCGGGCCGTGAAGAGACGTCTAGGATTTCGGGAAACGTTCCACGGCTGCCTGTGGTGTGTGCGGTTGGGATCGGGTTTGCGGTTAGTCCAGTTACCACATCCCCAGAGCTCGTCCTATTATTTTCTACTTAGCTGGTTAGATTTGTGATCCTAAGCCACTAGGATCATAACAGTGCAACAGGTCAAAAGTGTTAAATGCATCGCAAAAGTGGGATAAGAGAAATCCTGAGTTCAATTTTTTTTTTTCTGCTCTGCAGTCTGTCCTGCTTCTCTCCTCCCCTTAATCTCTGGGTGGCTTTGAGTTCTGCTGCAGACATGGATATTCAGAGTCTGACTTCTAGTGTGGATCATCTTGCTGCAAGGGTGCAAAGCATTCAGGATTTTGTTGTTCACAGTCCTATGTCTGAGCCAAAAGTACCTATTCCTGAGTTTTTTTCTGGAGATAGATCTAGGTTTCTGAATTTTAAGAATAATTGTAAATTATTTCTTTCTTTGAGACCTCGTTCCTCTGGTGATTCCGCTCAGCAAGTTAGAATTGTTATCTCTCTGTTACGCGGCGACCCTCAAGATTGGGCCTTCTCCCTGGCGCCAGGAGATCCTGCATTGCTGAATGTGGATGCGTTTTTTCTGGCGCTTGGATTGCTTTATGAGGAACCTAATCTGGAGAACCAGGCAGAAAAGGCCTTGCTGACTCTCTCTCAGGGTCAGGATGAAGCTGAGGTGTATTGTCAAAAATTTCGGAAATGGTCGGTGCTTACTCAATGGAATGAGTGTGCCCTGGCTGCAAATTTCAGAGAAGGTCTTTCTGAAGCCATTAAGAATGTTATGGTGGGGTTCCCCACGCCTGCGAGTCTGAATGAGTCAATGGCTTTGGCCATTCAGATTGATCGGCGTTTGCGGGAGCGCAAACCTGCGCACCATCTGGCGGTGTTTTCTGAACAGAAACCTGAGTCTATGCAATGTGATAGGATTCTGACCAGAATTGAACGGCAAAATCATAGACGTCAGAATGGGTTGTGCTTTTACTGTGGTGATTCAGCTCATGTTATCTCAGCATGCTCTAAGCGCACAAAAAACTTTGCTAGATCTGTCACCATTGGTACTGTACAGCCTAAATTCATTTTGTCTGTTACTTTGATTTGCTCTCTGTCATCCTACTCAGTTATGGCTTTTGTAGATTCAGGTGCCGCCCCTGAATCTGCCGCCCTTGTCATTTGCCAAGCACTGTGGTTTTATCCTTGAGCCATTACAGTTCCCTATTCCATTGAAGGGAATTGATGCTACACCATTGGCCAAGAATAAACCTCAATACTGGACTCAAGTGACCATGTGTATGACTCCTGCACATCAGGAGGTGATTCGCTTTCTTGTGTTATATAATTTGCATGACGTTGTCGTGTTGGGTCTGCCATGGTTGCAGGCTCATAATCCAGTCCTGGATTGGAAAGCTATGTCTGTGTTGAGTTGGGGTTGCCAGGGAATTCATGGCGATGCTCCCTTGGTATCAATTGCTTCCTCTACTCCTTCTGAAGTCCCTGAGTTTTTGTCGGACTACCAGGATGTATTTGATGAGCCCAAATCCAGTGCCCTACCTCCTCATAGGGATTGTGATTGTGCTATAAATTTGATTCCTGGTAGTAAGTTCCCTAAGGGACGACTGTTTAATTTGTCTGTACCAGAGCATGCCGCTATGCGGAGCTATGTAAAGGAGTCTTTGGAGAAGGGACATATTCGCCCCTCCTCGTCCCCTCTTGGTGCGGGATTCTTTTTTGTGGCCAAGAAGGATGGTTTGTTGAGACCCTGTATAGATTATCGCCTTCTAAATAAAATCACGGTCAAATTCCAGTATCCCTTGCCATTGTTGTCTGATCTGTTTGCTCGGATTAGGGGGTCTAGTTGGTTCACCAAGATAGATCTTCGCGGTGCGTATAATCTTGTGCGTATAAAACAGGGCGATGAATGGAAAACAGCATTTAATACGCCCGAAGGCCATTTTGAGTACTTGGTGATGCCTTTTGGACTTTCTAATGCCCCTTCTGTGTTTCAGTCCTTCATGCACGATATCTTCCGAGAATATCAGGATAAATTTATGATTGTGTATCTGGATGATATTTTGGTATTTTCAGATGATTGGGAATCCCATGTGAAGCAGGTCAGGATGGTATTTCAGGTCCTGCATGCCAATGCCTTGTTTGCTAAGGGTTCCAAATGTCTCTTCGGAGTCCAGAAGGTTTCCTTTTTGGGCTTTATTTTTTCTCCTTCTTCTATTGAGATGGACCCAGTCAAGGTCCAGGCTATTCATGATTGGACTCAACCTACATCGGTTAAGAGTCTTCAGAAGTTCTTGGGTTTTGCTAATTTTTACCATCGCTTCATTGCTAATTTTTCTGGTGTGGTTAAACCTTTGACGGATTTGACCAAGAAGGGTTCTGATGTGACTAACTGGTCTCCTGGGGCCGTTGAGGCCTTTCAGGAGCTGAAGCGCCAGTTTTCTTCGGCTCCAGTTTTATGTCAGCCAGATGTCTCTCTTCCCTTCCAGGTCAAGGTTGATGCTTCTGAAATTGGAGCAGGGGCTGTTTTGTCACAGAGAAGCTCTGATTGCTCTGTGATGAAGCCATGTGCCTTCTTTTCAAGAAAATTTTCGCCGGCTGAACGAAATTATGATGTTGGTAATCGGGAGTTGTTGGCAATGAAGTTGGCATTTGAGGAGTGGCAACACTGGCTCGAGGGAGCTAAGCATCGTGTGGTGGTCTTGACTGATCATAAAAATTTGATTTATCTTGAGTTGGCCAAGCGGTTGAATCCTAGACAGGCTCGTTGGTCGTTGTTTTTCTCACGTTTCGATTTTGTGGTCTCGTACCTTCCTGGTTTGAAGACCGTGAAGGCTGATGCTCTTTCTAGGAGTTTTGTGCCTGACTCCCCTGGAGTTTCTGAGCCGGTTGGTATCCTCAAAGAGGGGGTAATTTTGTCTGCCATTTCCCCAGATTTGCGACGGGTGTTACAGGAATTTCAGGCGGATAGACCTGACCGTTGTCCATCAGAGAGACTGTTTGTCCCAGATAGATGGACCAGCAGAGTTATTTCCGAGGTCCATTCTTCAGTGTTGGCGGGTCATCCTGGGATTTTTGGTACCAGAGATTTGGTGGCTAGATGCTTCTGGTGGCCTTCCTTGTCGCGGGATGTGCGTTCCTTTGTGCAGTCCTGTGGGATTTGTGCTCGGGCTAAGCCTTGCTGTTCTCGTGCCAGTGGTTTGCTTTTGCCTTTGCCGGTTCCTAAGAGGCCTTGGACGCATATTTCCATGGATTTTATTTTGGATCTTCCGGTCTCTCAGAGAATGTCTGTCATCTGGGTGGTTTGTGATCGTTTTTCTAAAATGGTCCATTTGGTGCCCTTGCCTAAGTTGCCTTCTTCCTCCGATTTGGTTCCGTTATTTTTTCAGAATGTGGTTCGTCTGCACGGCATCCCTGAAAACATTGTGTCTGACAGAGGATCCCAGTTTGCGTCCAGATTTTGGCAGTCCTTTTGTGCTAAGATGGGCATTGATTTGTCTTTTTCGTCGGCCTTCCATCCTCAGACGAATGGCCAAACCGAGCGAACTAACCAGACCTTGGAAACTTATTTGAGATGTTTTGTTTCTGCTGACCAGGATGATTGGGTGACTTTTTTGCCATTGGCCGAGTTTGCCCTTAATAATCGGGCTAGTTCGGCTACTTTGGTTTCGCCTTTTTTTTGTAATTCTGGTTTTCATCCTCGTTTTTCCTCGGGTCAGGTTGAGTCTTCTGACTGTCCTGGGGTGGATTCTGTGGTGGATAGATTGCAGCAGATTTGGAACCATGTGGTGGACAATTTGATGTTGTCACAAGAGAAGGCTCAGCGCTTTGCTAACCGTCGTCGCTGTGTGGGTCCCCGACTTCGTGTGGGGGATTTGGTGTGGTTGTCTTCTCGTTATGTTCCTATGAAGGTTTCTTCTCCTAAGTTTAAACCTCGTTTTATCGGTCCTTATAAAATTTTGGAAATCCTCAACCCTGTGTCATTTCGCTTGGACCTCCCGGCATCGTTTACCATCCATAATGTGTTCCATAGGTCTTTGTTGCGGAGGTATGTGGTGCCTGTGGTTCCTTCTGTTGAGCCTCCTGCTCCGGTGCTGGTTGAGGGAGAATTGGAATACGTGGTGGAGAAGATCTTGGATTCTCGTATTTCAAGACGGAGGCTTCAGTATTTGGTTAAGTGGAAGGGCTATGGTCAGGAGGATAATTCCTGGGTTGTCGCCTCTGATGTTCATGCGGCCAATTTGGTTCGTGCCTTCCATGTGGCTCACACTGATCGCCCTGGGGGTTCTGGTGAGGGTTCGGTGACCCCTCCTCAAGGGGGGGTACTGTTGTGAACTCTGTTTCTGGGCTCCCTCCTGTGGTCATGAGTGGTACTGTGTGAGTTCTCTCTTTGGGCTCCTCCTGGTGGCTCTTTTTGTTATTTTGCAGGTTTCTGGCAGGATCAGCTGTCTCGTCATCTGCTAGTTAGGTTTCCTATTTAATCCACCTGGTCCTTCATTCCTTGCCTGTTGCCGTTGTGTTCAGTGCTGTTCTGGTTGCTCCTGTCTACATCCGTTGGCGGTCTCTCCAAGAGAGGCTGAGTTCCCCCCGCATCGTTGGTTGGTGTGGGGGTTCTCGCATTCTCTGCGTGGATGTTTTTGCGTGGGGTTTTTTGCTGACCGCACGGATCCCTTGCTGTTTTCTGCTGTCTGGCGTTGGCGGGCCTCATTTGCTTGACCTGTTTCATCTCTGCGTTTGTCTTTTCCTCTTGACTCACCGTTGTTGTTTGTGGGGGGCTTCTATATCTCTGGGGGGTTTCTCTGGGGCGGGTGGGGTCTTGGCTTTCTCTTTGGGGGTGGTCAGTTTCTCGGGCCGTGAATAGACGTCTAGGATTTCGGGAAACGTTCCACGGCTGCCTGTGGTGTGTGCGGTTGGGATCGGGTTTGCGGTTAGTCCAGTTACCACATCCCCAGAGCTCGTCCTATTATTTTCTACTTAACTGGTTAGATTTGTGATCCTAAGCCACTAGGATCATAACAGATGATGTTATGATGTGGTGCAGGTCGCAGTAAATAACGAGGACACCAGGTTGCAGTCTCTTTACCTCTTTACTGAAGGCTTCAGGATCCTCAGTCCAGAATACGGTTAACCAGGCTGCGCAAGTCCGGCCGGTCCGATGGCACCTTTGCGGGTGGAAATCTGTGCCTACCTTCTAGCGCTTGTGTGTTGTGGTCCTCCCCTGCTGTGCTTACGGGATATAGTCCCCACAACTGTTGTGTCTGTTTCTGAAGTTCCCTCACAACTCGATTGTGATGTTCTGCTTCGTCCCCCAGATGATATGGCTAGGACGCACCCATATGACAGGTAGGCTCGGAGGTCTTCCGGGACCCTAGAGTCACCCCTCTCCAAATGTTGCCCCCTATGTCTTCTTAGGTGATTTGAGTGAGACAGCCCGCCTATATACTTCCTCGGCGTTCCGGCCACCGGCTGCGCGCCTCAGTAGGATGTTGCCTCGTCTTACAGCATGACTCCTACTGGTGTTTCTCCTTGTTGCGTTGATCTCGTTTCTCACTCAGCACAATAAAACTCGCTTCTTGTCCTTTCTTGGGGTACCGCCGTGATGAAGTACAGGCGCGGTCCCATAATGTTCTCTCTGTTCGCTAGGCCTCTGTCAGGATCCCACACCTGACAGGGACCCCCCTGAATCTTCCCCTGCAACACCCTCTGCCACAGGATGTTGCCTGGTTCCAACCCAGTCAGCTTCTAACTAACTTCCTATCCAACCCCCAGTTTTACCAGATTGTGAGGAGTGGCCTAATACATAGCACCCTTAGCTCCCCCTGGAGGTCAGACTGTGAAGTGTATTGGTGTCTGTGATACCTGGTCAGGTGAACTCCTTCAGTGCCATCAGACGTACCATAGCCCCCTTAGCGGCGGAGCATCAGTACTGCAACGACCAGGAATCTAGGGCGCTGCATATGTCTCTATCAGTTTTGTACTTCGAAAGACTGAAATTCTTGCCAATTCTTCCTTGGCAAACAGCTCGAGCTCTGTGAGGTTTGATGTTTGTGAACTGATGTTTGCAGTTTTCAGCTCTTCCCACAGATTTTCGATTGGATTGAGGTCTGGACTTTGACTTGGCCATTCTAACACCTGGATATGCTTATTTGTGAACCATTCCATTGTAGATTTTGCTTTATGTTTGGGATCATTGTCTTGCTGGAAGACAAATCTCTGTCCCAGTCTCAGGTCTTTTGCAGACTCCAACAGCTTTCCTTCAAGAATGGTCCTGTATTTGGCTCCATCCATGTTCCCATCAATTTTAACCATCTTCCCTGTCCCTGCTGAAGAAAAGCAGGCCCAAACCATGATGCTGCCACCACCATGTTTGACAGTGTGGATGGTGTGTTCAGGGTGATGAGCAGTGTTGCATTTACGCCAAACATATCATTTGGCATTGTTGCCAAAAAGTTTGATTTTGGTTTCATCTGACCAGAGCACCTTCTTCCACATGTTTGGTGTGTCTCCTAGGTGGCTTGTTGCAAACTTTAAATTACACTTTTTATGGATATCTTTGAGAAATGGCTTTCTTCTTGCCACTCTTAGATAATGGCCAGATTTGTGCAGTGTATGACTGATTGTTGTCCTATGGACAGACTGTCCCACCTCAGCTGTAGATCTCTGCAGTTCATCTAGAGTGATCATGGGCCTCTTGGCTGCATCTCTAATCAGTCTTCTCCTTGTTTGAGATGAAAATTTAGAGGGATGGCCAGGTCTTGGTAGTGGTATGATACTCCTTCCATTTCAATATGATTGCTTGCACAGTGCTCCTTGGGATGTTTAAAGTTGTGGAGATTATTTTGTAACCAAATCTGGCTTTAAACTTCTCCACAACAGTAAGGGTATGTGCACACGTTCAGGTTTTTTTTCGTTTTTCACAATAAAAACGCTATAAAAACTCATTAAAAATGCATACATTATGCATCCTATCATTTAGAATGCATTCTGCATGTTTTGTGCACATGGTGCGTTTTTTTCGACGAAAAAAACACATCGCGGTAAAAAAAGCAGCATGTTCATTAATTTTGCAGATTTTCCACGTTTTTCCCACAATTCTATGCATTTGGAAAAAAACGCACAAAAATCGCAAAAAAACACGTCAAAAACGCATCAAAAGCGCAAAAAAAACGCATGCGGATTTCTGGCAGAAATGTCCGGTTTTTGTCAGAAAAATTTCTGCAAGAAATCCTGATGTGTGCACATAGCCTTTCACAGACCTGCCTATTGTGTTCCTTGGTCTTCATGATGCGCTCTGTGCTTCAATCAGCACCCTGAGACTATCACAGAGCAGGTGCATTTATACAGAGACTTGATTACACACAGATGGAATATATTTATCATCATTAGCCATTTAGTATAA
The DNA here is from genome assembly GCF_051348905.1 of Ranitomeya variabilis. Classification (NCBI taxonomy): domain Eukaryota; kingdom Metazoa; phylum Chordata; class Amphibia; order Anura; family Dendrobatidae; genus Ranitomeya; species Ranitomeya variabilis. The sequence goes on from NC_135234.1 coordinate 440,830,120, forward strand.
CATTGGATCATTCAGAGATCCACAATGAACTTCTGGACTGAGTTTGCTGCACTGGAAGTAATGGGGCCAAATAGTATTTCACGAGCCACTTTTCAGTTTTTGAATTTCCACAACAATTTTAAATAACCAATAAATTTCATTGTGTTCCACTTGTTGATTCTTCAACAAAAATTTACATTTGGTATCTTTATGTTAGAAGCATGATATGTGGGAAAAGGTTGAAAATTTCCAGGGAGCCGAATACTTTCGCAAGGCACTGTATATACTTGTATTTTATTTATTTGTTTTTTGTTTCTAACTGTATTATGGAATTGATCTCTCATACCTTGTTTTTTCTTCTACAGTGACTACGTGAATAAGACCCTTATTTGAAATGTTATGTTCTTGTCGCCTCACCATTTTCTCTATCCCTGCACCAATTTTTTATTCATGAATTGTGTTATCGCTGCATCCACACCTGTATAATAAAGTCTTCACAAGCATCTATTAAGAGTGTGCAGTGATTGGACATTACTCTTCAAACAGAGGCTGGACAGACATCTGTCTGGGATGATTTAGTGAATCCTGCTTTGAGCAGGGGGTTGGACCAGATGACCCAGGAGGCCCCTTCCAACTCTACCATTCTATGACTCTATGATTCTATGATTATCCCTAATAAATTGTTTTAGCAAGTTTGCAGTTGACTTGCTTTTTCTATTCTCCTACTGTGAGAGGTTTTATTTTACATAGTGTGCAGTTTGTTTCCATGGAAAACTAGTGCCTGGCCTAGAATGAGAGGTAGTTACATGCCAGGAAAGGAGTTAACTACCATTATCTTAATCAGCTCATTCCATCTCACTGATTTCTATAAAGCAGTTAGCTGCTAACCTCTCTCTCCTACCTTCTCATCTCCTGACATGGCTTTTATCAGTCCCGTAGAATCACATTCTACCGGCACCCAGACTCAGCAATTTTCCCATGCAGTTTTCCTAATTATGGCTCTCACTTTCTTAATCTGTATGCTTGTGTAAAAGTTGCTGTTATCTCTATATGTAAATATGGTGATATAGCTTTGAACCAATACTGACAAGCTGTTAATGTGTAGCATCATTAGGAAGCTATTCATTAGAATTGTCACTCAAGGAGAAGCAGGCTCCTACAAGCATCCATAAGGTAAGAAAAGACAGCAGAGATGTGAGCTAGTCATGAGGCAACATGAGAGCACCCCAATAATGACTAATGCAATTATATAAAAAACTAGATTGTGGCCCGATTCTAACGCATCAGGTATTCTAGAATATGCATGTCCCCGTTGTATATGGACAATGATGATTCCAGAATTTGCGGCAGACTGTGCCCATCGCTGATTGGTCAAGGCAACCTTTATGACATCATCGTCGCCATGGCAACCATTATGACATGTATGTCGATACTGTGCCCGTCGCTGATTGATCGAGGCCTGGTGGCCTCGACCAATCAGAGACGTGGGATTTCCAGGACAGACGGAAAAACCCTTAGACAATTATATATATAGATATCTCAAGATCCTTTTTCTATTACACTAAGTAAATAACACTGCTTAAGGCTCTTTGACTGGGCTATAATTTTATAACCATGTGTGCTTCTGTACAAAGATATGTATGATCACACCACTACTGACAAGGTATTTGTAAATCCCTTACATTATAGATGTACAACATCATGCTTTACTTATGTACAACAGCTTTCTAGTTACATAGTTACATAGTTACATAGTTATTAAGGTTGAAGGAAGACTTTAAGTCCATCTAGTTCAACCCATAGCCTAAGCTAACATGCCCTAACATGTTGATCCAGGGGAAGGCAAAAAAAACCCATGTGGTAAGAGTAAGCTCCACCATGGGGAAAAAATTCCTTCCCGACCCCACATACGGCAATCAGACTAGTTCCCTGGATCAACGCCCTATCAAGGAATCTAGTGTATATACCCTGTAACATTATACTTTTCCAGAAAGGCATCCAGTCCCCTCTTAAATTTAAGTAATGAATCACTCATTACAACATCATACGGCAGAGAGTTCCATAGTCTCACTGCTCTTACAGTAAAGAATCTGCGTCTGCTATTATGCTTAAACCTTCTTTCCTCCAGACATAGAGGATGCCCCCTTGTCCCTGTCTCAGGTCTATGATTAAAAAGATCATCAGAAAGGTCTTTGTACTGTCCCCTCATATATTTATACATTAACATAAGATCACCCCTTAGCCTTCGTTTTTCCAAACTAAATAGCCCCAAGTGTAATAACCTATCTTGGTATTGCAGACCTCCCAGTCCTCTAATAACCTCGGTCGCTCTTCTCTGCACCCGCTCTAGTTCAGCTATGTCTTTCTTATACACCGGAGACCAGAACTGTGCACAGTATTCTAAGTGTGGTCGCACTAGTGACTTGTATAGAGGTAAAATTATGTTCTCCTCATGAGCATCTATGCCTCTTTTAAAACATCCCATTATTTTATTTGCCTTTGTAGCAGCTGCCTGACACTGGCCACTGAATATGAGTTTGTCATCCACCCATACACCCAGGTCCTTTTCATTAACAGTTTTACCCAGAGTTTTAGAATTAAGCACATAGTTATACATCTTATTACTTCTACCCAAGTGCATGACCTTACATTTATCCCCATTAAAGCTCATTTGCCATTTATCAGCCAAAGCTTCTAGTTTACATAAATCATCCTGTAATATAAAATTGTCCTCCCCTGTATTGATTACCCTGTAGAGTTTAGTGTCATCTGCAAATATTGAAATTCTACTCTGAATGCCCCCTACAAGGTCATTAATAAATATGTTAAAAAGAAGAGGGCCCAATACTGACCCCTGTGGTACCCCACTGCTAACCGCGACCCAGTCCGAGTGTGCTCCATTAATAACCACCCTTTGTTTCCTATCCCTGAGCCAGCTCTCAACCCACTTGCACATATTTTCCCCTATCCCCACTATTCTCATTTTATGTATCAACCTTTTGTGTGGCACCGTATCAAAAGCTTTTGAAAAGTCCATATACACTACATCCACTGGGCTCCCTTGGTCCAGTCCGGAACTTACCTCTTCATAGAAGCTGATCAAATTAGTCTGACATGAACGGTCCCTAGAAAACCCGTGCTGATACTGTGTCATGAGGTTATTCCTCTTCAGATACTCCAGTATAGCATCCCTTAGAATGCCCTCCAGGATTTTACCCACAGTAGAGGTTAAGCTTACTGGCCTATAATTTCCGAGTTCAGTTTTTGTCCCCTTTTTAAATATTGGCACTAGGGTTGAGCGACTTTCATTTTTTAAGATCGAGTCGGGTTTTGGGAAACCCAATTTTGTCCAGAGTTGAGTCGAGTGCAGTCGGCCGATTGTCGCTAAAAGTCGGGGATCGACCGAAACACGAAACCCAATGCAAGTCAATGGGGAAGCATAGTCGGCAGTGAGTGGAGGCCAGGAAAACACCTACAGTGCCCATTTTAATGCCAAAAACATCCATTCTTGTTTCTGAAGCTTGTCAATCTTAATTAACTTTATAATAATAGTTGGGCATTGGAACTTGGGGGTCATTTGGCAAAAGTTGTTGGGGGTAGGGCTGGTTCAAGGTTTTAATGGGCCCAGGAAACGTGGACTACGTCACGGCGGTGGAGCAGGGAGAGGTAAGTATTTCAACGTTGCAAGTGCTGTGATCCTGAGCAAGCAGGGGGGGCCCACTCGTTCGCATTGGCACTGGCACAGGGCCCCTCAAAGTATGGCGGTGTGTTTGCATGGCGGGGGCGCCTCCCACCAGCAGCGATACTTTTGCGTACTCTGAGGGGCCCTGTGCCAGTGACGTCACCAACGAGTATGCCCCCCCACCTGATGAAGGAACCTGCACTTTCATCTGCACCTTCCTCTTTGTCCCTGTGTAAGGTGGTATAACATGCGGGAAGGGGAACCTTACTTTCAGCAGGGTCAGATTCTGGCTGTGTAGAGTGCAAGGGGAATGTAGTGGTCTAGGTCAATGTACCAGCAGACTCATCTAGCAGTGGCTGGGCAATGGGCAGGATGAGGAGGAAACAGATATAGGGCCAAAGAATAAATTAGGCTAAATGCAGTTCAAAATTGGTAACAGGACTAAACAGGCGGCATTGCTTTGTTCAGTGGAGTAGCAAACCCAAGAGCAGCAAACACTTTTTCAAGGGCCCAACCACACCAGTAGGCCAAATGCAGTTTAATATCTGATACTATAGGCCAAAAGCCAAAAGGTAGAAGCTCAGCTTTATTCAGTTGAGGACAACACCAGGCAGGGGCAGACACCGTTAGTAGGCCCTAAACACCAATTTTTTTTATTTAAAAACAGCACTTAATGAGAGCCAGAAGGTTGAAGCTCAGCTGTATTCAGTTGAGGACAAACACCAGGCAGGGGCAGACACCGTTAGTAGGCCCTAAACACTATTTTTTAAAAAACAGCAGTTAATCAGAGCCAGAAGGTAGAAGCTCAGCTTTATTCAGTTGAGGACAACACCAGGCAGGGGCAGACACCGTTAGTAGGCCGGAACCACCAATTTTTTTAAAAACAGCAGTTAATCAGAGCCAGAAGGTAGAAGCTCAGCTTTATTCAGTTGAGGACAACTTGAATTAGGGACTGCAGACAGACTTAGCAGGCTGTCCCCTGTGTGGACCATGCATCCAATACATTAACCCATCGAGCCACAAAGGACACGTAACCTTCCGTGGCCATGCCTACAGGTCCATGTGTCACAAAGAAAAAACAACGACAAAAAATTCCAATATAATCAATGAAAGTAAATTAATTATTTTATTAGAGTGACCAGGTACGGAGGAACAGGGGGAGGGAGAAAGAGAGAGGAAGATGTACCCTCTCACACATGTCAAAGTAAGACAGCCCACAGAAACCAATTATATATCACAAAAGGCTATATAGGTATAGACTATGATAGAATAACCATTACAATTATTGCACATTAACCCCATATGGCCATAAAAGAGAAATCACGGCACCCTTCATATACTGAATAAGGCCATAGCCACAAGGGCTATTATAGTTACCAGTGGGACCGGAGGTCTGACTGTGGGCGTCCTTCCCGTGTCCATGTGTCTGTTGTCAGGTGTACCGTTGGACTCACAGATTGACAGAATGCAAGGACAATGCGGTCTTTAACATGCTGGGGGAGGGGTGGGATGGTTTTTCTCGCAAAAGAATTGTCAACTGGGTAGCTCATAGCGTGGTACATCGTAGTCCATCCTTGCTTTATTAATATTAAATAAAATAAAAAAATAGGCTCTATGCACTGTAAAATAGGTTCAAGGGGTACACGGGCAGCAGTGGTCAGGTCAGTGGAGGCCTAGTGGAAGGAGGGACCGCAGACAGGCTTCGAAGGCCTAACACAATAAAATGGGCTGGCTGTAGACACTTTATAATTGGTTCCAGGGGTACACGGGCAGCAGTGGTCTGGTCAGTGGAGGCCTAGTGGAAGGAGGGACCGCAGACAGGCTTCGAAGGCCTAACACAATAAAATGGGCTGGCTGTAGGCACTGTAAAATAGGTTCCAGGGGTACACGGGCAGCAGTGGTCAGGTCAGTGGAGGCCTAGTGGAAGGAGGGACCGTAGACAGGCTTCGAAGGCCTAACACAATAAAATGGGCTGGCTGTAGGCACTGTAAAATAGGTTCCAGGGGTACACGGGCAGCAGTGGTCAGGTCAGTGGAGGCCTAGTGGAAGGAGGGACCGCAGACAGGCTTCGAAGGCCTAACACAATAAAATGGGCTGGCTGTAGGCACTTTATAATTGGTTCCAGGGGTACACGGGCAGCAGTGGTCTGGTCAGTGGAGGCCTAGTGGAAGGAGGGACCGCAGACAGGCTTCGAAGGCCTAACACAATAAAATGGGCTGGCTGTAGGCACTGTAAAATAGGTTCCAGGGGTACACGGGCAGCAGTGGTCAGGTCAGTGGAGGCCTAGTGGAAGGAGGGACCGCAGACAGGCTTCGAAGGCCTAACACAATAAAATGGGCTGGCTGTAGGCACTGTAAAATAGGTTCCAGGGGTACACGGGCAGCAGTGGTCTGGTCAGTGGAGGCCGATTGTAATGAGTGTCTGCCAGTTAGTAGTCAAAAACAAAAAATAAATGTGAATGTCTCGCATTAAAACAAAACAAAAACACTAAAGGGTGCAATCATTAGGTTCAGGGGTGGGATCCTCTGCGTTGTTTCAGACCTACCAATTTAGCGCAAAGTATTTACTGTGGTAAATAGAGGACACTGCCCCTGACTATGTTAAGTACCATCATACATGTCAACACAATGGTATTGTCAGTGGCAGGTATGGAAGGATGTCAGCGCATAGACTAAACATTGGTGGAAGTGTGAGAGATAACTGTGGAAGTGGTAGAGCAATGTTTGACCTGGGGGTGGGTAAACTCTCTTGTGGCCGGCTGTACAGGCCCAGGGCCCCTCATGTTACAACAGTGTGTCTGACGTTGGGTGCGCACCACCACCGCCAGAGACACTTTATTGTACTATGAGGGACCCAGTAGCAATGCCGTCGACCAAAAGCGAGCACACCCACCTCTTCAGACAAACAGCAGTCTCACGGGTGCTTGCGCTAAGTCGCGATACCACGGCCCCGTGTGGGGAGTTTGGCCATTTAGGGAGGTGTAAACATGTCGTATGCTGGACAATCAGCTGCAGCAAATTAGACATTAGAAAAGTAATTCACAGTAGTAGAGCTTTTCATAGGAAAGCTAGGTGTCGGCCGGGCAAGGTGGGGCAAAAGATTTCGAAATCCAGTTGTGGTTCATTTTAATGAATGTTAGATCATCAACATTTTGGGTAGCCAGACGAGTCCTTTTTTCGGTTAATATTGAACCTGCAGCACTGAATACTCTTTCTGATAGGACACTTGCTGCCGGGCAAGCAAGCTCCTGCAATGCATATTCTGCCAATTCTGGCCAGGTGTCTAATTTTGATGCCCAGTAATCAAATGGGAATGACGGTTGAGGGAGAACATCGATAAGGGATGAAAAATAGTTAGTAACCATACTGGACAAATGTTGTCTCCTGTCACTTTCAATTGATGCAGCAGTACCTGTCCTGTCTGCGGTCATAGCAAAATCACTCCACAACCTGGTCAGAAAACCCCTGTGTCCAACGCCACTTCTGATGTGTGCACTAGGGTTGAGCGAAACGGGTCGATCATTTTCAAAAGTCGCCGACTTTTGGCTAAGTCGGCGTCTCATGAAACCCGATCCGACCCCTGTGCTTGTCGGCCATGCGGTACGCGACTTTCGCGCCAAAGTCGCGTTTCAATGACGCGAAAAGCGCCATTTCTCAGCCAATGAAGGTGAACGCAGAGTGTGGGCAGCGTGATGACATAGATCCTGGTCCCCACCATCTTAGAGAAGGGCATTGCAGTGATTGGCTTGCTGTCTGCGGCGTCACAGGGGCTATAAAGGGGCGTTCCCGCCGACCGCCATCTTACTGCTGCTGATCTGAGCTTAGGGAGAGGTTGCTGCCGCTTCGTCAGAAGCAGGGAGAGCGTTAGGCAGGGTCCACTAACCACCAAACCGCTTGTGCTGTAGCGATTTCCACTGTCCAACACCACCTTCGGTGTGCAGGAACAGTGGAAGCTATTTTTTTTTTTTTTCCCTCAGCGCTGTAGCTCATTGGGCTGCCCTAGAAGGCTCCGTGATAGCTGTATTGCTGTGTGTACGCCACTGTGGAAACCAACTGCTTTTTTCAAAGCACATATCCTCTTGTTCCTTTCTGCACAGCTATCTTTTTTGTTTGTCCACACTTTTTATTTAATTTGTGCATCAGTCCACTCCTATTGCTGCCTGCCATACCTGGCTTAGATTACTGCAGGGAGATAGTAATTGTAGGACAGTCCCTGTTTTTTTTTTTTGTGGGAGATTAAGATTGGCATTTCTGCTACAGTGCCATCCCTGTGTGTGCCATCTCTCACTGAGTGGGCCATAGAAAGCCTATTTATTTTTTCCGTGATTTGTGTTCTAAATTCTACCTCAACACAAAAACACTACATCAATCAGTGGTAGAAAAATATTGGCCTCAGTCAGGGCTTGTGTGCCACTGCTGTGTGTGCTGTCTCTTATTCAGTGGGCTATAGAAAGCCTATTTATTTATTTATTTTTTTTCTTATTATTTGGTTTCTAAAGTCTCCCTGAAAAAAAAATAAATAAATAAAAAAACAGTGGGAGAGTAATATTGCCCTTTCAGCTTGTGTGCCAGTCTTGACTCCTGGGTGTGCCACCTCTCTCTCTAATTGTGGGCCATAGAAAGCCTTTTTTTTTTTTTTTTTTTTAATATTATTGGGTTTCTAAAGTCTCCCTTAAAAAACAAAAAATACATAAAAAAACAGTGGGAGAGTAATATTGCCCTTTCAGCTTGTGTGCCAGTCTTGACTCCTGGGTGTGCCACCTCTCTCTCTCATTCAGTGGGCCATAGAAAGGCTATTTATTTTTTTGTTTTTTTTAATATTATTTGGTTTCTAAAGTCTCCCTGAAAAAAAAAAACATAAAAAAACAGTGGGAGAGTAATATTGCCCTTTCAGCTTGTGTGCCAGTCTTGACTCCTGGGTGTGCCACCTCTCTCTCTCATTCAGTGGGCCATAGAAAGGCTATTTATTTTTTTGGTTTTTTTTAATATTATTCGGTTTCTAAAGTCTCCCTGAAAAAAAAATAAAAACATAAAAAAACAGTGGGAGAGTAATATTGCCCTTTCAGCTTGTGTGCCAGTCTTGACTCCTGGGTGTGCCACCTCTCTCTCTCATTCAGTGGGCCATAGAAAGGCTATTTATTTTTTTGGTTTTTTTAATATTATTTGGTTTCTAAAGTCTCCCTTAAAAAACAAAAAATACATAAAAAAACAGTGGGAGAGTAATATTGCCCTTTCAGCTTGTGTGCCAGTCTTGACTCCTGGGTGTGCCACCTCTCTCTCTCATTCAGTGGGCCATAGAAAGGCTATTTATTTTTTTGGTTTTTTTAATATTATTTGGTTTCTAAAGTCTCCCTGAAAAAAAAAAAAACATAAAAAAACAGTGGGAGAGTAATATTGCCCTTTCAGCTTGTGTGCCAGTCTTGACTCCTGGGTGTGCCACCTCTCTCTCTCATTCAGTGGGCCATAGAAAGGCTATTTATTTTTTTGGTTTTTTTAATAATATTTGGTTTCTAAAGTCTCCCTGAAAAAAAAAAAAGCATAAAAAAACAGTGGGAGAGTAATATTGCCCTTTCAGCTTGTGTGCCAGTCTTGACTCCTGGGTGTGCCACCTCTCTCTCTCATTCAGTGGGCCATAGAAAGGCTATTTATTTTTTTGTTTTTTTTAATATTATTTGGTTTCTAAAGTCTCCCTGAAAAAAAAAAAAACATAAAAAAACAGTGGGAGAGTAATATTGCCCTTTCAGCTTGTGTGCCAGGCTTGACTCCTGGGTGTGCCACCTCTCTCTCTCATTCAGTGGGCCATAGAAAGGCTATTTATTTTTTTGGGTTTTTTTAATATTATTTGGTTTCTAAAGTCTCCCTTAAAAAACAAAAAATACATTAAAAAAACAGTGGGAGAGTAATATTGCCCTTTCAGCTTGTGTGCCAGTCTTGACTCCTGGGTGTGCCACCTCTCTCTCTCATTCAGTGGGCCATAGAAAGGCTATTTATTTTTTTGGTTTTTTTAATATTATTTGGTTTCTAAAGTCTCCCTGAAAATAATAAAAAAAAAACATAAAAAAACAGTGGGAGAGTAATATTGCCCTTTCAGCTTGTGTGCCAGTCTTGACTCCTGGGTGTGCCACCTCTCTCTCTCATTCAGTGGGCCATAGAAAGGCTATTTATTTTTTTGGTTTTTTTAATATTATTTGGTTTCTAAAGTCTCCCTGAAAAAAAAAAAAACTTAAAAAAAACAGTGGGAGAGTAATATTGCCCTTTCAGCTTGTGTGCCAGTCTTGACTCCTGGGTGTGCCACCTCTCTCTCTCATTCAGTGGGCCATAGAAAGGCTATTTATTTTTTTGGTTTTTTTAATATTATTTGGTTTCTAAAGTCTCCCTGAAAAAAAAAAAAACATAAAAAAACAGTGGGAGAGTAATATTGCCCTTTCAGCTTGTGTGCCAGTCTTGACTCCGGGGTGTGCCACCTCTCTCTCTCATTCAGTGGGCCATAGAAAGCCTTTTTTTTTTTTTTTAATATTATTGGGTTTCTAAAGTCTCCCTTAAAAAACAAAAAATACATAAAAAAACAGTGGGAGAGTAATATTGCCCTTTCAGCTTGTGTGCCAGTCTTGACTCCTGGGTGTGCCACCTCTCTCTCTCATTCAGTGGGCCATAGAAAGGCTATTTATTTTTTTGTTTTTTTTAATATTATTTGGTTTCTAAAGTCTCCCTGAAAAAAAAAAAACATAAAAAAACAGTGGGAGAGTAATATTGCCCTTTCAGCTTGTGTGCCAGTCTTGACTCCTGGGTGTGCCACCTCTCTCTCTCATTCAGTGGGCCATAGAAAGGCTATTTATTTTTTTGGTTTTTTTAATATTATTTGGTTTCTAAAGTCTCCCTGAAAAAAAACAAAACATAAAAAAAACAGTGGGAGAGTAATATTGCCCTTTCAGCTTGTGTGCCAGTCTTGACTCCTGGGTGTGCCACCTCTCTCTCTCATTCAGTGGGCCATAGAAAGGCTATTTATTTTTTTTGTTTTTTTAATATTATTTGGTTTCTAAAGTCTCCCTGAAAAAAAAAAAACATAAAAAAACAGTGGGAGAGTAATATTGCCCTTTCAGCTTGTGTGCCAGTCTTGACTCCTGGGTGTGCCACCTCTCTCTCTCATTCAGTGGGCCATAGAAAGGCTATTTATTTTTTTGGTTTTTTTAATATTATTTGGTTTCTAAAGTCTCCCTGAAAATAAAAAAAAAAAACTTAAAAAAACAGTGGGAGAGTAATATTGCCCTTTCAGCTTGTGTGCCAGTCTTGACTCCTGGGTGTGCCACCTCTCTCTCTCATTCAGTGGGCCATAGAAAGGCTATTTATTTTTTTGGTTTTTTTAATATTATTTGGTTTCTAAAGTCTCCCTGAAAATAATAATAAAAAAACTTAAAAAAACAGTGGGAGAGTAATATTGCCCTTTCAGCTTGTGCGCCAGTCTTGACTCCTGGGTGTGCCACCTCTCTCTCTCATTCAGTGGGCCATAGAAAGCCTTTTTTTTTTTTAAATATTATTGGGTTTCTAAAGTCTCCCTTAAAAAACAAAAAATACATAAAAAAACAGTGGGAGAGTAATATTGCCCTTTCAGCTTGTGTGCCAGTCTTGACTCCTGGGTGTGCCACCTCTCTCTCTCATTCAGTGGGCCATAGAAAGCCTTTTTTTTTTTTTTTTTTAAATATTATTGGGTTTCTAAAGTCTCCCTTAAAAAACAAAAAATACATAAAAAAACAGTGGGAGAGTAATATTGCCCTTTCAGCTTGTGTGCCAGTCTTGACTCCTGGGTGTGCCACCTCTCTCTCTCATTCAGTGGGCCATAGAAAGGCTATTTATTTTTTTGGTTTTTTTAATATTATTTGGTTTCTAAAGTCTCCCTGAAAATAATAAAAAAAAAACTTAAAAAAACAGTGGGAGAGTAATATTGCCCTTTCAGCTTGTGTGCCAGTCTTGACTCCTGGGTGTGCCACCTCTCTCTCTCATTCAGTGGGCCATAGAAAGGCTATTTATTTTTTTGGTTTTTTTAATATTATTTGGTTTCTAAAGTCTCCCTGAAAATAATAAAAAAAAAACTTAAAAAAACAGTGGGAGAGTAATATTGCCCTTTCAGCTTGTGCGCCAGTCTTGACTCCTGGGTGTGCCACCTCTCTCTCTCTAATTGTGGGCCATAGAAAGCCTTTTTTTTGTTGTTTTTTTTTTTTTTTTTTTTTTTTTTAATATTATTTGGTTTCTAAAGTCTCCCTGAGAAAAAAAAATAAATAAATTAGGTGGGAGATTAATATTGACATTAGTGCTTGAGTGACAGTCCTGCGTGTGTGTCATCTCTGTGATTTTGTGCCACAGAAAACAGAGTGTGTAACATTGTGCCTGATTTTCCTTGTGGTCTCACCAACCTGTTAAGGGATATTGAAATCATACTGAAGTTATAGCTCACCGTGTAAGTTGTTTGACAGCAACAAATAAAGTTACTTTGGTTAAGATTTTAAAACAATGAGGAAGTCTGGTGCAAGAGGTCGTCGTGGGCGTTCATTGTCAGCTGGTAATGATGGTAGTGGTAGTGGAGCATCAGGTGGTCGTGGGGATAAAAATATTCCACCTAAGTCTGGAGCTGTGGAGCCAGTTTCGTCGTCAGGCTACACAAGGCCTCGAACGCTCTCTTTTCTGGGAGTAGGAAAACCGCTTTTAAAGGCGGAGCAGCAACAGCAAGTTTTGGCTTACATTGCAGACTCAGCCTCTAGCTCTTTTGCCTCCTCTTCCGAAACTGGTAAATGTAAAAGCAGCGCGTCGCTTGTGGATGTTCACGGTCAGGGACAAGTCGCTTCCTTGTCCTCCTCAGCAAAAACTACAACAAGAGAGAAGGATGCAGCAGGCGACACAACGGGTCACTCCATGGAGCTCTTTACACATACCGTCCCTGGCTTAGAAAGTGAAACATTTAACAGGCCATGCCCATTACAAGTATATTCTGACATGGAGTGCACTGATGCACAGCCACAGCCAGAGTACTATGCTGCTCCTTTGACTCAGACCACCACATTGCCCTCTCAGGGTACAGATCCACAATCAGACCCTGATGAGACTATGTTGTCCCGCCACGAACGCTATACCACCGACCGACACAGTGACACAGACGAAGTTGCACACGAGCTCGAAGAGGAGGTAATAGATGACCCAGTTATTGACCCCGATTGGCAGCCATTGGGGGAACAGGGTGCAGGCGGCAGTAGTTCAGAAGCGGAGGTGGAGGAGGGGCCGCAGCAGGCATCAACATCGCAACAGGTTCCATCTGCCGGGCCCGTATCTGGCCCAAAACGCGTGTCAAAGCCAAAACCTGTTGGAGGACAGCGTGGCCATCCGGTTAAAGCTCAGTCTGCAATCCCTGAAAAGGGATCCGAGTCTAGGAAGAGTGCAGTCTGGCATTTTTTTAAACAACATCCAACTGATCAGCGCAAAGTCATCTGTCAAAAATGTTCAACTAGCTTAAGCAGAGGTCAGAATCTGAAAAGTCTAAATACTAGTTGCATGCATAGACACTTAACCACCATGCATTTTCAAGCCTGGACTAACTACCAAACGTCCCTTAAGGTTGTAGCACCCTCGGCCAATGAAGCTAGTCAGCAACGCAACATCCCTTCCGTCACTGTAAGGCCACCATTTTCCGCACCACCGGCAGTATCTGTGCAGTTTTCTTTGCCAGCCAAAAGCAGTCAGGGTCAGGGAACCACCAGTTTTGTAGGAGAAAATATTGCATCTAGGGCACCGGCGGAAACAATACCGTCTCCAACCGTCTCTCAGTCTGCCATGTACACCGGCACACCCGAAAGTTCCACGATCTCCAGCTCTCCAGTCCAGCTCACCCTACATGAGACTCTGGTTAGAAAAAGGAAGTACTTATCCTCGCATCCGCGTACACAGGGTTTTAACGCCCACATAGCTAGACTAATCTCGTTAGAGATGATGCCCTACCGGTTAGTTGAAAGCGAAGCTTTCAAAGCCCTGATGCAGTACGCTGAACCACGATACGAGCTACCCAGTCGACACTTTTTTTCCAGAAAAGCCATCCCAGCCCTGCACCAGCATGTTAAACAGCGCATCGTCCATGCACTCAGGCAATCTGTGAGTACAAAGGTGCACCTGACTACAGATGCATGGACCAGTAGGCATGGCCAGGGACGTTATGTGTCCATCACGGCACACTGGGTGAATGTGGTGGATGCAGGGTCCACAGGCGACATCAATTTAGGGACAGTTGTGCCTAGCCCACGGTCTAGGAAACAGTTGGCTGTAGGCGTTCGCACCCCCTCCTCCTCCTCCTCCTCGTCCTCCTGCAGAAGCTACAGCTCTTCCACAGAACGCAGTCTGCCAACCACTCCATCGGCAGATGACACTGTTGCACACCAGTTGTCCCATTATGGGCCAGCTACTGCCAAGCGTCAGCAGGCTGTATTGGCTATGAAGTGTTTGGGCGACAACAGACACACCGCGGAAGTTCTGTCCGAGTTCTTGCAACAAGAAACGCAGTCGTGGCTGGGCACAGTAGATCTTGAGGCAGGCAAGGTACTGAGTGATAACGGAAGGAATTTCATGGCTGCCATCTCCCTTTCCCAACTGAAACACATTCCTTGCCTGGCTCACACCTTAAACCTGGTGGTGCAGTGCTTATTGAAAACTTATCCTGGGTTCTCCGACCTGCTCCTCAAAGTGCGTGCACTTTGCTCACATATCTGACGTTCGCCTGTACACGCCAGCCGTATGCAGACCTATCAGCGGTCTTTGAACCTTCCCCAGCATCGCCTCATCATAGACGTTGCAACAAGGTGGAACTCAACACTGCACATGCTTCAGAGACTGTGCGAACAGAGGCGTGCTGTTATTTATTTGTGGGAGGATACACGGGCAGGCAGTAGGATGGCAGACATGGAGTTGTCAGGTGTGCAGTGGTCTAAGATACAAGACATGTGTCAAGTCCTTCAGTGTTTTGAGGAATGCACACGGCTGGTTAGTGCAGACAACGCCGTAATAAGCATGAGCATCCCCTTAATGCGTCTGCTGATGCAAAGTTTGACGCACATAAAGGAGCAGGCGTCTGCACCAGAGGAAGAGGAAAGCCTTGATGACAGTCAGCCATTGTCTGGTCAGGGCAGTGTACAGGACGAGGTAGCGGGCGAAGAGGAGGTGGAGGACGAGGAGGATGATGGGGATGAGTATATTTTTAATGCCGAACCTTTCCCGGGGGCACAGGAAATTGGTTGCGTGTCACGGCCGGGTTCTGGTTTTTTGAGGGACACAAGTGACGTAGATTTGCCTGCAACTGCCCCTCAACCAATCACAACCGGAGATTTGACAACTGGAACTTTGGCCCACATGGCGGATTATGCCTTACGTATCCTAAAAAGGGACACACGCATTACGAAAATGATGAACGATGACGATTACTGGTTGGCCTGCCTCCTTGATCCACGCTATAAAGGCAAATTGCAAAATATTATGCCACATGAGAACTTGGAACTAATATTAGCAACCAAACAATCAACTCTTGTTGACCGTTTGCTTCAGGCATTCCCAGCACACAGCGCACGTGATCGTTCTCACACGAGCTCCAGGGGGCAGCAGACTAGGAGTGTTAGGGGTGCACACATCAGAAGTGGCGTTGGACAGATGGGTTTTCTGACCAGGTTGTGGAGTGATTTTGCTATGACCGCAGACAGGACAGGTACTGCTGCATCAATTGAAAGTGACAGGAGACAACATTTGTCCAGTATGGTTACTAACTATTTTTCATCCCTTATCGATGTTCTCCCTCAACCGTCATTCCCATTTGATTACTGGGCCTCCAAATTAGACACCTGGCCAGAATTGGCAGAATATGCATTGCAGGAGCTTGCTTGCCCGGCAGCAAGTGTCCTATCAGAAAGAGTATTCAGTGCTGCAGGTTCAATATTAACCGAAAAAAGGACTCGTCTGGCTACCCAAAATGTTGACGATCTAACATTCATTAAAATGAACCACAACTGGATTTCGAAATCTTTTGCCCCACCTTGCCCGGCCGACACCTAGCTTTCCTATGAAAAGCTCTTGCCTGTGAATTACTTTTCTAATGTCTAATTTGCTGCAGCTGATTGTACAGCATACGACATGTTTACACCTCCCTAAATGGCAAAACTCCCCACACGGGGCCGTGGTATCGCGACTTGGCGCAAGCACCCGTGAGACTGCTGTTTGTCTGAAGAGGTGGGTGTGCTCGCTTTTGGTTGACGGCATTGCTACTGGGTCCCTCATAGTACAATGTAGTGTCTCTGGCGGTGGCGGTGCGCACCCAACGTCAGACACACCGTTGTAACATGAGGGGCCCTGGGGCAGTCCCGCCGGCCTCAAGAGAGTTCCCCCCTACCCCAGCTCAAAATGTGCTCTACCACGTGCAAAATTATGTCGCACAGCTCCACCAATCTTTAGTCTATTCGCTGACATCATTCAATGTCTGGCACTGACAATACAAATTTGTAGACATCTATGATGCAACTTAAAGTAGTCTGTGTCTGTGTCCTATATTGGCACCATTAAATAGTTACTGCCAAATTACTATGTCAGAAACTCAGTAGATGAGCCCACCCCTGTACCTAAGTATGCCACCTTTTTTTTTGTTTTGGTTGTTTTGCGAGACATTAACATCTATTTATATTTTGGGAGTACTGGGACAGACACTCCTTGCACTACTCCTCCACTCACCACCAAGCTGCCTGTGTATCCATGTAACCGCTGTAAAGCTGCCATGAGCCTATTGTTTGTTATTTTAGGCCTTTGATAGCCTGTCTGCGGTCCCTACTTTAAATACTCCTCCACTCATCACCAGCTGCCTGCCCGTGTATCCATGTAACCGCTGTAAAACTGCCATGAGCCTATTGTTTGTTATTTTAGGCCTTTGATAGCCTGTCTGCGGTCCCTACTTTAAATACTCCTCCACTCATCACCAGCTGCCTGCCCGTGTATCCATGTAACCGCTGTAAAACTGCCATGAGCCTATTGTTTGTTATTTTAGGCCTTTGATAGCCTGTCTGCGGTCCCTACTTTAAATACTCCTCCACTCATCACCAGCTGCCTGCCCGTGTATCCATGTAACCGCTGTAAAACTGCCATGAGCCTATTGTTTGTTATTTTAGGCCTTTGATAGCCTGTCTGCGGTCCCTACTTTAAATACTCCTCCACTCATCACCAGCTGCCTGCCCGTGTATCCATGTAACCGCTGTAAAACTGCCATGAGCCTATTGTTTGTTATTTTAGGCCTTTGATAGCCTGTCTGCGGTCCCTACTTTAAATACTCCTCCACTCATCACCAGCTGCCTGCCCGTGTATCCATGTAACCGCTGTAAAACTGCCATGAGCCTATTGTTTGTTATTTTAGGCCTTTGATAGCCTGTCTGCGGTCCCTACTTTAAATACTCCTCCACTCATCACCAGCTGCCTGCCCGTGTATCCATGTAACCGCTGTAAAACTGCCATGAGCCTATTGTTTGTTATTTTAGGCCTTTGATAGCCTGTCTGCGGTCCCTACTTTAAATACTCCTCCACTCATCACCAGCTGCCTGTGTATCCATGTAACCGCTGTAAAACTGCCATGAGCCTATTGTTTGTTATTTTAGGCCTTTGATAGCCTGTCTGCGGTCCCTACTTTAAATACTCCTCCACTCATCACCAGCTGCCTGCCCGTGTATCCATGTAACCGCTGTAAAACTGCCATGAGCCTATTGTTTGTTATTTTAGGCCTTTGATAGCCTGTCTGCGGTCCCTACTTTAAATACTCCTCCACTCATCACCAGCTGCCTGCCCGTGTATCCATGTAACCGCTGTAAAACTGCCATGAGCCTATTGTTTGTTATTTTAGGCCTTTGATAGCCTGTCTGCGGTCCCTACTTTAAATACTCCTCCACTCATCACCAGCTGCCTGCCCGTGTATCCATGTAACCGCTGTAAAACTGCCATGAGCCTATTGTTTGTTATTTTAGGCCTTTGATAGCCTGTCTGCGGTCCCTCCTTCCACTAGGCCTCCACTGACCAGACCACTGCTGCCCGTGTACCCCTGGAACCAATTTTAAAGTGCCTACAGCCAGCCCATTTTATTGTGTTAGGCCTTTGAAGCCTGTCTGCGGTCCCTCCTTCCAATAGGCCTACACTGACAAAGGTACACCTGACAACAGACACATGGTCCTGTAGGCATGGCCACGGAAGGTTACGTGTCCTTTGTGGCTCAATGGGTTAATGTATTGGATGCATGGTCCACACAGGGGACAGCCTGCTAAGTCTGTATGCAGTCCCTAATTCAAGTTGTCCTCAACTGAATAAAGCTGAGCTTCTACCTTCTGGCTCTCATTAAGTGTTTTTTAAAAAACAAAATGGTGGTTCCGGCCTACTAACGGTGTCTGCCCCTGCCTGGTGTTGCCCTCAACTGAATAAAGCTGAGCTTCAACCTTCTGGCTCTCATTAAGTGTTTTTTAAAAAACAAAATGGTGGTTAGGGCCTACTAACGGCTTCTGTCCCTCCCTGGTGTTGCCCTCAACTGAATAAAGCTGAGCTTCTACCTTCCGGCTCTGATTAACTGCTGTTTTTAAACACATTGCTGGTTCCGGCCTACTAACGGTGTCTGCCCCTGCCTGGTGTTGCCCTCAACTGAATAAAGCTGAGCTTCAACCTTCTGGCTCTCATTAAGTGTTTTTTAAAAAACAAAATGGTGGTTAGGGCCTACTAACGGCTTCTGCCCCTCCCTGGTGTTGCCCTCAACTGAATAAAGCTGAGCTTCTACCTTCCGGCTCTGATTAACTGCTGTTTTTAAACAAAATGGTGGTTCCGGCCTACTAACGGTGTCTGCCCCTGCCTGGTGTTGCCCTCAACTGAATAAAGCTGAGCTTCAACCTTCTGGCTCTCATTAAGTGTTTTTTAAAAAACAAAATGGTGGTTAGGGCCTACTAACGGCTTCTGTCCCTCCCTGGTGTTGCCCTCAACTGAATAAAGCTGAGCTTCTACCTTCCGGCTCTGATTAACTGCTGTTTTTAAACACATTGCTGGTTCCGGCCTACTAACGGTGTCTGCCCCTGCCTGGTGTTGCCCTCAACTGAATAAAGCTGAGCTTCAACCTTCTGGCTCTCATTAAGTGTTTTTTAAAAAACAAAATGGTGGTTCCGGCCTACTAACGGTGTCTGCCCCTGCCTGGTGTTGCCCTCAACTGAATAAAGCTGAGCTTCAACCTTCTGGCTCTCATTAAGTGTTTTTTAAAAAACAAAATGGTGTTTAGGGCCTACTAACGGTGTCTGCCCCTCCCTGGTGTTGCCCTCAACTGAATAAAGCTGAGCTTCAACCTTCTGGCTCTCATTAAGTGTTTTTTAAAAAACAAAATGGTGTTTAGGGCCTACTAACGGTGTCTGCCCCTCTCTGGTGTTGCCCTCAACTGAATAAAGCTGAGCTTCAACCTTCTGGCTCTCATTAAGTGTTTTTTAAAAAACAAAATGGTGGTTAGGGCCTACTAACGGTGTCTGCCCCTCCCTGGTGTTGTCCTCAACTGAACAAAGCTGAGCTTCCACATTCTGGCTTTCGGCCTATACTATCAGATATTAAACTGCATTTGGCCTACTAGTGTGGTTAGGCCCTTGAAACAGTGTCTGCTGCTCTTGGGTTTGCTACTCCACTGAACAAAGCAATGCCGCCTGTTTAGTCCTGTTACCAATTTTGATCTGCATTTAGCCTACTTTATTCTTTGGCCCTATATCTGTTTCCTCATCATCCTGCCCATTGCCCAGCCACTGCTAGATGAGTCTGCTGGTACATTGACCTAGACCACTACATTCCCCTTGTACTCTACACAGCCAGAATCTGACCCTGCTGAAAGTAAGGTTCCCCTTCCCGCATAGACTGCGGCGACCCGTGTGTCGTAAATAGTGCCTTCCCCCCCTACCACCAATCCCGAAAAGACAACACAAACAGGCTCGGATGGGTTGAACTAGTCGGTCACAGTTTATTAATTTAATAAGCAGGGAGGGGCAAATTACATTTCGCAGCGGGCTCACAGCCGTGGGCCCAGTCTGCGACCGACCGGCGGCCAGCCAATGAGCGGCTACGAAGCTTCGCCCCTCCCTCCATTTCCGCTGTGACTTAAAAATAACAGTATTATAATCATCAGCTATAAATTTCAAGTAATAAAGCCTTTTGAAAACGTAACCACAGTAGTAAATATGTAGGGGAGGGAGGGTGGGACAATTGCTTCCAGAGGGTCAGCCGGGGAGAAAGAGGAAGGAACTGACCCCGGCACCTGGATTTAACCTTTGTGGGTGTGGCCAGATGCCCCTTCCTCTCTCCTCCCGTTGGTCCACTGGGCGTCCCAATTAGTGCATCACCTGGGGGAGTAGTGTGAGGGGGGGGGGGAATAGGCACTGCACGCTGTTTCCTATTATCTTCATCTATAAGGGGCTCCGCAGTCAGAGGCACATTCCCTATGCGGTACCGTGCCTACCAGACTGCGGCGACCCGTGTGTCGTAAATAGTGCCTTCCCCCCCTACCACCAATCCCGAAAAGACAACACAAACAGGCTCGGATGGGTTGAACTAGTCGGTCACAGTTTATTAATTTAATAAGCAGGGAGGGGCAAATTACATTTCGCAGCGGGCTCACAGCCGTGGGCCCAGTCTGCGACCGACCGGCGGCCAGCCAATGAGCGGCTACGAAGCTTCGCCCCTCCCTCCATTTCCGCCACGGAGGATCATGTGTACTACCTACACGTGACTCCGACCCCCACCCTTCAGCCTTAGTGCCTGTTCGATACCGTCTTGTAGACCGGACAAAAATATGTCAAGACCAATGTTCGTGAGATGAATACCGTCGGACCTCAGCAATCCTGATTGGTCGCCTTCCAGTTGGTGATGTCGAACTACGATGCCGAATTTTGATTTTACGAATCTTGCCACTTTCAGGTTGACCTTTTTTCTTGATCGTTCTAAACCTCTTGGGTCCTTAGCCCCGTGCCAGACCGCACGCGGCACCATCTCCGACCACACCAATATCATGCCGGGTAACAGGTGGAAGAAACGCTCGATATCCGCTGTCATCGTTGAGCTGAGGTCAATACATCTCCGTTTTCCCAGATCGTTGCCACCCGCGTGCAAGACTAGTATCACTGGCCCTTTGGCCCTTTTAGCGATGTTGATGACTTCTGGGAAGATTTTTTCCCACTGTAGGCCTCTTATCCCTCTCCAGTTGACCACTACGTTCCTGAAGCCTAGATTCACGCCCCCCGGCCGCTGTTCGGCCCGCTTCTTTGCCCAGTAGATGTATGAATGTCCAACCACCCAAACTGCCGGTTTTTTAGCGCCTGGAAAAAACAAGATATGTTACTTAAGCAGGTCGGGCCTTATGTATCTGGCGAAGCATGCGGATTTCCACCGACCCAACCGCTGCACTTCAGCCTCGGGGATGCCGGCCTTAGCCGCCTCGGTGGCAGCCCCTATACGGAAAGAATGTGTACCGTATTCCGATGGATCGGCGCTAACTGCTTCGAGACACCGATTAAAAATTGTGTGGAACTGGTATTTGGTCAGGGGGGAGCCGTCTGCGTGTGACAGAAAGAATCTACCCGCCCCCTTCATTCCCGTGTATCTTTTTACTACGTTTAGTGGGCATACGGGGCCATCCGACGACTTAACTAGGACCCACGTCCCTCTCCCGGTGGGGTCGCATTTGGATTTGCGCACCCTAATGCGTAGTGCCTCGTTACATATGACGAGGTCTTCATTGATTAGCCCGCCGTCTAGTGAAGTTTTTGAACGTGGCACCAGCTCGCTGATCCTAAGCGCTCCGAAAAAGGCGATGGCAAACGCGGCTGACACTAGGACCGACTCGTAGTGGGAGGTGCACACCGATGGGGAAATCGTGATAATACCGTGTAGTAAACTCAAAGAAATGGGACGACGACACTCCTGGCTAGGTTGGAGCCTTTTCCAGCCTTTAACGGCTTGTCTGATGAAAAAATCCTTCGTCACGTCCGCCCACCCCGCAAGCTGGAAGAAAAAGGCTAATCCCGAGAGGTGCCGCTGCGCCGATGTTCCCGACGCGCCTCTTTGCCTGAGCAAATTCAAAAATTCGACCAGCACTTCGCATCTCGCCCGATCGCACCTCTCCACCGGTCTTCCGTGAATTAGTGAGCACCACTCGTCCCATGCCTTACCGTAAGCCTGCCAGGTAGCCGGCGTGACTGATGCGCGGATCAGTGGCATCATTGATTGGCTACCGTGTCCAAAAGGAGTGTTGGACACTGGACACCCGATGGTTGCGCGGTCGGAAGGAGAGCTTTGAAAGCCTGCCAATCGGAGAATAACAGAGCGTTAACAAGGTTATTATCAACAGACGTAACTGTGGCACGACACCAGATGTTGTGCTTCAAGCACAGTAATGCCAGGCGGCGTAGCAGCGCAAGCAAAGGTGGGGATGCAGAGGACATGCTGTTCAAGCTCTTTGCTGTGCCGGGGTGTTTTGTGGAGAATCTTATGTTCCTGTTCTCTAGCTGTGTGCCCCAGAGCTCTACTGCGGCTACGATCGCAAAGACTTCTAGCAGGGCAGGGTCGCGGCCCCAATTTGCGGAGGCCCACGAGGCCGGCCAGCTCGCTTTGCACCATTGGTTTTGGTAGATTGCCACAAACCCGTCTCTGAGACTTCCACCTGCTGCTAGCCCTAGCTCTTTGCTTGGCGTTTCTCGAGACATGAGGCAAGTATGGCCGTTGTAGGAATATAGGAATGTTCTCCAGACTAGCAAGTCTTCCTTCAGTGTGCGAGTAAGCCTAATTCTATGGCCCGGCTGGGAGATGCCCTTCGTTGCCAGCGATAGCCGGCGTGAAAAGGTTCTGCCCACTGGCATTACGCGGCAAGCAAAGTTGAGTAAGCCTAGCAGGGACTGCATTTGTTGGAGGGTGACTTTTTTAACCCCGCAGAAATCTTCAACCATTTTCAGCGTTTTCAGTAATTTATCCTCCGGCAATCTAAACACCATTGCGTTAGTATCGATCTCTATGCCGAGAAAAGGCAGCACATTACACGGGCCGACCGTTTTTTCTGTTGAGAGAGGCACGCCGAAATGGCTGGCTATAAATTCGAATTTGTTTAGGAGGTAATAACAGAGTTCCGAGTCCTTTGGCCCGACGAACAGGAAATCGTCGAGGTAATGAACCGTCGAATTGCTGCCGGTTTCGTAACGTACTACCCAGTCAAGAAAAGTGCTGAAAAGCTCGAAGTAGTGACAGGAGATGGAGCAGCCCATCGGTAGGCACATGTCAAAGTAAAAGAGCTGGTCCACCTTACAACCTAACAGGTGGAAGCACTCAGGGTGAACGGGTAGTAGGCGGAAGGCTGACTCTATGTCCGATTTTGCCAGCAGGGCGCCGGGCCCGGCGGCCCGCACGAGCTCGACTGCCCTGTCAAATGAAGCGTAAGTTACTGATGCTTCTTCTGGGAGTATCGCGTCGTTTACCGAATCGCCTTTAGGGTATGAGAGGTGGTGGATTAGCCGATATTTTCCCGGTTCTTTTTTAGGGACGATGCCCAGGGGTGAGATTCTAAAATTACTGAAAGGCATCGATGTAAATGGGCCCGCCATCCTGCCTAGTTCTACCTCTTTTTGAACTTTTTTCCGTAGGATCTCGGGAAATTCGCGAGCGGATTTAAGATTATTTGCCGATTTCGTTTCGCGACTAAAATTAAAGGGGATAAAGAAACCGAACTTAAAGCCGAGATCGAGTTGCTGCGCGGCCTCTTTATTGGGGTAGAGGCTTAGCCAAGGGCCCATTGCGGTAACGTTCACCGGGGTTATGCCGTGTAGGTGCTTGGCGCGTACATCTCGCTGCAGGGTGTCCACCACCGCAGGCGGAGCAGTCGTGTTTGTATCTACAGGAACCGTGGAAGCGGCAGTACCCCTCGTTGTACAGCAAGCAGGCCCCTGGTCTCCGTACGACCACTGAATTTTGGCCTGCGGTGGCTGGGTAATTAGTGGCCGACGACGAAAAGGGGGGTTGTTTTTGGGATAACATAAGACGCAACCAGACATCCGTCGCTTTAACGCCCCATCCTAGGTCGGGTTGCATAGCAAGCCGCCTGCGGAATTCTTCGTCGTACCGCCTCCACGCTGACCCGCCGTGGGACTTATACGAGTTATATACTAGGTCTTGGTATATGAATAGCTCGGAACAGCGTTCCGGGTGTTTTTGACCCATGATGCAGCCTAAGACTGCGAAGGCCTGGAGCCAGTTATTCATGGTTTGGGCGATCTTAGGTCTGCTTCTTTCGAATCCTGCCCTTCGCTCCTTATCTACGGATTGCTGGTCTTCTGACAATAGCGACCATATATCCACGTAATCGTTATCCCATATTTTCTGCTTTATCTCTGGATCCACGTGTGTACCTAGGGGACTAATACCGCAGAAAAATGCGTCCTTGTGGAGGCTAGCTGATTGAGCTGCCCTTGTGTCAGTTGGTCCGGCCGAGCGAGTCAGCTGGTGAACCAGCGCCCTGATAGTGGATGCTAAATCCCCTTCCCCTGTGATGTGTATGGCTTGGTGCTCGCCCAATTCAGAGCTCTTACCGTTGCCTGACGCAGGCCGAGTGTCTCCCGGTAGTGGGGGTACTCCGACTCCAGTCGTAGCTGTAACTTGCTGGCAGGAAGCCCAGGGGGGTAGGTTGGTAGCCCGGGGACCCGAGGGTAGGTATCCCCTGCCGTCCGCCATGTTGATGTGTGGCTGAGCCGTTACCACTGATGGTGTCGCTCCCGCCATGTTGACATGTGGCTGAGCCGTTACCGCTAGTGGTGTCGCTCCCGCCATGTTGATGTGTGGCTGAGCCGTTACCGCTAATGGTGTCGCTCCCGCCATGTTGACATGTGGCTGAGCCGTTACCGCTAATGGTGTTGCTCCCGCCATGTTGACATGTGGCTGAGCCGTTACCGCTAATGGTGTCGCTCCCGCCATGTTGCCGTGTGGCTGAGCCGTTACCGCTAGTGGTGTCGCTCCCGCCATGTTGCTGTGTGGCTGAGCCGTTAACGCTAGTGGTGTCGCTCCCGCCGTGCTGACGTGTGGCTGAGCCGTTACCGCTAGTGGTGGTGAGCGCCGCCTTCTACGGTAGCGCCTCTCGCTGTACTCGGAACTGTCAGACTGTCCCGATGTGGGTGGCGAGCGCCACCTAGCGGACCGGGATCTGTGGCGATAAGTGCGCGCGCAGCGGCTATAGGGGGAATAGTGGGGATTTGGGGGGTGGACGTAGTGTTGGGAGTCTTCGTCGGAGGATGGGGACAGTCTGCGGCGTATACGCCTGTGATTGTCGTGGTCAGGGGATGAGGCTGGGGCGCGCTGGCTGTGTGTCATAGCTTGCGGTGTGAGGCGCGGTGACGGCATTGGCGATAAGGCGACGACGTTAGCCGCTGGGGGTGTGTGGGAAGGAACCGTGGAGGGTGTACTAAACAGCTCCGGCTGTGTCTGGGTGTATGGGGGTGTCGGCGGGGCGCCGTTTATTAGTGGCGTGTGTGTGCACGTGTTTGTGCCATACTGTACTGGTTGCGGAGCGTGCTGGTTGGATGAGGTGGCCCGATCAGCGCGCTCCGTGACCACAATGTTGGGTGAACGGCCTGACCCCACGATCCCTCGTGCAGGCATTGCAGCGATGCCTGCTGGGAGGGCGTAGTGGGCCAGGCCGTGGCTGGCGGATGGTCTGTGCTGGGGTGGTGGGTGACTGAGCGGGACCTGACGTGGGGGGCCAGACAGCGCAGCCTGTGAGGCACCCCTCCGGATGATTTGGTGTGCAGGGGCCCCACAGGCTAGCGATGTACTCGCCCAGAGTGCCGGGGGGCCAGCGGGCGGGGCATGATCGCGCCGAGCAGGCAGCAGGGAGGAGGATCTGCCTGCAGCTGCGGGGGCAGTGCGGCGCGCCCGGACTGTTTGGCGGCGCCGCACCGCTGCCCCGCTGTGTGGGTGGCGCGCCGCAAGGCTACCAGGGGCGATAGGCGGCCCCCCATGGTGCCCGTAGCTCCGGGCGGAAGTGGGGCCGGAAGTGGGCGTATCCCTGCCGGCCGGCGGTGCCCTCTGGGTAAAAGGGCGGGCCTGCATCCCTGAGGAGTGCAGGGGTTGCTCCCCGCGCGCCGGGCCCCGGTCTGCAGTGCATGGACCGGAAGTGACCGGGGCCTGCGCGTATGTAGGAGGAGGGGGGCGGCGAGGATGGGCCCGTTGCTGTGGGACCGCGCGGCGGCTTGGAAGCGCCGGCTCCCCACCGACGCGCAGGCGCTCGGGGGGGCGTGAGGAACGACCCGAGCGCCTACCAGGGGGAAGCGCTGCAGCAGGGAGAGGGGCGCCGGCGGGAGTGGACGGAAGCTCCGGTGGAGTGGAGGAGGAACCTCCCGCAGCACCGGCGATTGACCGAGGTGGGTCCGCGGGCGGGGGAGGGGGAGCAAGCAGCCCGGGAGAGGAGGCGGCAGTAGTCTGGGAGACCCCGGGTTCCGCGGGCAGGGGAGGGTGGTTTGTCAGCCCCGGGACGGCAGGAGAGGACGAGGACACAGGGGAAAGCGTGTGGGTGGATGGAGCCCTGGGGGACGGCGAGGAGGCTTGAGGGGAGACTAGGGGGTGAGGAGAGGGCACAGGAAGGTGAGCACCCAGGCCAGAAAGAAGGGAACGTAACCATTGCTCACCTTCCTGTGCAGCTCTCCGCTGTATGGCCTCGATCATGGGGTCAGACATGGCAGACGGGATATCCGGGACAATTGCTTCCAGAGGGTCAGCCGGGGAGAAAGAGGAAGGAACTGACCCCGGCACCTGGATTTAACCTTTGTGGGTGTGGCCAGATGCCCCTTCCTCTCTCCTCCCGTTGGTCCACTGGGCGTCCCAATTAGTGCATCACCTGGGGGAGTAGTGTGAGGGGGGGGGAATAGGCACTGCACGCTGTTTCCTATTATCTTCATCTATAAGGGGCTCCGCAGTCAGAGGCACATTCCCTATGCGGTACCGTGCCTACCATTATACCACCTTACACAGGGACAAAGAGGAAGGTGCAGATGAAAGTGCAGGTTCCTTCATCAGGTGGGGGGGCATACTCGTTGGCGACGTCACTGGCACAGGGCCACTCAGAGTACGCAAAAGTGTCACTGCTGGTGGGAGGCGCCCCCGCCATGCAAACACACCGCCGTACTTTGAGGGGCCCTGTGCCAGTGCCAATGCGAACGAGTGGGCCCCCCCTGCTTGCTCAGGATCACAGCACTTGCAACGTTGAAATACTTACCTCTCCCTGCTCCACCGCCATGACGTAGTCCATGTTTCCTGGGCCCACTAAAACCTTGAACCAGCCCTACCCCCACAACTTTTGCCAAATGACCCCCAATTTCCAGTGCCCAACTATTATTATAAAGTTAATTAAGATTGACAAGCTTCAGAAAACAAGAATGGATGTTTTTGGCAGTAAAATGTGCACTGTAGGTGTTTTCCTGGCCTCCACTCACTGCCGGCTATGCTTCCCCATTGACTTGCATTGGGTTTCGTGTTTCGGTCGATCCCCGACTTTTAGCGATAATCGGCCGACTTCACTCGACTCGACTCTGGACTAAATCGGGTTTCACAAAACCAGACTCGATCTTAAAAAAATGAAAGTCGCTCAACCCTAGTGTGCACCCCTAACACTCCTAGTCTGCTGCCCCCTGGAGCTCGTGTGAGAACGATCACGTGCGCTGTGTGCTGGGAATGCCTGAAGCAAACGGTCAACAAGAGTTGATTGTTTGGTTGCTAATATTAGTTCCAAGTTCTCATGTGGCATAATATTTTGCAATTTGCCTTTATAGCGTGGATCAAGGAGGCAGGCCAACCAGTAATCGTCATCGTTCATCATTTTCGTAATGTGTGTGTCCCTTTTTAGGATACGTAAGGCATAATCCGCCATGTGGGCCAAAGTTCCAGTTGTCAAATCTCCGGTTGTGATTGGTTGAGGGGCAGTTTCAGGCAAATCTACGTCACTTGTGTCCCTCAAAAAACCAGAACCCGGCCTTGCCACGCAACCAATTTCCAGTGCCCCCGGGAAAGCTTCCGCATTAAAAATATACTCATCCCCATCATCCTCCTCATCCTCCACCTCCTCTTCGCCCGCTACCTCGTCCTGTACACTGCCCTGACCAGACAATGGCTGACTGTCATCAAGGCTTTCCTCTTCCTCTGGTGCAGACGCCTGATCCTTTATGTGCGTCAAACTTTGCATCAGCAGACGCATTAGGGGGATGCTCATGCTTATTACGGCGTTGTCTGCACTAACCAGCCGTGTGCATTCCTCAAAACACTGAAGGACTTGACACATGTCTTGTATCTTCAACCACTGCACACTTGACAACTCCATGTCTGCCATCCTACTGCCTGCCCGTGTATGTGTATCCTCCCACAAAAACATAACAGCCCGCCTCTGTTGGCACAGTCTCTGAAGCATGTGCAGTGTTGAGTTCCACCTTGTTGCAACGTCTATGATTAGGCGATGCTGGGGAAGGTTCAAAGACCGCTGATAGGTCTGCATACGGCTGGAGTGTACAGGCGAACGTCGGATATGTGAGCAAAGTCCACGCACTTTGAGGAGCAGGTCGGAGAACCCAGGATAAGTTTTCAATAAGCACTGCACCACCAGGTTTAAGGTGTGAGCCAGGCAAGGAATGTGTTTCAGTTGGGAAAGGGAGATGGCAGCCATGAAATTCCTTTCGTTATCACTCACTACCTTGCCTGCCTCAAGATCTACTGTGCCCAGCCACGACTGCGTTTCTCGTTGCAAGAACTCGGACAGAACTTCCGCGGTGTGTCTGTTGTCGCCCAAACACTTCATAGCCAATACAGCCTGCTGACGCTTGCCAGTAGCTGGCCCATAATGGGACAACTGGTGTGCAACAGTGTCATCTGCCGATGGAGTGGTTGGCCGACTGCGGTCTGTGGAAGAGCTGTAGCTTCTGCAGGAGGACGAGGAGGAGGAGGAGGGGGTGCGAACGCCTACAGCCAACTGTTTCCTAGACCGTGGGCTAGGCACAACTGTCCCAAAATTTATGTCCCCTGTGGACCCTGCATCCACCACATTCACCCAGTGTGCCGTGATGGACACATAACGTCCCTGGCCATGCCTACTGGTCCATGCATCTGTAGTCAGGTGCACCTTTGTACTCACAGATTGCCTGAGTGCATGGACGATGCGCTGTTTAACATGCTGGTGCAGGGCTGGGATGGCTTTTCTGGAAAAAAGTGTCGACTGGGTAGCTGGTATCGTGGTTCAGCGTACTCCATCAGGGCTTTGAAAGCTTCGCTTTCAACTAACCGGTAGGGCATCATCTCTAACGAGATTAGTCTAGCTATGTGGGCGTTAAAACCCTGTGTACGTGGATGCGAGGATAAGTACTTCCTTTTTCTAACCAGAGTCTCATGTAGGGTGAGCTGGACTGGAGAGCTGGAGATCGTGGAACTTTCGGGTGTGCCGGTGTACATGGCAGACTGAGAGACGGTTGGAGACGGTATTGTTTCCGCCGGTGACCTAGATGCAATATTTCCTCCTACAAATCCGGTGATTCCCTGACCCTGACTGCTTTTGGCTGGCAAAGAAACCTGCACAGATACTGCCGGTGGTGCGGAAAATGGTGGCCTTACAGTGACGGAAGGGATGTTGCGTTGCTGACTAGCTTCATTGGCCAAGGGTGCTACAACCTTAAGGGACGTTTGGTAGTTAGTCCAGGCTTGAAAATGCATGGTGGTTAAGTGTCTATGCATGCAACTAGTATTTAGACTTTTCAGATTCTGACCTCTGCTTAAGCTAGTTGAACATTTTTGACAGATGACTTTGCGCTGATCAATTGGATGTTGTTTAAAAAAATGCCAGACTGCACTCTTCCTAGCATCGGATCCCTTTTCATGGATTGCAGACTGAGCTTTAGCCGGATGGCCACGCTGTCCTCCAACAGGTTTTGGCTTTGACACGCGTTTTGGGCCAGATACGGGCATGGCAGATGGAACCTGTTGCGATGTTGATGCCTGCTGCGGCCCCTCCTCCACCTCCGCTTCTGAACTACTGCTGCCTGCACCCAGTTCCCCCAATGGCTGCCAATCGGGGTCAACAACTGGGTCATCTATTACCTCCTCTTCGAGCTCGTGTGCAACTTCGTCTGTGTCACTGTGTCGGTCGGTGGTATAGCGTTCGTGGCGGGGCAACATAGTCTCATCAGGGTCTGATTGTGGATCAGTACCCTGAGAGGGCAATGTGGTGGTATGAGTCAAAGGAGCAGCATAGTACTCTGGCTGTGGCTGTGCATCAGTGCACTCCATGTCAGAATCTACTTGTAATGGGCATGGCCTGTTAAGTGTTTCACTTTCTAAGCCAGGGACGGTATGTGTAAAGAGCTCCATGGAGTAACCCGTTGTGTCGCCTGCTGCATCCTTCTCTCTTGTTGTAGTTTTTGCTGAAGAGGACAAGGAAGCGACTTGTCCCTGACCGTGAACATCCACAAGCGACGCGCTGCTTTTACATTTACCAGTTTCAGAAGAGGAGGCAAAAGAGCTAGAGGCTGAGTCTGCAATGTAAGCCAAAACTTGCTGTTGCTGCTCCGCCTTTAAAAGCGGTTTTCCGACTCCCAGAAAAGAGAGCGTTCGAGGCCTTGTGTAGCCAGACGACGAAACTGGCTCCACAGCTCCAGACTTAGGTGGAATATTTTTATCCCCATGACCACCTGATGCTCCATTACCACTACCATCATTATCAGCTGACAATGAACGCCCACGGCCACGACGACCTCTTGCACCAGACTTCCTCATTGTTTTAAAAAATTAACCAAAGTAACTTTATTTGTTGCTGTCAAACAACTTACACGGTGAGCTATAACTTCAGTATGATTTCAATATCCCTTAACAGGTTGGTGAGACCACAAGGAAAATCAGGCACAATGTTACACACTCTGTTTTCTGTGGCACCAAATCACAGAGATGCCACACACGCAGGACTGTCACTCAAGCACAAATGTCAATATTAATCTCACACCTTTTTTTTTTTTTTTCTCAGGGAGACTTTAGAAACCAAATAAGATCAAATGATTTCTTTCAGGGACAATTTAGAAACCAAATACTAAAAAAATAAAAAGACTTTCTAGGGCCCACTGAGTGAGAGATGGCACAAACAGGAGTCAGGAGTGGCACACAAGCAGAAAGGGCAATATTAATCTCCCACTGATTGATGTAGTGTTTTTTTTTCAGGTAGATTTTAGAACCCAAATCAAGCAAAAAAATAAATAGGCTTTCTATGGCCCACTGAGTGAGAGATGGCACACACACGAGTCAGGAGTGGCACACAAGCAGAAAGGGCAATATTAATCTCCCACTGATTGATGTAGTGTTTTTTTTTCAGGTAGATTTTAGAACCCAAATCAAGCAAAAAAATAAATAGGCTTTCTATGGCCCACTGAGTGAGAGATGGCACACACAGGAGTC
The DNA here is from genome assembly GCF_051348905.1 of Ranitomeya variabilis. Classification (NCBI taxonomy): domain Eukaryota; kingdom Metazoa; phylum Chordata; class Amphibia; order Anura; family Dendrobatidae; genus Ranitomeya; species Ranitomeya variabilis. The sequence goes on from NC_135234.1 coordinate 440,861,278, forward strand.
AGGAGTGGCACACAAGCCCTGAGGCCAATATTAATCTCCCACTGATTGATGTTTTTTTTTTTTTTCAGGTAGATTTCAGAACCCAAATCAAGCAAAAAAATAAATAGGCTTTCTATGGCCCACTGAGTGAGAGATGGCACACACAGGAGTCAGGAGTGGCACACAAGCAGAAAGGGCAATATTAATCTCCCACTGATTGATGTTTTTTTTTTTTTCCAGGTAGATTTTAGAACCCAAATCAAGCAAAAAAATAAATAGGCTTTCTATGGCCCACTGAGTGAGAGATGGCACACACAGGAGTCAGGAGTGGCACACAAGCAGAAAGGGCAATATTAATCTCCCACTGATTGATGTTTTTTTTTTTTTTCAGGTAGATTTTAGAACCCAAATCAAGCAAAAAAATAAATAGGCTTTCTATGGCCCACTGAGTGAGAGATGGCACACACAGGAGTCAGGAGTGGCACACAAGCAGAAAGGGCAATATTAATCTCCCACTGATTGATGTTTTTTTTTTTTTCAGGTAGATTTTAGAACCCAAATCAAGCAAAAAAATAATTAGGCTTTCTATGGCCCACTGAGTGAGAGATGGCACACACAGGAGTCAGGAGTGGCACACAAGCCCTGATGCCAATATTAATCTCCCACTGATTGATGTTTTTTTTTTTTTCAGGTAGATTTTAGAACCCAAATCAAGCAAAAAAATAAATAGGCTTTCTATGGCCCACTGAGTGAGAGATGGCACACACAGGAGTCAGGAGTGGCACACAAGCCCTGATGCCAATATTAATCTCCCACTGATTGATGTTTTTGTTTTTTTTCAGGTAGATTTTAGAACCCAAATCAAGCAAAAAAATAAATAGGCTTTCTATGGCCCACTGAGTGAGAGATGGCACACACAGGAGTCAGGAGTGGCACACAAGCCCTGAGGCCAATATTAATCTCCCACTGATTGATGTTTTTTTTTTTCAGGTAGATTTTAGAACCCAAATCAAGCAAAAAAATAAATAGGCTTTCTATGGCCCACTGAGTGAGAGATGGCACACACAGGAGTCAGGAGTGGCACACAAGCAGAAAGGGCAATATTAATCTCCCACTGATTGATGTTTTTTTTTTTTTTTCAGGTAGATTTTAGAACCCAAATCAAGCAAAAAAATAAATAGGCTTTCTATGGCCCACTGAGTGAGAGATGGCACACACAGGAGTCAGGAGTGGCACACAAGCCCTGAGGCCAATATTAATCTCCCACTGATTGATGTTTTTTTTTTTTTTCAGGTAGAATTTAGAACCCAAATCAAGCAAAAAAATAAATAGGCTTTCTATGGCCCACTGAGTGAGAGATGGCACACACAGGAGTCAGGAGTGGCACACAAGCAGAAAGGGCAATATTAATCTCCCACTGATTGATGTTTTTTTTTTTTTTTCAGGTAGATTTTAGAACCCAAATCAAGCAAAAAAATAAATAGGCCTTCTATGGCCCACTGAGTGAGAGATGTCACACACAGGAGTCAGGAGTGGCACACAAGCCCTGAGGCCAATATTAATCTCCCACTGATTGATGTTTTTTTTTTTTTCAGGTAGATTTTAGAACCCAAATCAAGCAAAAAAATAAATAGGCTTTCTATGGCCCACTGAGTGAGAGATGGCACACACATGAGTCAGGAGTGGCACACAAGCAGAAAAGGCAATATTAATCTCCCACTGATTGATGTTTTTTTTTTTTTTCAGGTAGATTTTAGAACCCAAATCAAGCAAAAAAATAAATAGGCTTTCTATGGCCCACTGAGTGAGAGATGGCACACACAGGGATGGCACACACAGGGATGGCACTCTAGCAGAAATGCCAATCTTAATCTCCCACAAAAAAAAAAAAAAAAAAACAGGGACTGTCCTACAATTACTATCTCCCTGCAGTAATCTCAGCCAGGTATGGCAGGCAGCAATAGGGAGTGGACTGATGCACAAATTAAATAAAAAGTGTGGACAAACAAAAAAGATAGCTGTGCAGAAAGGAAGGAACAAGAGGATATGTGCTTTGAAAAAAGCAGTTGGTTTGCACAGTGGCGTACACACAGCAATACAGCTATCAGGGAGCCTTCTAGGGCAGCCCAATGAGCTACAGCGCTGAGAGAAAAAAAAAAAAAAGGAGCTTCCACTGTCCCTGCACACCGAAGGTGGTGTTGGACAGTGGAAATCGCTACAGCACAAGCGGTTTGGTGGTTAATGGACCCTGCCTAACGCTCTCCCTGCTTCTGATGAAGTGGCAGCAACCTCTCCCTAAGCTCAGATCAGCAGCAGTGAGATGGCAGTCGGCGGGAACGCCCCTTTATAGCCCCTGTGACGCCGCAGACAGCAAGCCAATCACTGCAATGCCCTTCTCTAAGATGGTGGGGACCAGGACCTATGTCATCACGCTGCCCACACTCTGCGTTCACCTTCATTGGCTGAGAAATGGCGCTTTTCGCGTCATTGAAACGCGACTTTGGCGCGAAAGTCGCGTACCGCATGGCCGATGCAACGCTGGGATCGGCTCGGTTTCATGAGACGCCGACTTTGCCAAAAGTCGGCGACTTTTGAAAATGAACGACCCGTTTCGCTCAACCCTAATTTGCACCACATTTGCTATACGCCAGTCCTGTGGTACAGACCCTGTTATTATGGACTCTTTACAGATTAAAAATAACGGTCTATCAATGACTGTACTTAGTTCCTGCAGTACTCGGGGGTGTATCCCATCCGGGCCCGGAGATTTGTCAATTTTAGTGATTTTTAGACGCCGCCGTACTTCCTGCTGGGTTAAGCAGGTAACATTTAATTGGGAATTTTTATCACTAGTCATATTGGCTGCCATGGGATTTTCTTTTGTAAATACTGATGAAAAAAAGTCATTTAGCATATTGGCTTTTTCCTCATCCTCATCCACCATTTCACCCAGACTATTAGTTTATGTTTTTATACTTAAAGTTCTCTTTACACTTTTCTAAAGTATCAATCAGTTATAAATTTCTTTTGGGTCAAATGGGATTTTGACTTTTTATATTCAGCTGAGCCAAAAGGATGAATTTGCCTTTAGTGAAGAAAAACATTTTTCTGCTTGTTTGACTAATGTGTAAAGCTGAGAAAACTCTTGCTTGAGAATACAATAAGGCATAATGTTTTCACAGTTAAATTTAATGCTGTTGAATTGAAATATATCTGTATTTGTCACTGTAAATCAGATTCCATTACAAAATGAGGCTCAGTAATAGTCATATATTCATCACAAGCTGCAACTGATAAATCTATCATTTTGTGTACTCTTTAGAACATTTGCAAAGATGGAAGTAAATGTCAAATATGAAATCAAACCTCTTTAAATGCAATATACATCAATCATGTTTTAACAGTAGAAGTCAATCTTGAATAGTCTTTGAACATGTGCCAAAAAAAGAAAACTGTCATAGTACTTGCTCAGCAAATCATCAGTAACACTGTACAATTCCCACCAGAATATTCTGTACTTGCCGAGTGAGTGTTTGATTCTTCCAAGTGGATAAGTCACTATCAGGGGAACAATGTAAGAATCTAATAATTGTAGATAGACTACTCCAAGTGAGATTGATATAAGCGTTTAGGCTTTATAGTTTCACCTCTAGTGAACCTAAGATGAACCCACATACTGCATACTTTTATATAAGGAAATTCCATAAACATCAATTCCCTAATAAACAACACTCTTGTTCCCAGATTCAATCTAACTATAAGCAGGGCCCTCACTCTTGCCTGCCCCATTATCAGTATGCTTATATTTGTATTGACAAATTTCTAAAACATGCCATCCTGATCATGAGAAAAAAGGAACGAAAGCAATGATGAATGCTAGTGATGAGCGAATACATCCGGCACTATTCGTTACTCGCACGAATAGTACGGTATTCGGGCTATTTGTTACTCGGTGAGTAATTTGGTATTTGACTCGGTATATTTGATTGACCCCTCCAGCATATTTAGAGCTTTATTTGCAAACAATGAACATGCTGGGCTGGCTTGCCAATTACAGTAATGCCGATGCAATCTTTGGGGTGGCATTACTGTGATTGACTGGTCTCCAGCGTCAAAGGGGATATTTAAAGGCTGCTGGCACCATCTTGTGCACATTGCAGGTGGAAATAGCGTAGGGAGAGTGTAGTTTGAGTGTAGGTAGAGTGAAAGGAGCATAGGAAGAGTGATAGGAGCTTATATTGAGCATTAATCATTAGTAATGATTCATTACCAAAAGCTCTTCTAAGTGCTGAAGATTGTGAAGATTAATTGTTGTTAGGTGGGGATAGCTTGGTGAGAGATTTAATAGGACGGAGAGTGAAAGGCAGATACCAAGGTGTTCTAATCATTGCAAGTACATTTTGCCCATCTCTGCTATTTACCACAGTGTTGTATAGTACACTGCTCAAAAAATAAAGGGAACACTTAAACAACAGAATATAACTGCAAGTAAATCAAACTTCTGTGAAATCAAACTGTCCACTTAGGAAGCAACACTGTTTGACAATCATTTTCACATGCTGTTGTGCAAATGGAATAGAAAACAGATGGAAATTATTGGCAATTATCAAGACACACTCAATAAAGGAGTGGTTCTGCAGGTGGGCACCACAGACCACATCTCAGTGCCAAGGCTTTCTGGCTAATGTTTTGGTCACTTTTGAATGTTGGTTGTGCTTTCACACTCGTGGTAGCATGAGATGGACTTTACAACCCACACAAGTGGCTAAGGTAGTGCAGCTCATCCAGGATGGCACATCAATGTGAGCTTTGGCAAGAATGTTTGCTGTATCTGTCATTCTGTCCAGAGGCTGGAGGCGCTACCAGGAGACAGGCCAGTACACCAGATGTGGAGGGAGCCTTAGGAGGGCAACAACCCAGCAGCCGGACCGCTACTTCAGCCTTTTTGTAAGTAGGAACAGGAGGAGCACTGCCAGAGCCCTACAAAATGACCTCCAGCAGGCCACAAATGTGCATGTGTCTGCACAAACGGTAATAAACTGACTCCATGAGGATGGTCTGAGTGCCCGACGTCCACAGGTGGGGGGTTGTGCTCACAGCTGAACACCGTGTAGTGCAATTGGCATTTGCCGCAGAACACCAGGATTGGCAAATTCATCAATGGCACCCTGTGCTCTTCACAGATGAAAGCAGGTTCACATTGAGCACATGTGACAGATGTCTGGAGATGCTGTGGAGAGTGATATGCTGCCTGCAACATTCTTCAGCATGACCGGTTTGGCAGTGGGTCAGTAATGGTGTGGGGTGGCATTTCTTTGGAGGGCTGCACAGCCCTCCATGTGCTTGCCAGAGGTAGCCTGACTGCCATTAGGTACCGAAATGAGATCCTCAGACCCCTTGTGAGACCATATGCTGGTGCGGTTAGCCCTGGGTTCCTCCTAATGCAAGACAATGCCAGACCTCCTGTGGCTGGAGTGTGTCAGCAGTTCCTGCAAGATGAAGGCATTGAAGCTATGTACTGGCCCACCCATTCCCTAGACCTGAATCCAATTGAACACATCTGGGACATCATGTCTCGCACCATCCACCAATGTCACGTTGCACCACAGACTGTCCAGGAGTTGGCGGATGCTTTAGTCCACGTCTGGGAGGAGATCCCTCAGGAGACCATCTGCCGCCTCATCAGGAGCATGCCCAGGCGTTGTAGGGAGGTCATACAGGCACATTGAGGCAACACACACAACTGAACATTATTTTCTTGTCTTGAGGCATTTCCACTGAATTTGGATCAGCCTGTAATTTGATTTTCCACTTTGATTTTAAGTATCATTCCAAATCCAGACCTCCATGTGATACTCATTTTGATTTACATTGATCATTTTTATGTTTTATTGCTCTCTACACATTCTACTAAGTAATGAATAAAGATTTGCAACTGAAATATTTAATTCAGTGATATCTAGGATATGGTATTTTAGTGTTCCCTTTATTTTTTTGAGCAGTGTAGTTAGTATTAGGAATAGACTGTGGGATTAGGGTGAAATATGGAGGGTTTCAGTCAATACCAAAATATAAAAATCAGCTATTTGTAGAGGAAAATAATATTAGGTAGTACAAGCATATACAAACCCATTTTTTGGGAGCTACATTATATTCCTGTGTAACAGCCTATGTATTTTTTTTTACCGCAAAATAATATTCCACACTGCCAGCATATAGTAACAACTGCTTTAAAATCAAATTGCTAAATATTATTCCTTGTCCATTGCTTAATTACCTCATTTGTCCAGCAGTTGTGCGACTGGCACAAAACCTCTTCTTAAGCTATGGAAACGTCACTATTTACCATTAATTTCACTGAGTCTGCTGTTGATGTGTCTCATAAAGGCAATGTAAAAAAACCCCATAAATTATATTTGTTAAAGAAATAGTGTATATTTATCTAGCAGTTGTGACTGCTGCAATTAGTGCAGAGATAATCAAACATCACAATTTAGCAGTGTAAATAATTTTCATTAGTCCACATTTGGAGTTTGTCAGCAAAGTGATCTTAAAAAAAATCATAATCTTTTATTGGTTTAGCCCCTTTGTGCCATGTGCCATACTAGTACAGCGCTGCGGCAACTGCAATTGTGCCAGCCGCAGTACTAGTACGGTGCACCGATCACCGGGGTCTCGCGCTGGGCATCGTGGTGATTGGGTGCGGGTGTCAGATGTATATGACAGCTGACACCCCGCAGCAATGCCCATGATCGGTGCTAGCGCCGATCGCGGGCATTTAACCCCTCTGATGCCACTGTCAGTAGTGACAGCGGCATAGAGGGGGATCGTGCAGGGACGGGGGCTCCTTGCGTTCTCCCACCGGAGCAATGCGATCGCATCGCGTTGCTCCAGTGATCCAGAAGAAGTCCCCGGATCCAAGATGGCCATGGGACTCCTTCCGGGTCATGAAGTGAGGTGGCTAGCTGGCGCCTGCTCAGAGCAGACGCAGGAAAGCCTCCTGCACTGCCTGTCAGATCGCTGATCTGACACAGTGCTATGCAAAGTGTCATATCAGCGATCTGGTGAAATATAGTTATGTCCCACCCTGGGACAATGTTAGAAAGTAAAAAAAAAAAAAATAGAATGTATAAAAAAAAAATCCTCAAATAAAGAAAAAAAATTTCCCAATAAATCCATATATTTATGTAAATAAAAAAAACAAAACAATAAAAGAACACATATTTGGTATCACCGCGTCCATAACGACCCGCTCTATAAAACTATTCCACTAGTTAACCCCTTCAGTGAACACCGCAAAATAAATAAATAAAAAACGAGGTAAAAAACAACGCTTTATTATCATGCAGGTGAACAAAAAGTGGAATAACACGCAATCAAAAAGACGGATATAAATAAGCATGGTACCACTGAAAACATCATCTTGTTCCACAAAAAAAAAGCCACCATACAGCATCATCAGCAGAAAAATAAAAAAGTTATAGCTCTCAGAATAAAGCGATGCAAAAATAATTATTTTTTATATAAAATAGTTTTTATTGTGTAAAAGTGCCAAAACATAAAAAAATTATATAAATGAGGTATCGCTGTAATCATACTGACCTGAAGAATAAAGCTGCTTTATCAATTTTACCACATGTGGAATGGTATAAACGCCCCCCCTAAAAGAATTTCAGGAATTGCTGGTTTTTGTTCATTCTGCCTCACAAAAATCTGAATAGAAAGTGATCAAAAACTGTCATGTGCCCGAAAATGGTACCAATAAAAACGTCAACTCGTCCTGCAAATAACAAGACCTCACATGACTCTGTGGGCCAAATTATGGATAAATTATAGCTCTCAAAATGTGGTGATGCAAAAACTATTTTTTTTTTGCAATAAAAAGCGTCTTTTAGTGTGTGACGGCTGCCAATCATAAAAATCTGCCAGAAAAGCTATAAAAGTAAATCAATCCCCCTTCATCACCCCCTTAGTTAGGGAAAAATAATAAAATTTTAAAAAATGCATTTATTTCCATTTTCCCATTAGGGTTAGGGCTAGGGTTAGGGCCAGGGTTAGGGCTAGGGTTAGGGTTAGGGCTAGGGTTAGGGCTGGGGTTAGGGCTAGGGTTAGGGTTAGGGCTGGGATTAGGGCTGGGGTTAGGGCTGAGGTTAGGGCTGAGGTTAGGGCTAGAGTTAGGGCTGGGGTTAGGGCTGGGATTAGGGCTGGGGTTAGGGCTGGGGTTAGGGTTGGGGCTAAAGTTAGGGTTGGGGTTGGGGCAAAAGTTTGGGTTTGGATTACATTTATGGTTGGGATTAGGGTTGGGATTAGGGTTAGGGGTATGGTTATGGTTATGGTTGGGATTAGGGTTAGAGGAGTATTTGGCTTAGGGTTTCAGTTAGAATTGGGGGGTTTCCACTGTTTAGGCACATCAGGGGCTCTCCAAACGCTACATGGCGTCCGATCTCAATTCCAGCCAATTCTGCGTTGAAAAAGTAAAACAGTGCTCCTTCCCTTCCGAGCTCTCCCGTGCGCCCAAACAGTGGTTTCCCCCACATATGGGGTATCAGCATACTCAGGTCAAATTGTACAACAACCTTTGGGGTCCAATTTGTCCTGTTACCCTTGGGAAAATAAAAAATTGGGGGCAAAAAATCATTTTTGTGAAAAAAATATGATTTTTTTTACGGCTCTACATGATAAACTTCTGTGAAGCACTTGGAGGTTCAAAGCACTCACCACACATCTAGCTTAGTTCCTTAGGGGGTCTACTTTCCAAAATGGTGTCACTTGAGGGGTGTTTCCACTGTTTAGGCACATCAGGGGCTCTCCAAACGTGACATGGTGTCCGATCTCAATTCCAGCCAATTTCGTATTGAAAAGTCAAACGGCGCTCCTTCCCTTCCGAGCTCTGAAATGTGCTCAAACAGTGGTTTACCCCCACACACGGGGTATCAGTGCACTCAGGACAAATTGCACAATAACTTTTGGCGTCCAATTTGTCTTGTTACCCTTGGGAAAATAAAAAATTTGGGGCGAAAAGATGGCGCTCCTTCCCTTCCGAGCTCTGCCATGTGCCCAAACAATGGTTTACCCCAACATACGGGGTATCGGCGTACTCAGGACAAATTGTACAATGACTTTTGTGGTCCAATTTCTCCTGTTACACTTGGTAAAATAAAACAAATGAGAGCCATGACTGGGCTGTTGGAAATACCAGAGAAAAAAGACACTTTATGGGTGTGCATACCGTTATTGGCCTAGTCTTTTTTCTCTGGTATTTCTAGTATTCATTTTACTGACCAGGTTTTGCACCCCATTTTCATGAGATTAGCAGGGGTGCACCGCTTATATAAATTACTATAGAGTGCGTCTTGCCCTGCCTCAGGGGCATTTTCTTAGTGGTTGCACATGCATATTGTGGCATATCCTGCTGGCTTATTGTAGCAAGCAATATTGTTTTACCTTCGACTCAGTTATTGTTCTGGTGTGTAGTTATGGATTGGGATGCCAGGGAAGCTGCATGGTTGGCACAGTCCTCTAGCATGTTCCACATAGCAGAATCTGTTGCTCCATATTCAGATTTTTCGGCATTGTGTACGGATCTTATTAGGGCCCACAAATCTGCAATTAAACTCTGGTGGAATATGAGAAGCCTTGAAGAGTATTCCAAGGCTGGTCTTGTGCCCAGAGGCCTTCGTGTTTCCATCTTTCCAGCTTGGGAGCCATCTGTTTCATTTCAACAAACATGGGAGCAGGGTCTTACTCGTTGTTCCAATATACTCATGACTCTACTAGTTGAACATGACAAGGGGCTGTTTTCTACCACCAAAGCACATATTAAAGAACTAGAAGGCAAACTCAGCAAATTTGAGGAGGCACAGGTGGCTACATTCAAAATTCAATTAAAGGACACATTGGATAAGTATGAGGCAGAAATCATGGCGGCCAAACGGAAAAAGTTTCAGAGAGACAAAATGGACTATGAGCAACAGCAAGTTTATAAATGGAAACACAGGGGTAACACTAGAGTGGGCACTTCACATCGTTATGGGGGTACCACTCTTCCTGCCAGCACTGAGCCCTCACTCAGAGGGGCTAGCTCTAGCGATTTTTTATCTTCAACGGGGAGCGAGCTTGATCACAGACCAGACGTGGCAGAAGAAAGAAGAAGGCCTGCAAGAAAGCGCCCTCCACCATATCGAGGGAAGACATCGCCATACCGGCACAAGTACTCCACCAGATGCAAATAGAGAACACTGGCATCCAGGATATTCCAGCATCAGACTCAGAGGTACCGAGCCATGTTTTACAGGTTATCAATCTGTCTAACTACCCTTTATCACAGGTTGAACTCTCAGTCCTCCGTAGGGGCTTAACATTTGTCCCCACACACAGGGTGGACAAGTTTACTGTTATCAAAGATCTGTACCTCTTTTGCAGGAATATTACTTTTCAAGTCATGTATAAGAAACCCGATATGTTACAGTACGTCCCTCAGGATGAACGCCAGGCTTTCCAAGATTTGGTGGACCTATTGGAGGAGAACCAAACTGCGACTCTACACAACAAATTTCCATATAAGAAAAAATCCTTGAGGGCACCTTCCTTCACGCTGGTCCCGGCTGTCAAGATCTTCTATGAATTGGTGAAAAGAGATATAATGGCCATGGTTCCTAAGGTCAGTACACCCCCTAACCTATCCGTTGCAGAAAGCCGTGCTATCTCTGAGTTGAGTAACAATGGGGCCTTCACAATCAAGGAAGCAGATAAGGGGGGGTAATGTCGTCCTTTGGCCCACCCACATGTACCAGGAGGAGGCCATTAGACAACTAAACAACAGGCGGTTTTACAGTAAGTTATCATCGGACCCTACACAAACATTTGTGTCCAAACTGCAGACTTTACTCTGCAGGGCCAATCAACTCGACATCATTGCCCCCAACGAAAAACGTTACATGTGGGTGGAGGATCCTATCATTGTGACATTCTATATGCTGCCTAAAATTCACAAGGACAACAGGCAACCCCCTGGTCACCCCATTGTTTCATGCATTGGCAGTTTATGCGAAAAAGCTTGCCACTATATTGACTTTTTTCTGCAGCCGGTCGCAACAGCATTACCCTCATATGTGAGGGACTCTGCTCACTTTATTGAAATCATTTGGGACATCCATTTGCCCACTGAATTCCACCTAGTCACATGCGATGTGGAATCATTATATTCCAACATCAGTCATGTTGACGGGATGAATGCTGTGTCCTTTTTCTTAGATCGTAGACAGACTGAGGACTCCCGACACTACATGTTTTTGTTAGAGCTCCTCAAGTTTGTTTTACACCACAACTTTTTTCTTTTCAATAGGACTTTTTATCTCCAGGTGTCCGGCGTGGCCATGGGGGTTAAATGCGCACCAACTTACGCCAATATTTTTTTAGGCTGGTGGGAGGAGACAGTGGTATACCCCTCTAAAATTTTCCAAGAGAAAGTGCGCCACTGGCATCGATACATCGATGACGTGTTCTTTGTATGGTTGGGTACCGAAACTGAGTGTGTACAATTTTTGCAGGATTTAAACACCAATGCCCACAATATGTTCCTTACACACTCCATGTCAACCACTTCGGTCACCTATTTGGACTTGAAAATCATGGCAGAGGATCGCCATCTGGTCACGGACCTCTTCCGCAAATCCACGGCTACCAACATCCCACTCACACCAAGGTGGGCGTTCCCATCAGCTAATTTCTGCGGGTAAGACGCAACTGCATGCATGATGCTGACTTTTTATCGCAGGCCCAGGAACTTACCAATCGCTTCAGACAAAGGGGCTATCCCAAACGAGTTATATCGTCAGCCTTTCAGAGAGCACGACGGGAAGATCAAGCATCACTGTTGACTAGTGTTGAGCGATACCGTCCGATACTTGAAAGTATCGGTATCGGAAAGTATCGGCCGATACCGGCAAAGTATCGGATCCAATCCGATACTGATACCCGATACCAATACAAGTCAATGGGACTCATGTATCAGACGGTATCCCTGATGGTTCCCAGGGTCTGAAGGAGAGGAAACTCTCCTTCAGGCCCTGGGAACCATATTAATGTGTAAAATAAAGAATTAAAATAAAAAATATTGCTATACTCACCTCTCCGACGCAGCCTGGACCTCACCGAGGGAACCGGCAGCGTTGTTTGCTTAAAATTTGCGCGTTAACTTCCTTACGTGAAGTCCCGGCTTGTGATTGGTCGCATGCTGCCCATGTGGCCGCGACGCGACCAATCACAGCAAGCCGTGACGTAATTTCAGGTCCTTCAGGATTTTAAAATTACGTTCCGGCTTTGTGATTGGTCGCGTCGCGGTCACATGGGCGACGCGACCAATCACAAGCCGTGACGTCACGGGAGGCTGGACACGCGCGCATTTTAAAATGAGAGTTTCCTCTCCTTCAGACCCTGGGAACCATCAGGAATACCGTCCGATACTTGAGTCCCATTGACTTGTATTGGTATTGGGTATCGGTATCGGATTGGATCCGATACTTTGCCGGTATCGGCCGATACTTTCCAATACCGATACTTTCACGTATCGGACGGTATCGCTCAACACTATCCATGACATATGTGCTTAGGGGTGGTGGTTCATGGTTCTGTATTCAGGCCTTTTTAAATGGTTTTATTGTATTTGTCTTTTTTGAGGTGTAATAAACATTTTTGAGATTTTTTGTATACTTTATGGGTGTGCATACCATTATTGGCCTAGTCTTTTTTCTCTGGTATTTCTAGTATTCATTTTACTGACCAGGTTTTGCACCCCATTTTCATGAGATTGGCAGGGGTGCACCGCTTATATAAATTACTATGACTGGGCTGTTAACTTGCAGGGCTATAGCCTTTTCAGAAATGACCGTACAGAAAAGCGAGGGGGAGGAGTGTGTCTGTATGTAAAATCATCCTTAAAACCCATCCGGCGTGATAATATAGGTGAATTTAATGAAAATGTAGAGTCCCTGTGGGTGGAGATAAGGGGAGGGGGAAAAAAATAATAAATTACTGATAGGGGTTTGTTATAAATCTCCAAAAATAATGGAAGTAATGGAGAATATCCTCGTAAAGCAAATAGATGAAACTGCGACTCAAAGAGAAGTCATTATTATGGGGGACTTCAACTACCTTGAAATAGATTGGGGAACAGAAACCTGCAGTTCCAGCAAAGGTAATCGGTTTTTGACAACTATGAGAGACAATTACCTTTCACAACTGGTTTAGGACCCAGCAAGAAGGGGGGCACTGCTAGACCTAATATTAACCAACAGGCCAGACCGCATATCAAATATAAGGGTTGGGGGTCACATGGGGAATAGTGATCACAAAATAATAAGTTTTCGAGTGTTAGGGGTTGAGTTCCCTCCTCTGCACAGGGGGAATCTCGGTCCATGTCCGCAGTGGTCTCCCATTCTTCTCCTGCCGCAGTGGAGCCTGCTCAGCGGAGACGTCGGTCCCAGCGTCTCGCTCAGTCTGACTTTGTGCTAAGAGTTACTGATTCCTTTCCTACTTCTGCCATTGAAGTCGGTGCTGGGCAGCGGCGAGCAGACGCTTCTGGGTCTAAGTCCTGCTTTGCTCGTTCTGAGCATGCCCAGGGTAAGATCTCTCAGTGGAGATCAAGGGTCACATGATCTGATACTGCAGCTGAGGTCATTGGCTCCTTCAGGAAGGTCCTGTAGGTGCTCACGCTCTGGTGTAGATTCTCATTGGTCCTTCTAGGAAGGTCCTGTACGTGCTGCAGCTATTTAAGGTTCGCATGACCGCACGGCCATGCGCTAGTATTGTTCTTTGTTAAGTGCTTTGCGCCAGTGTGGTCACGAGAGTATGTGTTTAGGGACCCGGCTGAAATAAGCCCCTAGAATGCTGGCACCTCCGGCAAGGAGTTTGTGTTTGAATGTGTTCAGGGACCCGGCTGAAATAAGCCACTAGAATGCTGGCACCTCCGGCGAGGAGTTTTGTGTGCATGCGTGACAACTGACTGCTCTCTGTGTGGGCAATTAGCCTGTGCCTCTGTGAAGCCTAACAGGGCACAGTGCCTTTCTTTCACGACTACTCGGTGAAGTAACTGAGTTAGTCCATACCACCATATCGTGCTGCCATTGCTAGCAGCAGGTACTCCTGCACGGTGGACCCCGGGCTGTGAACGCACCAATATCAATAAAACATCTCTATTTATTCGGTGTGTTCCGCTAGCCGTAGCATCGTGTATCCTTTAATAAGATGTGTAGTAGAGGGGTGACAAGGACACTAAACTGCAGGAGGGCAAATTTCCAACGGATGAGAGATGATCTTGGTGCAATTAACTGGGATGATATCCTGAGACATAAAAATACACAAAGAAAATGGGAGACGTTTATTAGCATCCTGGATAGGACCTGTGCACAGTATATACCGTATGGGAATAAACATACTAGCAATAGGAGGAAACCAATATGGCTAAATAGAGCTGTAAGGGGCGCAATAAGTGACAAAAAGAAAGCATTTAGAGAATTAAAGGAAGTAGGTAGTGATGAGGCATTAAATAAATACAGAAAATTAAATAAATTTTGTAAAAAGCAAATCAAGGCAGCAAAAATTGAGACAGAGAGACTCATTGCGAGAGAGAGTAAAAATAATCCCAAAATATTCTTTAACTACATAAATAGTAAGAAACTAAAAAATGAAAGTGTTGGCCCCCTTAAAAATAGTCTGGGGGAAATGGTGGAGGAGGAGGAGGAAAAAGCCAATATGCTAAATGACTTTTTTTCATCAGTATTTACACGAGAAAATCCCATGGCAGACAATATGATCAGTGATAACAAAAATTCCCCACTAAGTGTCACCTGCTTAACCCAGCAAGAAGTACGGCGGCGTCTAAAAATCACTAAAATTGACAAATCTCCGGGCCCGGATGGGATACACCCCCGAGTACTGCAGGAATTAAGTACAGTCATTGATAAACCATTATTTTTAATCTTTAAAGAGTCCATAATAACAGGGCTGTACCACAGGACTGGCGTATAGCAAATGTGGTGCCAATATTCAAAAAGGGGACAAAAACTGAACTTGGAAATTATAGGCCAGTAAACTTAACCTTTACTGTGGGTAAAATCCTGGAGGGCATTCTAAGGGATGCTATACTGGAGTATCTAAAGAGGAATAACCTCATGACCCAGAATCAGAACGGGTTTACTAGGGACCGCTCATGTCAGACTAATTTGATCAGCTTCTATGAAGAGGTAAGTTCCGGACTGGACCAAGGGAACCCAGTAGATGTAGTGTATATGGACTTTTCAAAAGCTTTTGATATGGTGCCACACAAAAGGTTGATACATAAAATGAGAATAATGGGGATAGGGGAAAATATGTGTAAGTGGGTTGAGAGCTGGCTCAGGGATAGGAAACAAAGGGTGGTTATTATTGGAGCACACTCGGACTGGGTCGCGGTTAGCAGTGGGGTACCACAGGGGTCAGTATTGGCAAATGAGCTTTAATGGGGATAAATGTAAGGTCATGCACTTGGTGCTTAATTCTAAAACTCTGGGCAAAGCCGTCAATGAAAAAGACCTGGGTGTATGGGTGGATGACAAACTCATATTCAGTGGCAAGTGTCAGGCAGCTGCTACAAAGGCAAATAAATAATGGGATGTATTAAAAGAGGCATAGATGCTCATGAGGAGAACATAATTTTACCTCTATACAAGTCATTAGTTCGACCACACTTAGAATACTGTGCACAGTTCTGGTCTCTGGTGTATAAGAAAGACATAGCTGAACTAGAGCGGGTGCAGAGAAGAGCGACCAAGGTTATTAGAGGACTGGGGGGTCTGCAATACCAAGATAGGTTATTACACTTGGGGCTGTTTAGTTTGGAAAAACGAAGACTAAGGGGTGATCTTATTTTAATGTATAAATATATGAGGTGACAGTACAAAGATCTTTCTGATGATCTTTTTAATCATAGACCTGAGACAAGGACAAGGGGGCATCCTCTACGTCTGGAGGAAAGAAGGTTTAAGCATAATAACAGATGCGGATTCTTTACTGTAAGAGCAGTGAGACTATGGAACTCTCTGCCGTATGATGTTGTAATGAGTGATTCATTACTTAAATTTAAGAGGGGACTGGATGCCTTTCTTGAAAAGTATAATGTTACAGGGTATATACACTAGATTCCTTGATAGGTCGTTGATCCAGGGAACTAGTCTGACTGCCGTATGTGGAGTCGGGAAGGAATTTTTTCCCCCAATGTGGAGCTTACTCTTTGCCACATGGTTTTTTTTTGCCTTCCTCTGGATCAACATGTTAGGGCATGTTAGGTTAGGCTATGGGTTGAACTAGATGGACTTAACGTCTTCCTTCAACCTTAATAACTATGTAACTATGTAACTAAGGATCTGAAGTAAAAATTTTGTGAAAAAAGTTAAATGTTCAATTTTTTTTAAACATTCCAAAAATTCCTGTGAAGCACCTGAAGGGTTAATAAACTTTTTGAATGTGGTTTTGAGTACCTTGAGGGGTGCAGTTAATAGAATGGTGTCACTTTTGGGCATTTTCTGTCATATAGACCCCTCAAAGTCACTTCAAGTGGGAGGTGGTCCCTAAAAAAATGGTTTTGCAAATTTTGTTGTAAAAATGAGAAATCGCTGGTCAACTTTTAACCCTTATAACTCCCTAACAAAAAATTATGTTTCCAAAATTGTGCTGATGTAAAGCAGACATGTGGGAAATGTTGTTTATTAACTATATTATGTGATATAACGCTCTAATTTAAGGGCATAAAAACTAAAAGTTTGAAAATTGCAAAATTTTCACAATTTTCGACAAATTTCCGTTTTTTTCACAAATAAATGCAAGTCATATCAAAGACGTTTTACCACTATCATAAAGTACAATATGTCACGAGAAAATAATTTCAGAATCACCAGGATCCGTTGAAGCGTTTCAGAGTTATGACCTCATAAATTGACAGTGGTCAGAATTGTAAAAATTGGCCCTGTCACTTAGGTGAAAACAGGCTTTGGGGTGAAGGGGTTAAAAAATAGCATTTTTTTTTTCTATAGCAGAAAAACCTGGAGTAACAGTCCAAGAAAAAATGTACTAAAAAAGTTTTTTTCTTTATTAAATTACAAAATGGCACATAAATATACAAAAATTAATATCATGACAAAATAGTTTGCATAGGGAGGGATGGACAACAAAAGATGTGGATCTTAATAGTCATGTAGTGAGGTGGGCACAGCATTCATGAAAAACATATAAAGTGCTAGTGCTTAAATGAAAAGGTGCATTAGTATATTAACCATGGCCCAATATTAATTATTTAAAGCCCTTCAAACAGGGATCATTAAGGTGCCTTATAATAGTATGCTATATCGCTGCTACCTAAATCATAAATACAGGAATGCTTTTACCCATAGTACCTCAATAAGACACCACAAATGCAGCCCAAACACGTGTTTCACGCTGGCTTCTTCGGGGGGCCATATTAATTTAGCAGTTTGTGGGAGTGGCACAATCCAGGTAGAGATAATCTTATGTGACACTTTAGCAGTGGCAATAATTTCCATTACTCCGCTGTTGGAGTGTGTCAGCAAGGCGATCTAAAAAACAATCCTAATTTTCTACTGTTTTAATAAATAGAGTATGTATATTTAGCAGTTGTGCGAGTGGCGCAATCCAGGTAGAGATAATCTTACAAGACAATTTAGCAGTGGCAATAATTTTCATTACGCCGCTGTTGGAGTGTGTCAGCAAGGCAATTGAAAGGGAGTACAACTTTCACCATTGAACAATGTGCAAAGTTTTTCAAAAATTATACAATCCATCCAAAAACCTTTTCACACTGGCCTGGCTTCAAGAGTAGTGTTCCACCTCCTCTACAAAGTGGGAAAGGAAGCTAGATCGACATGATGTGTGCGTTTATTGTACTCCTACAACAGCCACAGTTTCACCTTCCTCACAGCCTCAGCCTCTGCGCTCACCATCAGCATCCTGTCCATTTTCCCATCCCTTACCACGCACCTTGCTCAGTTTAAATTATGCATGATATAGCCCTGTTAAATAAATGCTGCAGACAGGGTTACAGTGTTACAATGCCAGCAAAATTAGCCCACTACAGATGGATGTATAAGACTGCAGCATCAATATAGCAATGCTATTTGTAGCCAATAATTTTTCTGGGTTTTGAAGCTCAACTGTAGCACAATAAATGTTGTATAAAATGTCACTGCAGAAAAAAATTGCAGTATTGCAATGCCAGGAAAATGTGCCCATTTCAGATAGACATACAGGTCCTTCTCAAAAAATTAGCATATAGTGTTAAATTTCATTATTTACCATAATGTAATGATTACAATTAAACTTTCATATATTATAGATTCATTATCCACCAACTGAAATTTGTCAGGTCTTTTATTGTTTTAATACTGATGATTTTGGCCTACAACTCCTGATAACCCAAAAAACCTGTCTCAATAAATTAGCATATCAAGAAAAGGTTCTCTAAACGACCTATTACCCTAATCTTCTGAATCAACTAATTAACTCTAAACACATGCAAAAGATACCTGAGGCTTTTAAAAACTCCATGCCTGGTTCATTACTCAAAACCCCCATCATGGGTAAGACTAGCGACCTGACAGATGTCAAGAAGGCCATCATTGACACCCTCAAGCAAGAGGGTAAGACCCAGAAAGAAATTTCTCAACAAATAGGCTGTTCCCAGAGTGCTGTATCAAGGCACCTCAATGGTAAGTCTGTTGGAAGGAAACAATGTGGCAGAAAACGCTGTACAACGAGAAGAGGTGACCAGACCCTGAGGAAGATTGTGGAGAAGGACCGATTCCAGACCTTGGGGAACCTGAGGAAGCAGTGGACTGAGTCTGGTGTGGAAAGGCGTGTGCAGGAAATGGGCTACAGGTGCCGCATTCCCCAGGTAAAGCCACTTTTGAACCATAAACAGCGGCAGAAGCGCCTGACCTGGGCTACAGAGAAGCAGCACTGGACTGTTGCTAAGTGGTCCCAAGTACTTTTTTCTGATGAAAGCAAATTTGCATGTCATTCGGAAATCAAGGTGCCAGAGTCTGGAGGAAGACTGGGGAGAAGGAAATGCCAAAATGCCTGAAGTCCAGTGTCAAGTACCCACAGTCAGTGATGGTGTGGGGTGCCATGTCAGCTGCTGGTGTTGGTCCACTGTGTTTCATCAAGGGCAGGGTCAATGCAGCTAGCTATCAGGAGATTTTGGAGCACTTCATGCTTCCATCGGCTGAAATGCTTTATGGAGATGAAGATTTCATTTTTCAGCACGACCTGGCACCTGCTCACAGTGCCAAAACCACTGGTAAATGGTTTACTGACCATGGTATTACTGTGCTCAATTGGCCTGCCAACTCTCCTGACCTGAACCCCATAGAGAATCTGTGGGATATTGTGAAGAGAAAGTTGAGAGACGCAAGACCCAACACTCTGGATGAGCTTAAGGCCGCTATTGAAGCATCCTGGGCCTCCATAACATCTCAGCAGTGTCACAGGCTGATTGCCTCCATGCCACGCCGCATTGAAGCAGTCATTTCTGCCAAAGGATTCCCGACAAAGTATTGAGTGCATAACTGAACATTATTATTTGATGGTTTTTTTGTTTGTTATTAAAAAACACTTTTATTTGATTGGACGGGTGAAATATGCTAATTTATTGAGACAGGTTTTTTGGGTTATCAGGAGTTGTAGGCCAAAATCATCAGTATTAAAACAATAAAAGACCTGACAAATTTCAGTTGGTGGATAATGAATCTATAATATATGAAAGTTTAATTGTAATCATTACATTATAGTAAATAATGAAATTTAACACTATATGCTAATTTTTTGAGAAGGACCTGTATAAGACTGAAGTATCGAAATAGCAATGCGATTTTTTTAACAAATTATTTTTGGGGGTTTTGAGGACCAATTATAGCATGATAAATGTTGTATAAAATGTCACAGCAGAAAAAAATTGCAGTATTACAATGCCAGGAAAATGTGCCCATTTCAGATGGACATATAAGACTGCAGTATCAATATAGCAATGCGATTTTTTTTTTTAATAAAGTGATTTTGGGGAGTTTGAGGCCCAGCAATAGCACAATAAATGCTGTATAAAATGTCACTGCAGAAAACAATTGCAGTATTACAATGCCAGAAAAATTTGCCCATTTTAGATTGGCGTATAAGCCTGCAGTATTAACATAGCAATGCAACAGTTTTTTGTGGGGGGGGGGGGGGCGTTTGAGGCCCAACTCTAGCATGATAAATGCCTTATAAAATGTCACTTCTGAAAAAAATACAGTGTTAAAATGCCAGGCATATTTGCACGCCTCAGATGGACATACAGTATAAAGACTGCAGTATCAACATAGCAATGCTATTGAGATCAAACCAAGTCTGGCTGTATGCCTTTGACACACAACTGTTGCAGTAAAAATGGTGTATAATATTTCCATGCTCAGAACAATTTGCAGGATTAAGAGCAAAAAGTATATTATTAGCCCTGAGAAGAGGTATTGGTTTGAATTGCAGGCTGCACCAGAAAGGACATGCAATTCACCTTATCCTGTCCTACACAATCACTTGTGTGAGCGTTGACTGGAGGGGAGTATGGAGCGGGCACGGGGAACTGACTGGACAGAAATAGGGAGGGACTAATTCTCGGCCGGGCTGTGCCTGGCGGCTGCGACCAATCAGTGGCGCGGGATTTCCGTGACAGACAGACAAACAGACAGACAGACAGACAAACAGACGGAAGTGCCCCTTAGAAAATTATATATATAGATGGAGCATTATATGAGACCCATTATGTACTGTATAGAACATTATATGAGACCCATTATATACTGTATGAAGCATTATATGGGGCCAATAAACTATATGGAGCATTATCTGAGGCCTATTATATAATGTATGGAGTGTCATATAGGGCCCATTATATAATGTATGGAGCATTATATGGGACCCATTATACTGTGTGAAGCATTATATGGGGCCCAATATACTGTATGGAGGATTATATGGGGCCAATTATACTGTATGGAGCAATATATGGGGCCCAATATACTATATGGAGCAATATATGAGACCCATTATGCTCTATGGAGTGTTATATGTGGCCATTATTATGCATTGAACAATATATGAGACCACTATACTGTATGGAGCGTTGTGTGTGGGGCCAATTATACTGTATGGAGCATTATATTGGGCCCATTTTACTGTATAGAAAAATATATGGGGCCCATAATACTGTATGGGGGACTATGTGGTGCCCATATATCCGCATGAAGGACTATGTGGTGCCCATTATTCTGTATAGAGAACTACGTAGTGCCCATAATACTGTATGGAGGACTATGTTTGAACTATGTCACTGTATGGAGGACTAAATGTGATCCAAAATAAATGTATGAAGGACTATATTGGGTCCATAATACTTTTTTGAGGACTATGTGGTGTCTATAATACTGTGTGAAGGACTATGTGGTGCCCATAATACTGTATGGAGGACTATACTGTCCGGTCTAAAATGATAAGTCTGCATTCACTCTGCACACTGTGCACTGCTTTTATTTGCCGATTCCTGAGCTATTGTAGAATTTACAATAGAGGTCACTCATGTAATGTAAGAAGTAAGTGAAATCTATGGCATTGTACTATACCTATATTTCTTAACCTGGTGCCAATCTTGGTGATGACGCACATCAAGATGAATGCCGGCTGCAGCTGTGACAGGGTGCTCTGCTCTGTGACAGGTGGCGTGGCAAAATCACATGAAATAGCAGCTACGTTAAATGGCCACCGGCCTATCAGAGGCCACATGCTGACTCCTGCAGCCTCTGATAGGCCAGCGGCCTTTCAATGTTGCTGCTATGTGACGTCACTGCAAGGCCTATCACAGTGCAGCATGGCCTCTCACAGCTGCAGTCGGCAGCCATTTTAATGACCACACCGAATATGAAGCCAGGGGATGCCAGATGCCGGGGAGCACAGGAAAGTAAGGAGAAACTTTTTTCCCCCTCTCTGTGATTGGGCAGGGTAGTGGACATAGGGGCTGACATAGTAGCCCAGGATAGGGATATTGAATAAAGGGGCCCAAGATGGGGCATTATTATTGGAAGGGGCCCAGGATGGGGACCTTATTGAAGTGGACATTGGGGTCAAGCATGGAGACAACATAGGGGTCTAAGATGGGGACATTAAATAAAGGGGCCCATGATCTGGGACTTTATTAAATAAAGGGCTGATATAATTACTGTATGGTGGTCAGGATGAGGAACATACATTATTAATTTATGGTGGCAAGTGGGGACATTATTACTGCTGTAATTTAATTTACTTTTGAGGATACTGTCTTCCATCAGAGAAAACAAAAGAGGGGTCCTATTACTGTGCAGGATGGCATTATGTCGCTTATTTTTCTTGATCTGACATAGTGTAGTAGTTGGGGAATAAGTGGGGAATGTGCTCTAGAAGTGCTCAGCTATTGATAACTGTGTCTTGTTTTCTGCAGAGATGAGTGATGGTGGTCTGCACTGCAATAAGAAGAAAAGCAAAGATGTCAACTACAGATGTCACTGATGAGTCAGTGTGTCACGTGTATTCTGGCATTATACGTATGTATGCTATTTATAGGGCTCCTGTGTATAATGTCACCTGTTGTCACTGTAGTACCTGTCCACTATATACAGAGCTCCTGTGCATAGTGTTACCGGTGGTCACTTTATTACCTGTATACTGTATACAGAGCTCCAGTGTTTAATGGCAATGGTGATCACTGTATTACCTGTATACAATATACATAGGAGCTCTGTACATACTGTAATGTCACTGGTGATCACTGCATTACACTGAAACTAAATACAGAGTTCCTGTTTATAATGTCACCAGTGGTAGTATTAATGTTATTAGTATTGTGGTTTTTATTAATGATCCCTATTGTAATATTTGGTCAAAATGTGGTGGTAATATGTGATCTGGTCATGGGGTGATGCTATTTATCCACTGTAAGTGGTATTATTTGGTCACTGTTTGGTGATAATACATAGTCTGGTCATGGTATGGTGGTATTTGTCCCCTGGATGTGGTATTATTTGGTCGCTATGTGGTGATAATATGTAGTCTGGCCATGGTGTTGCAGTATTTGTTCATTGTATGTGGTATTATTTTTCCTGGTATAGTGGATTGTGTTGTGTATGGAGGTAACTTGTTCTCTCTGATATCAATAAGGGAAAGATTCTTTATTTCCAATAGAGATTAAATACTTGGATGTTGAACCCTTCCCTGTCCTGTGACTATTACATAGTAGCAAATATCCACTTACAGAGCATCTATGGTGAAAACAAGTAATCATCTATCTTTTGGCCATGTTCGCACATTCAGTATTTGGCCAGTATTTTGCCTCAGTATTTGTAAGCAAAAATCAGGAGTGGATGATATATGCAGAAATGGTGACGTGTTTCTATTATACTTTTCATCTGATTGTTCAACTAGTGGATTTGGTTTACAAAAACTGAAGTTTAATACTGACCAAAAACATTTGAACGTTGCCAAAGGATAAGTTACAGATTATTGATTGGTGGGGGTCCAACTGCTGGGACCTGCAACAATCTGCAGAATGTGCAACTTTTATCCATTAGTATGGAGTGGCATGTGCGACTCAACCACAAATCCATTCATTCCCTAAGGAGGTGCACTTGGCTTTTTCTGGAAGTCCCCAAAGAGCATGAATGGAGCTGTGGTCAGACCTCCCATCTGCAGCTCCATTTTAAAAATTGGGATAAAACGGGCATAAAAGTGCTCTGTCAGGAATAAAATTTCCCCATTCTTCCGATCATAGCGGTTTGCAATGGTTGTATTCCACCGATCAATAAGTTATCACCTACTTAACCTGTGGATCGATGATAACTTGTTTTCACCAAAGAACCCTTTAATGTAAGCTGCTTAAACCCCTTCATGACAGAACCCTTTTTCATTTTTACACTTCTGTTTTTCGCTCCCCTTCTTCCCAGAGCCATACCTTTTTTATTTTTCTGTCAATATGGCCATGTGAGGGCTTGTTTTTTTAAAAAAACACCATTTGTTTTACCATATGGTGTACTCAAAAATGGGAAAACAATTCCAAGTGTTCTGAAATTGCAAAAGCAATGCAATTCCGCAACTGTTTTTTGGATTTTTTCTTTACCTTGTTCACCAAAGGCTAAAACTGACCTGCCATTATAATTCTCCAGCTCATTATGAGTTCATAGACATCGAAAATGTCTAGTTTCTTTTTTATTTAAGTGGTGAAAAAAAATCCAAAGTTTGTTAAATAAATCATTTTTGTGATCACGGGTTACGTGAGAGCTTATTTTTTGCATGCCGAGTTGAAGTTTTTAATAATACCATTTTGGCGTGAATACGATTTTTTGATTTCCCATTTTTGCATTTTGATTCAATGTTGCGGTGATCAAAAAAACGTAATTCTGGTGTTTTGATTTTTATTTTCCGCTACACCATTTACCGATCTGATTAATTCTTTTATATCTTGATAGATCGGGTGATTCTGAATGCGGCAATACCAAATATGTGTATGTTGGATTTTTGTTTTATTGTTTTATTTTGAATGGGGCGAAAGGAGGGTGATTTGAACTTTTATATTTTCTTTTTTTTTATATTTTTAAAAACATTTTTTTTTATTTTTGGCATGCTTCTATAGTCTCCATGGTAGACTAGAAGCTGCCATAACCGGATCAGATTGCCTTACAGTTGACGCTCCACCATATCGGGGATAACGGTTTACAAATATTTGCATATAGCTGTAATGGTGGGCCCCTAGTATCTATTCCCTCTGTGGGACCCAGACACCCCAGTCCAACTTTGTACAGAGCACAGACAAGTTCATGCAGAAAAAGGCATAAGGTGGATTTTGTCAAGCAAATTCATCGGATTATGAGAGTAACTGCTAAATAACCATTGCAAAGCAGCAGATATTTGAAACTGCTTGTGCATCTGGAGTCACACATACAGTAACTTAGGGTGTAGGATCCTCCAGAGGCTTGCAGTTGTGCATAAAAATACTATTCATCCATCCCTATACAGAGCTCACAAGCAGAAATGGTTGCATTGGGCCAAGCCTTAAAGGAAGACTCATTTTAAAACAGTCTTGTTTACTGATAAGTGCTGTGGTCTAGATGGATAGAGTAGTGTATGGTTGGTGGATAGGCACCATGTCCCAACAATGGTTATGTTGGAGTCATGTTTTGGATTAAAATCATGGGCAAATAGCTGATAAACCCCTTTAGGGTCCCTGAAAGTGTGAACATGATCTTGGCAAAGTACATAGAGTTTCTGACTGACCACTTCCTTCGATGGTACAAAAAGAAGAACCATGCCATCTGCAGCAGCAAAATCCCCTTCCTGTATGACAATGCTCCATCTCATGTTGCAAATAATATTTCTCAGTCATTGGCTAGTATGGGCATAAAAGGAGATAAACTCATGATGTGGCTGCCATCCTCCCCTGACCTGAACCCTATTAAGAACCTTTGGTGTATTCTCAAGCAAAAAAATCTTTGAAGGTGGTTAGCAGTTCGCATCAATCAATAGCTCTGGAAGGCCATTCTGACATTCTGCAAAGACATTCAAACAGAAACTATGCCAAAACTCACAAGTTCAATGGATGCAATAATTGTGAGGGTTATATCCAAGAAGGGGCTCTATGTTCAAGGCCAACATTAGGGGCAGGCAGATAAGGCAGCTGCCTAGGGCCCAACTCCTCCAGGGGTCCCAGCCACTGGTGTGTCACCAATAATGGCACATCATGCAGCCACTATGGGGCTTGTGAGTCAGAGGGGCCCGGCACCAGCACCACCCTGCATGCTCCGCATTCAACTGTATCAGCCTCTGACACAGTGGGTGGGCAATGACATCCACGCTCTACAAAGCTTAGAGCAGCAGGGGATTGAGGAGAAGAGGTGATTATTGTAATATATACAGTATATATATAGTGTATATATATACACACAGTATATATAGATATAATATACTAGATTGTGGCCCGATTCTAACGCATCGGGTATTCTAGAATATGCATGTCCCCGTAGTATATGGACAATGATGATTCCAGAATTCGCGGCAGACTGTGCCCGTCGCTGATTGGTCGAGGCAACCTTTATGACATCATCGTCGCCATGGCAACCATTATGGCATCTACGTCGATACTGTGCCCGTTGCTGATTGGTCGAGGCCTGGCGGCCTCGACCAATCAGAGACGCGGGATTTCCATTATGACATCATCGTCGCCATGCTGTGCCCGTCGCTGATTGGTCGAGGCCTGGCGGCCTCCACCAATCAGAGACGCGGGATTTCCAGGACAGACAGACAGACAGACAGACAGAAAGACAGACAGACGGAAAAACCCTTAGACAATTATATATATAGATATATAGATATAATATATGTGAGTGAGTAAATACTTGGTGGCCATAATACTGTAGGACAGCATTATATTTTATGGGGGACTGCATTATACTCTGCGAGGGGGCTACGTTATATTCTATGAAGGGGATACATTAAATTCTATGAGGGGGCTGCATTATATTTTATGGGGCTGCATTACACTATATTGGGGCTGCAGCATATTCTATGGGGGAGCTGCATTATATTTTATAGTGAGGCTGCTTTATACTATATGGGGCTGCATTATATTCTATGGGGGCTGCATTACACTATATTGGGGCTGCAGCATATTCTATGGGGAAGCTGTATTATATTTTATAGTGGGGCTGCATTATACTATATGGGGACTGCATTATATTCTATGGTGGGGCTGCATTATACTATATGGGGGCTGCATTATATTCTATGAGGGGGCCTGTATTACACTGTATGGTGCCTGCAGTATATTCTATGGGGAGGCTGCATTATACTATATGAGGGGGCTGCATTATATTTGATGGTGTGGCTGAATTATACTATATTGGGCATGCATTAAATTGTATGGTGGGCTGCATTATACTATACGAGGGGGCTGCATTATATTCTATGGTGGTGCTGCATTATATTTTATGGGTGCTGCATTATATTCTATGAGGGAGCTACATTATATCCTATGAGGGGGCTGCATTATATTCTATGGTGGGGCTGCATTATATTATATCGGGTCTGTATTATAATCTATGGGGGCTGTGTTATTCTCTATGAGGAAGCTGCATTATATTCTATGGGGGGCTGCATTATATTTTATGAGGTGGCTGCATTATACTCTATGAGGGGGCTGCATTATACTCTATCGAGGACTATGGGATGCATTCTACTATATGGGGGCTGCATTATACTCTATCAGACTATGGGCAGTGCATAATGCTATATGTACTATATGTGACCTGCATTTTACTATATCAAGGACTATGGGGAATGCATTATACTCAATGAAGAACTATGGGGTGCATTATACTATGGGGAGTGTATTGTACTACATGGAGGATGATGTGCGGTGCATTATGCTATATGGAGGACTATGGGGAGTGCATTATACTATATGGTGGACTATAGGGAGTGTAATTTACTATATGGAGGACTATGGGGAGTACATTATACAATATGGATGACAGTGGAAAGTGGATTATAGTATGTGGAGGACTATGGGGAGTGCATTATACTATATGGAGCACTATGCGGAGTACATTATACTAAATGGAGGACTATGGGGAGTGCATTATACTGTATTGAGGAGTTTGGGGTTACATTATACTATATGGAGGACTATGGGGAGTGCATTATACTATATTGAGGATTATGGGGAGCTCATTATACTATATGGAGGACTATGGTGAGAGCAATATACTATATGAATGATTATGGGGAGGGCATTATACTATATGGATGACTATGGGGTGCACTATACTATGTGGAGGACTGTGGGGTGTATTATACTATGTGGAAGACTATGGGGTATATTATACTAAACAAGCAAAATGCTGCCTATTCATTGTGTTATTGGATTGATTATGCCGGAACATAGATCATTGTTCTCAGCAGCACATCGCCTGGTGAAAACTGCAGATATGTTGTTGATAACATGATACTGTATGGGTACAGATTAATCTACTAGTGATCATTCTGTCCCCATCATTATTCCTCAGAGAGTGTAAGGCTGGGGTCACACTTGGCGTAAGACAATACGCCACGTATTATACGTCCGTACTACAGCCGTAATACGGAGAAATGTTCCCAAAATATTGATCCGTAGTCAGGGTGTGTCAGCGTATTTTGCGCATGGCATCCTCCGTATGTAATCCGTATGGCATCCGTACTGCGAGATTTTCGCGCAGGCTTGCAAAACCGACATCTAATGGATTTATGTGCTCAAATGTTCGGGAAAACATATATACAGTATATATATATATATGTCATTGAGACACATATATATATATTCTGTATTTAGATTTCATTCAGCGCGATATCTGTGAACAGCTGGTAATTCAATTGCCGGCTTTTCATTTCTCCTGCACAAACCCGACAGGATATGAGACATGGTTTACATACAGTAAACCATCTCATATCCCCATTTTTTTTTTGCATATTCCACACTACTAATGTTAGTAGTGTGTATGTGCAAAATTTCAGCGCTGTAGCTGCTAAAATAAAGGGTTAAATGGCGGAAAAAATTGGCGTGGGCTCCCGCGCAATTTTCTCCGCCAGAATGGTAAAGCCAGTGACTGAGGGCAGATATTATTAGCCAGGAGAGGGTCTATGGTTATTGGCCCCCCCGTGGCTAAAAACATCTGCCCCCAGCCACCCCAGAAAAGGCACATCTGGAAGATGCGCCTATTCTGGCACTTGGCCACTCTCTTCCCACTCCCTGTAGCGGTGGGATATGGGGTAATGAAGGGTTAATGCCACCTTGCTATTGTAAGGTGACATTAAGCCAGATTAATAATGGAGAGGCATCAATTATGACACCTATCCATTATTAATCCAATTGTTTGAAAGGGTTAAAAAACACACTCACACATGATTTAAAAGTATTTTAATGAAATAAACACAGCGGTTGTTTTAATAATTTATTGCTCTCTCAATCCATTTGCAGACCCTCGCTTGGCAAAATAATAAATGCACAAGATACATACCCTCAGCTGAACCGTCACGTCCCACGAGGTAATCCATCTGAAGGGGTTAAAATATTTTACAGGCAGGAGCCCTGCTAATGCAGCTGTGTGCTCGTGCTTGTAATTCCCCGGCGAATGAATGAAATGTAGGTCATTGACCTACATTTCCTTCAGTCGCGGTGATGCGCCCCCTGGTGGATGTCCTCATATGACCTGGAGCGTGGGAAAAAGTTCCCAGGCTGCAGTTCATGAGAACATCCAGCAGGGGCGCATCACCGCGACTCAATGTAAGTACAGATCCAGCTTTCCTTTCAGCACCCGGGGATTACAGGCACGAGCGAGTGGTTTATCGCAGCTCGTGCCTGTAATATTAGTTAACCCCTTCAGATGGATTACCTCGTTGGACGTGATAGGACATCAGAAGGTATGTATATTGTGTGTTTATTATTTTGCCAAGCGAGGGCCTGCAAATGGATTGAGAGAGCAATAAATTATTAAAACAACCGCTGTGTTTATTTCATTAAAATACTTTTAAATCATGTGTGTGTGTGTTTTTTAACCCTTTCAAACAATTGGATTAATAATGGATAGGTGTCATAAACAACAAAAAGTGGATGAGCGGGCACCGTCCATTTGAAATTAGGTAAAGGGGATCACCATATGCAAACTCTATACAGTATACCACATAAGCAAACGTGTATGCACAAACTAGGGATCACCACACAATAATTAGAAAAAATATAAACAATCTTTATTTAGAAACAGTCCACACAAAACAATTTAAAAACATTTAAAAACCCACACCATCGTAGTTGGGTACTGGGTCCATAACAATAATTGACAAATGTCACAAGATAATTGTAAAACACACCACAGCCTAATATTTGATATAATATCAATGCACATAAACAGATCACATATACCAACCCATACACAAAGGTTGCACTAACAATCACCCTGTATACCAGTGTGATTGGCTGATATAGGAGAGCCACCAAAAACCTAATTTCCTACCTATGAACCCTTGTAGGGAGATAGAGGGGGGGGGGGAAGGAGGGCAAACGGAACAAGGTCCCAAATACTAGAGATATATGAGAATACCAAAAAATGTCCTGTGCCTACTCCAACCCTTCAATAAAGGCTCTTACCCAGCTTTCCGGGGTGAAATACCCTGCAACCCTGTGCTGTGCAGTCTATCCGATCAGAGGGGCTGTGTGTTGTATCCACAACTTATAAAATGTTTGGAAACTCTGTTGTGCATAATAATATGGAACCGTGCATTTTGAGGGTTTTTTGTTTTGAAAAATATCATTGGGAGTTTTCCCAATAAAATTTTGTTTATGTTACATAGTTACATAGTTACATAGTTATTAAGGTTGAAGGAAGACTTTAAGGGTACTGTCACACAGTGGCACTTTTGTCGCTACGACGGTACGATCCGTGACGTTCCAGCGATATCCATACGATATCGCAGTGTCTGACACGCAGCAGCGATCAGGGACCCTGCTGAGAATCGTACGTCGTAGCAGATCGTTTGGAACTTTCTTTCTTCGCTGGATCTCCCGCTGTCATCGCTGGATCGTTGTGTGTGACAGCGATCCAGCGATGCGTTCGCTTGTAACCAGGGTAAACATCGGGTTACTAAGCGCAGGGCCGCGCTTAGTAACCCGATGTTTACCGTGGTTACCAGCGTAAAAGTAAAAAAAAAAAAACAGTACATACTTACATTCCGGTGTCTGTCCCCCGGCGTTCTGCTTCTCTGCACTGTGAGCGCCGGCCGGCCGGAAAGCGAGCACAGCGGTGACGTCACCGCTGTGCTTTCCGGCTGGCGCAGACACAGTGGAGAGAAGCAGAACGCCGGGGGACAGACACCGGAATGTAAGTATGTACGGTTTGGGTTTTTTTACTTTTACGCTGGTAACCACGGTAAACATCGGGTTACTAAGCGCGGCCCTGCGCTTAGTAACCCGATGTTTACCCTGGTTACCCGGGACCTTCGGCATCGTTGGTCGCTGGAGAGCTGACTGTGTGACAACTCCCCAGCGACCACACAACCACTTACCAACGATCACGGCCAGGTCGTATCGCTGGTCGTGATCGTTGGTAAATCGTATAGTGTGACAGTACCCTTAGTCCATCTAGTTCAAACCATAGCCTAACATGCCCTAACATGTTGATCCAGGGGAAGGCAAAAAAAACCCATGTGGTAAGAGTAAGCTCCACCATGGGGAAAAAAATTCCTTCCTGACCCCACATACGGCAATCAGACTAGTTCCCTGGATCAATGCCTTATCAAGGAATCTAGTATATATACCCTGTAAAGGCCCCGTCACACACAGCGACGCTGCAGCGATACAGACAACGATGCTGATCGCTGCACCGTCGCTGTTTTGTCGCTGTGTGGTCGCTGGAGAGCTGTCACTGTTATGGTTTCCAATGGCAAGGAAACATCAGAAGCATAGAATAAACGGACAAGCTCTCGGGTGATGGAAACTAGAGCTGACCGCGATGCTAAACCTACACACCACACTAGAAGTAGCCAGGGGGCATTCCTGCGTTGTCTCTAGATGCCGCGCGCCAGCCGGAGAACTAACTACCCCTGGTAGAAGAAAACACAGTCCTGGCTTGCCTCCAGAGAATGTCCCCACAGGAGATAGCAGCCCCCCACATATAATAACGGTGAGAGCAGATGAAAAGACACACGTAGTATGAAAGCAGATTTAGCACAGAGAGGCCCGCTAACTAAATAGCAGAAAGATACAACAGAGGACTTCGCGGTCAGCTGCAAAACCCTTCAAAACACCATCCTGAAATTACCTTAACTCATGTGACAACTCATGCCACTGGAGTGGTAATTTCAGCCCAACAAGAGATTCCAGCTGCAGAGATTCACATAAGTGCAAACTGGACAAAACATACAAAAATAGACTTAAGGACTAAAGTGTCCAACTTAGCTGAGCAGAAAACTGGGAGCAGGAACATGCAACAGAATCACTCTGGATACATTGATGGCCAGCATTAGAATGACTGAGGAGCAAGGTTAAATAGGATACTCCCACATCCTGATAGGAACAGGTGAACTGAGAAGGCAAAGCTTGCAGGACACCAGTACCACAAGAGACCACCGGGGGAGCCCACGAACCGAATCACAACAGTACCCCCCCCTTAAGGAGGGGGCACCGAACCCTCACAAGAACCACCAGGGCGATCTGGATGAGCCCTATGAAAGGCACGGACCAAATCAGAAGCATGAACATCAGAAGCTGTAACCCAAGAATTATCCTCTTGACCGTAGCCCTTCCATTTCACCAGATATTGAAGTCTCCGTCTGGAAACACGGGAGTCCAAGATTTTCTCCACCACGTACTCCAATTCACCCTCAACCAGCACAGGAGCAGGAGGCTCAACAGAAGGCACAAGTGGTACCTCATACCTCCGCAATAATGACCGATGGAAGACATTATGGATAGCAAAGGATGCTGGGAGGTCCAAACGAAAAGACACAGGGTTAAGAATTTCCAAAATCTTATAAGGACCGATGAACCGAGGCTTAAACTTAGGAGAAGAGACCCTCATAGGGACAAAATGGGAGGACAACCACACCAAGTCCCCAACACGAAGACGAGGACCAACACGACGATGGCGATTAGCAAAACGTTGAGTCCTCTCCTGGGACAACTCCAAATTGTCCACCACCTGCCCCCAAATACGATGCAACCTATCCACCATGGTATCCACTCCAGGACAATCCGAAGACTCCACCTGACCAGATGAAAAACGAGGATGGAACCCTGAATTGCAAAAGAAAGGGGAGACCAAAGTGGCAGAACTGGCCCGATTATTAAGGGCAAACTCAGCCAACGGCAAAAAGGAGACCCAGTCATCCTGATCAGCAGACACGAAACACCTCAAATAAGTCTCCAAGGTCTGATTAGTACGTTCCGTCTGGCCATTTGTCTGGGGATGAAATGCAGACGAAAAAGACAAATCAATGCCCATCCTGGCACAAAACGCCCGCCAAAATCTGGACACAAACTGGGATCCCCTGTCGGAAACGATATTCTCCGGAATACCATGCAGCCGAACCACATTCTGAAAAAACAGGGGCACCAACTCAGATGAGGAAGGCAGCTTGGGCAAGGGCACCAAATGAACCATCTTAGAAAAGCGGTCACACACCACCCAAATGACGGACATCTTCTGAGAAACAGGGAGATCAGAAATAAAATCCATAGAGATGTGTGTCCAAGGCCTCTTAGGAACAGGCAAGGGCAACAACAACCCACTAGCCCGAGAACAACAAGGCTTGGCCCGAGCACAAACATCGCAAGACTGCACAAAAGTACGCACGTCCCGAGACAGGGAAGGCCACCAGAAGGACCTAGCCACCAAATCTCTGGTACCAAAAATTCCCGGATGACCTGCCAACGCAGAAGAATGAACCTCCGAGATGACTCTATTGGTCCACTCATCCGGCACAAACAATCTACCAGGCGGACAACGATCAGGCCGATCCGCCTGAAACTCTTGTAAAGCACATCGCAGGTCTGGGAAGACAGCAGACAATATCACCCCATCCTTAAGTATACCCGTAGGTTTAGAATCACCAGGGGAATCAGGTTCAAAACTCCTAGAAAGGGCATCCGCCTTCACATTCTTAGTACCTGGCAGATACGAAACCAAAAAATTAAACCGGGAGAAAAACAACGACCAGCGCGCCTGTCTAGGATTCAGACGTCTGGCTGACTCAAGATAAATCAAATTTTTGTGATCAGTCAAGACCACCACCTGATGTTTAGCACCCTCAAGCCAATGACGCCACTCCTCGAATGCCCACTTCATCGCCAAAAGCTCCCGATTACCGACGTCATAATTTCGCTCGGCGGGCGAAAATTTTCGAGAAAAGAACGCACAAGGTCTCATCACTGAACAATCTGAACTTTTCTGCGACAAAACCGCCCCGCTCCAATCTCGGAAGCATCAACTTCCACCTGAAAAGGAAGAGAAACATCAGGCTGGCACAACACTGGAGCAGAAGAAAAACGGCGCTTAAGCTCCCGAAAGGCCTCCACAGCAGCAGGAGACCAATCTGCAACATCAGCACCCTTTTTAGTCAAATCAGTCAAAGGCCTGACAACGCTAGAAAAACCAGTTATGAATCGACGATAAAAGTTAGCAAAGCCCAAAAATTTCTGAAGGCCCTTAAGAGAAGTCGGTTGCGTCCAGTCACAAACCCGAACCTTCACAGGATCCATCTCAATAGAAGAGGGGGAAAAAATGTACCCCAAAAAAGAAATCTTCTGAACCCCAAAAACACACTTTGAACCTTTAACAAACAGAGAATTGGTCCGCAAAACCTGAAAAACCCTCCTAACTTGTTGAACATGAGATTCCCAGTCATCCGAAAAAATCAAGATATCGTCCAAATACACAATCATAAATTTATCCAGATATTCACGGAAAATATTGTGCATAAAAGACTGAAAGACCGAAGGGGCATTTGACAGACCAAAAGGCATCACCAAATACTCAAAATGGCCCTCGGGCGTATTAAATGCGGTTTTCCACTCATCCCCCTGCTTAATTCGCACCAAATTATACGCACCGCGAAGATCAATCTTAGAGAACCACTTCGCCCCCTCAATGCGAGCAAATAAATCTGTCAGCAATGGCAAAGGATACTGATACTTGACTGTGATCTTATTCAAGAGTCTATAATCAATACAAGGTCTCAAAGAACCATCGCTTTTAGCTACGAAAAAGAACCCCGCTCCAAGAGGAGACGAAGAAGGACGAATATGTCCCTTTTCCAAGGACTCCCTAATATACTCTCGCATGGCAGCATGTTCAGGTACAGACAGATTGAATAGACGACCCTTAGGAAATTTACTGCCAGGGATCAAATCTATGGCGCAATCGCAATCTCTGTGAGGAGGAAGAGAATTAAGAGTAGATTCCTCAAAAACCTCACGATAATCAGACAAAAACTCAGGAATTTCAGAGGGAATAGATGAAGCAATGGAGACCAAAGATGTGTCCCCATGATTTCCTTGACATCCCCAGCTTAGTACAGACATTGTTTTCCAGTCAAGGACTGGGTTATGAGTTTGCAACCATGGCAATCCCAGCACCAACACATCATGTAGATTATACAGTACAAGGAAGCGAATCACCTCTTGATGGTCTGGAGTCATACGCATAGTCACTTGTGTCCAGTATTGTGGTTTATTACTAGCCAATGGTGTAGAATCAATACCCTTTAAAGGTATAGGAACTTCCAGAGGCTCTAGATCAAACCCACAGCGCCTGGCAAAGGACCAATCCATAAGACTCAAAGCGGCGCCAGAATCCACATACGCATCCGCAACAATAGAAGATAACGAACAAATTAGAGTTACAGACAAAATAAACTTGGACTGCAAAGTGCCAATAGCAGAGGATTTATCAACTTTCTTTGTTCGTTTAGAGCATGCTGATATAACATGAGTAGAATTTCCACAATAGAAGCACAAATGATTTTTGCGCCTATAAATCTGTCGTTCGCTTCTGGACAGAAAGCTATCACATTGCATACTCTGTGGTGCCTCTTCAGAAGACACCGCCAACTGGTGCACAGGTTTGCGTTCCCGTAAACGCCGATAAATCTGAATTGTCATTGTCATGGACTCATTCAGACCAGTAGGCGCAGGAAACCCCACCATGACGTCTTTTACAGCATCAGAGAGACCTTCTCTGAAAATTGCCGCGAGAGCGCACTCATTCCACTGAGTAAGCACAGACCATTTTCGAAATTTTTGGCAATATATTTCGGCTTCATCTTGCCCCTGAGAGAGGGCTATTAGGGCTTTCTCAGCCTGAATCTCCAAATTTGGTTCCTCATAAAGCAACCCCAAAGCCAGAAAAAACGCATCCACATTGAGCAACGCAGGATCCCCTGGTGCCAATGAAAATGCCCAATTTTGGGGGTCACCCCGCAGTAAAGAAATAACAATTTTTACTTGCTGGGCAGGATCTCCAGCAGAATGAGATCTCAGCGAAAGAAACAATTTACAATTGTATTTAAAATTTAGAAAACAAGATCGATCTCCAGAAAAAAACTCCGGTATAGGAATTTTAGGTTCAGACCGAGGAGCATGTAACAAAAAATCTTGTATATTCTGAACTTTAGAGGCAAGATTA
Organism: Ranitomeya variabilis; assembly: GCF_051348905.1. Lineage (NCBI taxonomy): Eukaryota > Metazoa > Chordata > Amphibia > Anura > Dendrobatidae > Ranitomeya > Ranitomeya variabilis. Next base: position 440,897,559 of record NC_135234.1, read on the forward strand.
TTCAAATTGGTAGCCAGACTCTGGGGATCCATATTTCAACAGATAAAGTCTGAGCCATTCAGGGGTTAAGAGGAGAGGAAAACAGGAGACTGCAATTAGAGCTGAAGTGCAACTTCAGAGGAAGGAAAAAAAAAAAAAAAAAAAAAAGGTTTCACACAGTTCCTTTTCTCTCCTGCTTCAGCCTATAGATTAAACATTTGGGCTGGCCATACTGTTATGGTTTCCAATGGCAAGGAAACATCAGAAGCATAGAATAAACGGACAAGCTCTCGGGTGATGGAAACTAGAGCTGACCGCGATGCTAAACCTACACACCACACTAGAAGTAGCCAGGGGGCATTCCTGCATTGTCTCTAGATGCCGCGCGCCAGCCGGAGAACTAACTACCCCTGGTAGAAGAAAACACAGTCCTGGCTTGCCTCCAGAGAATGTCCCCACAGGAGATAGCAGCCCCCCACATATAATAACGGTGAGAGCAGATGAAAAGACACACGTAGTATGAAAGCTGATTTAGCACAGAGAGGCCCGCTAACTAAATAGCAGAAAGATACAACAGAGGACTTCGCGGTCAGCTGCAAAACCCTTCAAAACACCATCCTGAAATTACCTTAACTCATGTGACAACTCATGCCACTGGAGTGGTAATTTCAGCCCAACAAGAGCTTCCAGCTGCAGAGATTCACATAAGTGCAAACTGGACAAAACATACAAAAATAGACTTAAGGACTAAAGTGTCCAACTTAGCTGAGCAGAAAACTGGGAGCAGGAACATGCAACAGAATCACTCTGGATACATTGATGGCCAGCATTAGAATGACTGAGGAGCAAGGTTAAATAGGATACTCCCACATCCTGATAGGAACAGGTGAACTGAGAAGGCAAAGCTTGCAGGACACCAGTACCACAAGAGACCACCGGGGGAGCCCACGAACCGAATCACAACATGTCACACAGACAGCTCTCCAGCGTCCAACGATGCCGAGGTCCCTGGGTAACCAGGGTAAACATCGGGTTGCTAAGCGCAGGGCCGCGTTTAGTAACCCGATGTTTACCCTGGTTACCAGTGTAAAATGTAAAAAAACAAACAGTGCATACTCACCTTCGCATCCCCCGGCATCCACTTCCTGCACTGACTGAGAGCCGGACCTAACAGCAGAGCGGTGACGTCACCGCTGTGCTGTGGTTTCACTTTACGGCGGCACTCAGTCAGTGCGGGAAGCAGACGGCTAGGGACCTGACGGACACCGGAATGTGAGTATGTACTGTTTTGTTTTTTTTTACATTTACAATGGTAACCAGGGTAAACATCGGGTTACTAAGCGCGGCCCTGCGCTTAGTAACCCGATGTTTACCCTGGTTACCAGTGAAGACATCGCTGAATCCGTGTCACACACACCGATTCAGCGATGTCAGCGGGACCTCAACGACCAAAAAAAGGTCCAGGCCATTCCGACATGACCAGCGATCTCACAGCAGGGGCCTGGTCGCTGGTACGTGTCAAACATAGCGAGATCGCTACTGAGGTCGCTGTTGCGTCACAAAACTTGTGACTCAGCAGCGATCTCGCTAGCGATCTCGCTATGTGAGACGGGGCCTTAACATTATACTTTTCCAGAAAGGTATATAGTCCCCTCTTAAATTTAAGTAATGAATCACTCATTACAACATCATACGGCAGAGAGTTCCATAGTCTCACTGCTCTTACTGTAAAGAATCCGCGTCTGTTATTATGCTTAAACCTTTTTTCCTCCAGACGTAGAGGATGCCCCCTTGTCCCTGTCACCGGTCTATGATTAAAAAGATCATCAGAAAGGTCTTTGTACTGTCCCCTCATATATTTATACATTAACATAAGATCACCCCTTAGCCTTCGTTTTTCCAAACTAAATAGCCCCAAGTGTAATAACCTATCTTGGTATTGCAGACCCCCCAGTCCTCTAATAACCTTGGTCGCTCTTCTCTGCACCCGCTCCAGTTCAGCTATGTCTTTCTTATACACCGGAGACCAGAACTGTGCACAGTATTCTAAGTGAGGTCACACTAGTGACTTGTATAGAGGTAAAATTATGTTCTCCTCATGAGCATCTATGCCTCTTTTAATGCATCCCATTATTTTATTTGCCTTTGTAGCAGCTGCCTGACACTGGCCACTGAATATGAGTTTGTCATCCACCCATACACCCAGGTCTTTTTCATTGACGGTTTTGCCCAGAGTTTTAGAATTAAGCACATAGTTATACATCTTATTACTTCTACCCAAGTGCATGACCTTACATTTATCCCCATTAAAGCTCATTTGCCATTTATCAGCCCAAGCTTCTAGTTTACATAAATCATCCTGTAATATAAAATTGTCCTCCTCTGTATTGATTACCCTGTAGAGTTTAGTGTCATCTGCAAATATTGAAATTCTACTCTGAATGCCCCCTACAAGGTCATTAATAAATATGTTAAAAAGAAGAGGGCCCAATACTGACCCCTGTGGTACCCCACTACTAACCGCGACCCAGTCCGAGTGTGCTCCATTAATAACAACCCTTTGTTTCCTATCCCTGAGCCAGCTCTCAACCCACTTGCACATATTTTCCCCTATCCCCATTATTCTCATTTTATGTATCAACCTTTTGTGTGGCACCGTATCAAAAGCTTTTGAAAAGTCCATATACACTACATCTACTGGGTTCCCTTGGTCCAGTCCGGAACTTGCCTCTTCATAGAAGCTGATGAAATTAGTCTGACATGAACAGTCCCTAGTAAACCCGTGCTGATACTGGGTCATGAGGTTATTCCTCTTCAGATACTCCAGTATAGCATCCCTTAGAATGCCCTCCATGTGCTAATGTTTGATGATTTAAACATTGTACTGATTAATTTGCATCACCATTTAGGAAAATCAGAGAAATATATGCATTTGCATAATAATTTGGAATGCAGTGTATATAGCATTATAAGGGACAATAAATTTTACAGAGAATAAAGAGTCTGTTAATCAAATTTTTCATTAAAAACAGTGATTTTCAGCTTATCTTTACTCTTAAGCTTCTAATCATGTGTTTATAAAAAGTTGCATATTTTCCTATTTGTTAGTTGTTCTCATCTTGTTAAAACTTTTTTGACATACCTTTATAGTAATTGCCATTGTTCTCAATTACATTGGATTACTGTTAAAAAAAATATTAGAAACTGTCAGACAGCAAAAACTGTGGGCATAAACAAAAATCAAAAGTAGAAACATATCATTCAGCATTTGTAATAAAATAATGCACTCAAATGTTGAGCAAATCAGCAAAGTGCTATGTAGGCAGCAGTGTGACTTCAGCTTAAGAAGCGCTTAAATAGCAAATTTACTCTCAGAACATAACAGCAGATGGGAATGGTATGAGATTTATTATACATGAAGCTCTACAGTACCTCAAGTACTTTACCTTGCCTCAGGGACGTGCTAAAGGAAGCTTAGCTGCAAACCTATTTGAATGGAGAATGTGTGATTTTTGTTAAGTAAAGTATACTACAAATGGTAACAATTTATAATGCAGCAGAATGACAAATTGCTGGATTACATCTGACAAGCATAACAGACCAATTTTTATCTGACCATTTAAAGGCATCTACTGCTGTCTGTAATTTAAGCTTATTCATTGTATGCTACAAAGTTGTACAACTTTCTAATATACTTTGGCCTAGAATCTTCAAAAGTCTTTAAACAGAAAACACTTTGAAAGTCGTTACATTTTTGTGGCACTCAAAATTGCAGAAAAAAGATGTACAACTTTTGACATTTTCGCACCAATCCTAGTTTGATCAGCCAAAGCGGGGGAAGCATACACGAGAAAAAGCATGGTGAAATCTGTCCAGCAAATTCTTCAATAGTGGCTCAACTTATACCTGAAAAGTACTCCGAGTAACATTTCAAGTGAGGTGCACACCAGTGATAAAATTAACCTAATTCATTTAGTTGCATACACCTCTAAACAATTTAGTTGCATCTTACTCCTCCTGTATTCCCATCATTAAAGGGAACCTGTCACCCCCAAAATGAAAGTTGAGATAAGCCCACTGGCATGCTGTATGGAATGCTGTAGATAAGCTCCCGATGTAACCTGAAAGATGAGAAAAAGAGGTTAGATTATACTCACCTGGGAGGGAGGTCCGATCCGATGGGCATCGCGGTCCGGGGCCTCCCATCGTCTTACAATCACATCCTCTTCTTGTCTTCATGCTGCAGCTCCGGCGCAGGCGTACTTTGTCTGCCCTGTTGAGGGCAGAGCAAAGTACTGCAGTGCGCAGGCGCCGGGAAAGGTCAGAGGGGCCTGCGCACTGCAGTACTTTGCTCTGCCATCAACAGGGCAGACAAAGTATGCCTGCGCCAGAGCCGCAGCGTGAAGACAAAAAGAGGATGTCATCCTATGAAGAGGATGCCCATCGGACTGGACAGCAGCGGGAATGCCCCTGGGTGAGTATAATCTAACCTCTTTTTCTCATCTTTCAGGATACATTGGGGCTTTTCTACAGCATTCCAGAATGCTGTAGATAAGCCCCTGATGCCGGTGGGCTTAGCTCAACTTCTATTTTGGGGGTGACAGGTTCCCTTTAAGATTGGCATATGAAATACAAGTCCTGATATATTGGGCCCAAAGTGTTTGCTGTCAGTGAATGAAAGCATTATTGATTGTATTCTAGGAATAAAAACAAATACACTGTAGATGAATAATGCTAATACCCTCACAGATCAGAGCTTGCTACAATGTAATTAAGACAATCCACTGTGGTCTCTATGAAGTTATAATCCCATAATCTGCAGTTGTATTAACTATAGATGACCACATAAATTAGAGTGAAATTGAATTGCAATCGAAATTTCACAAATATCACCAAAATTCAGATTTTTTTTGTGTATTTTTCACTTCAGCTGGGATTCATCAAAATGGCAGCCACTGGCCATTATTTTTCTGACCCATAAAAAGGTTAAAAAAGTATTTATTATTCTCACCTTACCATTCAGCTCTCTGACTTCTCTACTCCTCCCTCACTGTCACCTGTCCAGTCTTCATTGCCTCTTCTGATCCTTGCAGCTCATACTGAGATCCCCAGGACTCGCACACTGAGTTGAAACTTTCAGCACTGATGATGCTCAGTATAGGTCTGCGTATGGTGCATTATTCGCAAGGAAGCTGTGATCTTTTGAGCATGTTTTTATGTCTTATGTTTGTTATGCTTTGGAGTCTGAAGAGACCCCAAAGCATAAGGGATATTCAACAATGTCTCCACAAAACAAATTTCTCAAGGAAATTCATGTGAACAGTCAAATTTGAAGAGAGTAATCATAGCACGAGTTACAAGGCCTTCTGTCTCTACAATAAATACCAAAAAAAACAAGTGACAGATTCCCTTTAAATACATGTATTTTAAGTGTTTGCCTGGTCTAAAATTAAAAGTCTGCAGTCACTTTGTGTGACTGCAGACTTTTGAATGACTATAAAGGCACGGATGATTGACCTCGTGGAGACCAAAACATCCAACACCGCGGAGACACCATCACGTGTTTCTCAACGCAGTGATCCAGAACACTGCCCCCAAATATGCAAATGCATGTAGAGGAGCTGCGGAGACACCATCACGTGTTTCTCAACGCAGGCAGTGAATAGCCAGGCCTTTCCCCGGGAAGGAACAACCAAGGGAAGGGCAGCATCCAATAAAGGAAAACATCCAATAAAGGAAAACCACCTATGCCAAGCATGGTATCCATCCACAGACAGCTGTTTCGGGGTTTTTGCCCCTCATCAGTGTGGAGTAGGAAACTGGCTATCAGGAGCAGTGCCTAGTAGAAAGACTATAAAGGCACGGATGATTGACCTCGTGGAGACCAAAACATCCAACACCGCGGAGACACCATCACGTGTTTCTCAACGCAGTGATCCAGAACACTGCCCCCAAATATGCAAATGCATGTAGAGGAGCTGCGGAGACACCATCACGTGTTTCTCAACACAGGCAGTGAATAGCCAGGCCTTTCCCCGGGAAGGAACAACCAAGGGAAGGGCAGCATCCAATAAAGGAAAACATCCAATAAAGGAAAACCACCTATGCCAAGCATGGTATCCATCCACAGACAGCTGTTTCGGGGTTTTTGCCCCTCATCAGTGTGGAGTAGGAAACTGGCTATCAGGAGCAGTGCCTAGTAGAAAGACTATAAAGGCACGGATGATTGACCTCGTGGAGACCAAAACATCCAACACCGCGGAGACACCATCACGTGTTTCTCAACGCAGTGATCCAGAACACTGCCCCCAAGTATGCAAATGCATGTAGAGGAGCTGCGGAGACACCATCACGTGTTTCTCAACACAGGCAGTGAATAGCCAGGCCTTTCCCCGGGAAGGAACAACCAAGGGAAGGGCAGCATCCAATAAAGGAAAACATCAAATAAAGGAAAACCACCTATGCCAAGCATGGTATCCATCCACAGACAGCTGTTTCGGGGTTTTTGCCCCTCATCAGTGTGGAGTAGGAAACTGGCTATCAGGAGCAGTGCCTAGTAGAAAGACTATAAAGGCACGGATGATTGACCTCGTGGAGACCAAAACATCCAACACCGCGGAGACACCATCACGTGTTTCTCAATGCAGTGATCCAGAACACTGCCCCCAAATATGCAAATGCATGTAGAGGAGCTGCGGAGACACCATCACGTGTTTCTCAACACAGGCAGTGAATAGCCAGGCCTTTCCCCGGGAAGGAACAACCAAGGGAAGGGCAGCATCCAATAAAGGAAAACATCCAATAAAGGAAAACCACCTATGCCAAGCATGGTATCCATCCACAGACAGCTGTTTCGGGGTTTTTGCCCCTCATCAGTGTGGAGTAGGAAACTGGCTATCAGGAGCAGTGCCTAGTAGAAAGACTATAAAGGCACGGATGATTGACCTCGTGGAGACCAAAACATCCAACACCGCGGAGACACCATCACGTGTTTCTCAACGCAGTGATCCAGAACACTGCCCCCAAGTATGCAAATGCATGTAGAGGAGCTGCGGAGACACCATCACGTGTTTCTCAACGCAGGCAGTGAATAGCCAGGCCTTTCCCCGGGAAGGAACAACCAAGGGAAGGGCAGCATCCAATAAAGGAAAACATCCAATAAAGGAAAACCACCTATGCCAAGCATGGTATCCATCCACAGACAGCTGTTTCGGGGTTTTTGCCCCTCATCAGTGTGGAGTAGGAAACTGGCTATCAGGAGCAGTACCTAGTAGAAAGACTATAAAGGCACGGATGATTGACCTCGTGGAGACCAAAACATCCAACACCGCGGAGACACCATCACGTGTTTCTCAACGCAGTGATCCAGAACACTGCCCCCAAATATGCAAATGCATGTAGAGGAGCTGCGGAGACACCATCACGTGTTTCTCAACGCAGGCAGTGAATAGCCAGGCCTTTCCCCGGGAAGGAACAACCAAGGGAAGGGCAGCATCCAATAAAGGAAAACATCCAATAAAGGAAAACCACCTATGCCAAGCATGGTATCCATCCACAGACAGCTGTTTCGGGGTTTTTGCCCCTCATCAGTGTGGAGTAGGAAACTGGCTATCAGGAGCAGTGCCTAGTAGAAAGACTATAAAGGCACGGATGATTGACCTCGTGGAGACCAAAACATCCAACACCGCGGAGACACCATCACGTGTTTCTCAACGCAGTGATCCAGAACACTGCCCCCAAATATGCAAATGCATGTAGAGGAGCTGCGGAGACACCATCACGTGTTTCTCAACGCAGGCAGTGAATAGCCAGGCCTTTCCCCAGGAAGGAACAACCAAGGGAAGGGCAGCAATAGGTGGTTTTCCTTTATTGGATGTTTTCCTTTATTGGATGCTGCCCTTCCCTTGGTTGTTCCTTCCCGGGGAAAGGCCTGGCTATTCACTGCCTGCGTTGAGAAACACGTGATGGTGTCTCCGCAGCTCCTCTACATGCAGACTTTTGAATGTCCCAGCACACCAGTGTGCACTACGAGGTTTCGCCAGTTTCTGAGCCGGGAACAGCAATGATATATGGGATATGTATACTCCCTGGCAGAAGCCATCTAGTGGCAAAATAATTTTTCCTATTGAGTTTCATTAAAAATTTTGCACTGTTTGGCTTATAAAACTTAGTTTTCCTACACATTCAACTATAATGTAGTTGGATCCTCAGAAAAAAACAGATAAAGGGCTGCAAAACCTGATCAGACCATCATAGTGGGCTGACTGCTGGATTTTTAGATAACTCATTCTACACCCAGCAATATACAACATTGCATAGCGGAGGTTATAGAAAGCAAATGTTTTTCAAGAAAGATTTTTCATTAAATCCAATAGCAAAAATGATTTTTTTTAGCCCAAAATGTATGCATTTAAGCAAACATTGTCCAGAAATTTAGACAACTACTGTATGGTAATGGTTTATCTAAACTCTTGTGTTAAAACATTTACTTCTTGGGAAGAAAAGTTATCAGTAAAACTGCATGGTAAATAATAATATGCAAGCTAACCACCAAATTTCTATGAAAGGTAGAAAAAGGAGGTATGGCTTACTAACTAAAATTTACATCAAGAGTGATATTACAATCTGAAGCAGCTCAGAAGCTGCTTTTCATCACTCATCAACATGCACTGTTTTAACCCCTTTCCAACATCGGGCATAAATGGTATCATTAATAACTTAAGCTCAGCATGCAAAAAATAAGCCCTTGCCCAACCCAAGAGCACGAAAAACGGAGACGCAACGTGTATCGGAAAACTGCACATTTTTTGGTTTTTTTTAACAAACTTTGGAATTTTTTTTCACCACTTAAATAAAAAGAATCTAGTCATGTTTGATGTCTATGAACTCATAATCACCTGGAGAATCATAATATTAGGTTAGTTTTAGCATTTAGTGAACATGGTGAAAAAAATTCCCCAAAAAATAACTGTGGGATTGCACTTTTATTTGCAATTTCACTGCACTTTGTTTTAGAGCATATGCATTTATTATTGATGCCTATATACTTGTTATAATCATTGTATTCAGAGATTGCACCGGAAATCTGCCCATCAGTGACCCCAGTCATGTGATCTTGGGTCACTGATGGGTTGGCATGACTACCAGAGGTCTCCTGCAGACCTCTATGGTTGTCACTGCTGCACCACCCGGTAGTCAGCTCTCATAGCAAGTGAGTAATTCTGCTACATACAGATGATCTGATCATCTTTTGTATGTAGCAGAGCCAGTCGGACAAGTGCAGCTTCTAGTATTCCATGGAGACTATTGAAGCATGCAAAAAGAAAAAAAAAAGTTTAAAAAAATGTAAAAAATAAACTAAAATGAAAGTTCCAATCACCGGCCTTTTGCCCCATTCAAAATAAAATATTAAAAAAAACATACACATATAAAAAGAGAATTAACCCGATCGCTAAACGGCGTAACTTGAAAAAAATTTAAAATGCCTGAATTAGGTTTATTTTCGTTGCCGCAACTTTGCAATAAAATGCAATAGCAGGCGATCAAAAGATTGTATCTACACCAAAATGGTATCATTAAAAACATCAGCTCAACATGCAAAAAACAAGCACTCACAAAACCCAAGATAACAAAAAATGGAGACGCTACAGGTATCGGAAAATGGCGCATTTTTTTTTTTTAAACAAACTTTGGAATTTTTTTTCACCACTTAAATAAAAAGAACAGACATGTTTGGTGTCTATGAACTTGTAATGACATGGAGAACCAAAATATCAGGTTTGTTTTAGCATTTATTGAACGTGGTGAAAAAAAAACCAACTGTGGATTGCAATTTTTTTGCAATTTCACTGCATTTGGAATTTTTTTTCCGGTTTTCGAGTAGACGACATGGTAAAGCCAATGGTGTCTTTCAAAAGTGCAACTCATCCAGCAAAAAAAAAGCCCTCACGTGGCCATTTTAACCCAAAAATAAAAAAGTTATGGCTCTGGGAAGAAGAAGAGAAAAAATTGAAAATACAAAACCCAAAACACCTCTGGTCGCTAAGGGGTTAAGGAATATGCCACACATTGGAGTACTTTGTTATAAGCCCATATTGGCTAATACATGCCTCAATATTAAAATTGCAACACTACAACAAGTAAATGAAATTATGGTAATCACTGAATTGAAAGACATTTTTAGGATATATACAAATGATGAAAAATGGAAACATTGTCAAAATGTAATTTGTGCAGTATCAAATATGAGGGTCATGGACAGAAATACACATTCTTATATGCCTTGCCATATTACCAATGAAGTTACAAATAATTTGTAGAATCAAAAAGTCTGCAGAATCTTTTACCATGCTGAATGCTCTTGGGCACACAAATCATCAGCTCCCTTTTAAATTGGCAACCCACAGCATCCCAAATGTGCTAGATGGGAGTTAAGTCCAGAGATTCTGCAGGCCATGGCAGCTTATTTAGGCCATGCTGGCTGCTCACAGTAGCACAAGAAACATGCATCCTGGCAATGTCAGGCTGAAAATTGGCTCCTAGGAAACCTTGGAGAAATGACTGGACCACTGGTTCCGCCACCAGATCAATGTAACTCTGAGCTGTTAGAGTACCTGGAATAAAGACTTGAGGGGTCCGGCTACCCTACATTATGCCACCGCACACTATAATCCTTCCTCATAAAAAAATATGTTTTCAAAATTGTGCTGTAAAGTAAACATGTGGGAAATGTTACTTGTTAGCTATTTTGTGCGATATGACTCTCTGATTTAAGGGCATAAAAATTAAAAGTTTGAAAATTGCAAAATTTTCTAAATTTTTTCCAAATTTCTATTTTTAACAAATAAATGCAAATCATATCAAATTTTTTTTACCACTATCACAAAGTACAATATGTCGGGAGAAAACACTCTCAGAATCAGCAGGATCCATTGAAGCGTTCTAGAGTTATGACCTCATGAGTGACAGTGGTCAGAATTGTAAAAATTGGCCTGGTCAGGAAGGTGAAAACAGGCTTCGGGGTGAATGGGGTTAATAAAGGAAACATAAAAGAATGTATGACCACTTATAAAAGGTATAAAATAAATTCAGATAGTTAGACAATTGCAAATGCACAAAATATATGAAGAAGCATGAATCTTTTAATGACTTAAGCTCATTTCTTGCCAACTATTCTTTGTAATTTGATAAGAGCAAAATCTGTCATTATTAATAAATGTGGGTCTTTGTTCTTGGCCCATCCTTCTCTTACTTAGCTTTGCCCTTTTATCTCTATTGCATATATAGTTGTTAATCTTTGATTTTGTTTTTAGCTAAATTAGATTAATTTACTTACTTTATAGCAACATTAAACATTTATGAAAAATAAAACCTAAAATAAATCTACTAGAATTAAGCAGATTTATTTTTTATATTTAAAAAAAATAAAATAAAGCACAAAAGCTTACTCTTGATGCAAAACAAAATAAATCGCTTGGTCAAAGAGAAATTTGCTCCCAAGGGTTTACTTCACCTAGTTTAGAAACCTCTATTAGCGGCTTAAGCTAGAAGTCATGCCAATTGTTTTACACTGACATATCAAAGCGCAATTTTGATAAGCAAAGGTCACTATTTGTTCTTTTTGCAATTCCATTTATTAATTGTACTTTAAATTAAAATTATTTGGCGAAATCATTTTTTGGATACACTTACCATTGAACCCTATCATTTTTAATGACAGGTATAATGGTAATACTCATCTGGATGGTAATGCACTGTGATATCACAACAGTTGTGTTAATATTTCATCTTCGATTTCTGGTACAGTCCATATGAAAAGGATATGTTAGATCAACACTGACAGGGTTAATCATTATGTTGAATTATCAGGCAGTTACATTATTGCAACAAATGTATTTCCCAATTCTGGCATTATTTGTTGCCGTAACAATATATCTCTTCATTATTACACAGTTCTGACCTTTTTTTCTTTATTCTTATTTTATGTGCATTCAATTTAATGTCTGTTATGCTTTAATATTTTGATATGACATACCAAGTGCTAATGCTTTTGGCAATAATGTGTTATTATACTTATAAATTAGACTTTATTGTCTGCACAATTGTATAATTTGCTTTTTATATATAAAATTTGCAGTGGATTGAAGTTACTCTTCTAAACATAGAGTTGCCGTCTGTTTTCTGCTCTACTAGCTTTTTTGAACTCTATAAATGAATCAAGTGACCTTTAAAAATCATACGTGAAAAGCATGCAGATTCAAAGAGGGCCTAATGACCTGCACACCAAGGGGCGATCTTTGTTTTAGAGCATTTGCATTTATTATTGATGCCTATATACTTGTTATAATCATTATGCTCAGAGATGTTTTAAATATTTTGACGGTTTCTCCCATAAAACAGTGCATAGCTTATTAAAAGGATAGTCTTGAGCATCTCACTTCCGCATTAAAAAAAAAGTAACCCTAATGACATGACATCTGTACATACCTTCCATAATGCTTGCTACACAATTATAGAAAGACAATTTTTTTTTTATAATATTGCTGTAAAATCATCCGGGCCAGAAGTTCTACCTTCCAGTGTCGGAGAAAGCTTTAGATGCGAGAGATTCCTCAAGTGTTTCAATCACTGAGTGAGGTGGAGTGGAAAACTCGAATGATGATATAAACAAGTATAGCAGCCAAATAACACATACTTGGATGGTAAATTGGCAAATAGACATCCTGAAATAGGTAGGATATTTTCAGAGGGATGTGGCTGAGCTTGCTAGTGGGGTTCTTAATATTTAATTTAATATTTAATATTCTTAATATTTATATAGGCCCCACATTTGCATAATGCATTAGGGTGTTAACTGAAAGTATCTTTTAATTTGATTGGCATTACTTTAGCTTTAGATTTAAGAATTTTACAGGATCTAAGCTCTTTTTGCAAGATACTGCAGCTAGGTTCTTGGAAATCCAGACAACTCTAATATGCAACCAGGAGGCTGATAATTCCAGGATCAGCTGGATGAATGTATTCATATGTTAAAATGGACTTTTGGTCTTTTAAGGCCATAAGGGGGACTCAGTGTATAAAACAAAGGAAATAAATAAATGAACGAATGAATGAAAATATCAAAAATAAAATAGAAAAAAACATAAATAATAAAAATAAACAAAAAAACAAAAAAACGAAAGAGACACTACAAACCTATATCGCTCTTTTTAGCTCTGCCCCATCTACAAAAATATGTTTAATGAGGGAGAGTGTTGAATGTGAAAATAGTTAAGGAGCATGAGGTGGAATGGTGAAATAGAATTTCCATGAAGTATAATAGTTGCTATACCAGGGGTACAGAAACCAATAGAACAAGTAAGGCAGGCAAGAGATTCACAGCAGCAAATTCTGTTATGGGAAATATTTGACAGTGAAGGAAAACAATATTGTGTCTGAGAATACCAGAATAGGAGGGAACAATTATTATGCTAGATTAGGGTGTATGCAGTTAAAGTAAGTGGGTATTAGGACAGGTCTATGAGTTCTCAAGGAGATAAAATGGAGGGTCATATGAACCTACAGCAGCACGGTGGCTCAGTGATTAGCACTGCAGCCTTGCAGTGCTGGGGCCCTGGCTCAAATTCCACCAAGGACAACATCTGCAAGGAGTTTGTATGTTCTACCCGTGTTTGCGTGGGTTTCCTCCTGGTACTCCGGTTTCCTCCCACATTCCAAAGACATACTAGGGATTCTAGATTTTGAGCCCAAATAGGGACAGTGCCAATAATGTTTGTAAAACGCTGTGGAATTCATGGCGCTTTGGAAATGAGTAAAATATGCAGATATGCTAGGCTCTTTTTGCACCGTATTTTTGCCCATGTTCTTTGTGCCAATGGGTTCTTTCATGTGGACCCCTCTCGCCCCGCAAGACGGGATTTCGGCGTATGCATCCACTGGAGGCAGACACTCAGACACAGTCTACAACCTCTGGGTATCCATCTCCATTAGGCATATAAGCCAGAAAATGATAAATGTCATAGCACACTTTGACTATTTCAGCCTCATTGGAGTCTACTGCCCTGTTGGCACCTACATCCGAATATTTTGTGGGAGGGTCCAGGCGTAACTTACGTGGGCAAAAACGCTGTGCGAAAGGACCCTTATAGAAAGCTCCATTTCTAGGAATGTAAATATATAGTCTCTCTACTGCAGCTGCTTAAATCAGTACTCAGGGATCACGTTAGTAAGATCCTGTATCAGAAAGTATAGGTAAGACGCACACTTTTATGTTTACAAACAAGTATTTATTTATGGGACACCTCTTTAATTTATGTAATTCTAGTATGCAACTTGTATCACTCCGATTTCCAAATGCAAGCACTGTACACAATTGACCACAGTTACTTACCATTATAAAGCAGTAAACAAATTAACACAATACAAACATATTATCCTTGTAGTAAAATCTATCTAAAAAGTAAAAATTCAAGCTGCAAAATTGCATTATTTAATATTGAAATGTTAACAGTTCTATTTATTGACAAGAAAGCAGACAGCTTCCCTCGATAGTAATGCAGACTAATTATCCAAAATGCTTGTTTTAGGTGGAAAACAAAAGCCGGCTCATGAATTATTATATTTTTGTATAGAGAAACAAAGAAAACACATTCTGTTCTCTCATCTGAGATTATTGCAAATGCCTCTGTCAATAAAACAATGGAGTGAATACAACACAACTGGAATATGTGAGGTCTGTTTTCCCTGCCAGGAGAATGGTGGAATTGATTGAAAATAAATTGCCGTACAAATGTAATTTTCTCAAAATTGTAGATCTGCAAATATTTTGTAAGTATACTTACAAAGCTGGAAGAAAGTACTGTATCTAAGTTGTTTTATATACAAGAGTTGATCTTAGTGAAAGTAGAAATCTGTTTTATGACTCTTTGATATGATTAAGGGGTTGGTGTGTGAATTTATCAATAATAGCATTTTATTTTAGTGATGTACTGTATAGAACTGTGCAAAAACTGCACGTTGTTGTGAGAAAATCCTGCATAGTAAGAGTGCATTAAAACATAGAAGTGACAATAGTAGAGACAAGAGGGTCTGTTGTGATTTGAGTTTGAAGCCAAAAGCAGTGAAGATGCTGTATGCAAACTGAATGTTCCTTATTATACTGGAGGGTCTCATTAGACTCCAGAGCATAACAAAACATGGCCTGTAAAAAAGAAATTGATTCATTGCTTACTTGTCCTGCTTTCCCCATGGCTCGCTGTCCTGTCCTTCACATCTATCCTTTTCCTTGTCCCCCATTACACACATTCTCGTCATTCTAGGTTGCAGCTTTTGGCTGACAAGGCAACTGAAGTCACTACATCCTATGTTGTCACTAAGGTGTCGCATGTAATAACATTGTGATGTCACAACATGCGTAATGTCAAAGACTTAGTTATGCCAAGTCCTGGCCTGGAGTGAAGAGGCTGAAGCACTGCAGAACATGCGCAGTCTGAGGAAGAGAAAAGGAAGAGATGGCGACTGGGAAGGCAAGACAGGTGAACAGTGAGGTGAGTATTACTATTAATTTTTTAACTGTTTCCTTGGCCATCTATGGTTTAGCAATATTGCTGTTGCAGCTGGTGGCCACTTTGCTAAGTAAGTGCTGAGCAAATTACAATTATATCCATACTCTGGAGACAAATTTTTGTAAAATTCAAGGAGAATTGAACTCCTCTCAAGTAAATTAGCTCACCTTTAGTTAATAGTTATTTTTTATAGTTACATTATTTCACCATACATAATGTAAAAGAAATAATTATTTAATACCCCTTCATCCTCGACACCCACCCATGTTAAAACTCCCTTTTTTTTCTGATGGATCACTAATGGCAAATATATTTTTCACGGATGTCCAAGTTACTGTTCGGGTTCGGCAGCCTGAACAAAGATTGTTGAAAGGCTGCAGCGCAGCCAATCAAACAGTTTCCTGTGTGGGCACTTCCGGCCCCATCACAGTCATGTAAAATATTGGCATGGCTGTGTTTGGCCGGCGAACCATGTAAAGAAATGTTCTGAGATTTGGTGATGTTCGAACATGCTATGCATACGGGAACTGAGAAATAGTTGGGTACACAATTTTTTAATGCTTCCTATGTCGGCTCTCATTACTTTGATGGGGATATAACGGGGTCTTTTTGTACACATTAGGGCTGGTGCTTTGAAGGCCTCAATGTTGAGGTAGTCTCTCGTTAAAAGTGGCCAGTATTTCTTGATGATGGTATAAATCTTACGCATCAGGGGATGATAGATATGTACAAAGGGTTGAAATGGTATTCTTTCTTCTTGGACTGTGGGGAAAGAAGGAGAATGTCTAAAAAAATGCCCTGTTTTTTTCCTTTTAAAGAAGTTCTGAAGGTTATCACCTGTCTCTAAATCTAAGTCTGGTGGGTAATATGTTATTGTTTCTTATAATACGGGAAACCCACTGGAACTGGGAGCATGGGAGGCTATTTTTAGTGTACTTAGGTGCCAGCTGGAGATGTGTAGTAAACTATTGCAATCTGTGGGTTTGGTAAAAAGGTCCATGGAAAGAATCTCTTCAGAGTCCTTAACTACTGTTGTGTCAAGAAATATATAGATATAATAATAATAATAATATCTAGCTTGTACTATTCTTGAGGGTGAATTGGAGTTCTGGCCTGATTGAGTTGAGGTAGAAAAAAGGAATCTAGGGAATTTGAAGTGCCGTGCCAGATGCAGAAGATGTCATCGATAAATCTGTGCGAGCATATGGAGAGTCATTTGGAGAGCTCATTGGTGTATATGTGATGTTCCTTGAAAAGACTCATGCAGGCATTAGCATAATTCAGAGCTACGTGTGAGCCCATTGCGGTCCTGTATTTTTTAACATAATATGTGTCACTAACTAGAAAGACTTTTTGGTGGAGGACTAATTTGAGAAGGTCAAGGCAGAGCTAGATAGAGTTGTTGTCCATGTTGGATTGGGATAGCATACTAGCCACAGCCTCAATGCCTTTGTCATGGGAGATGGATGTGTATAAGCTGTCAATGGCTACTAAAGTGTTACTGTCAAGGGCTACTAAAAAGCTGTCAGGTGGAATTGATGTTATGTTTGACAATTTGAAGAAAATGGACTGTGTTTAGTAGAAATGAGCATGTCTTCTTTGTATGTTGGGTGAGAACCATCTCTAGGTATATGGACAAAGGTGACAAGATGGAGTCGCTGGAAGGCATTATGGGGTAGCCACATGGGTTAGTGAGTGATTTATGTATCTTGGGTAAGATATAGAAAACTAAAGTCACGGGGTGTGGGTTGGTTGGTCAAGAAAGTGGCAGTTGTTTTGTGAATTTTCTTTTTGTCTAAGTAGGTGGTAGGTATATGTGGAATTTTTGCTTGGATGCTGCTGGTTGGTTAATTATCTTCAGTGCAATATTGTGTGTGATCCATAACAAGCCATAATAATCTGTTTGTTGTTTTCAGGGATTCTAGGACATGTTTTTCATCAATGGATAGATTCTGGTGTGCAGGAATAAAACCTAAGCTTTGCTGGTGAAGTTGTTGTCTGACATCCTTTTCGAGAAAACTAATCAAGGTTTTGGTAGTATGATTGGTGTGTGGTGGATTTCATAATTCCATAGAGATAATGGAGAGCCCCGAAACAGAGGAATCCACTGGTGGAGGTACGCTATTCACCAAGGTCTCACTAGACATACAAAAATGAGTCGGATGCTGTAATAAAATCACTGGAAGTCCTTTTTCAAATGCAATGAGTCCCACTTGGTTGTTGGATTGCTAGGGGTCGAGTTCCCGCCTCTGCGCAGGGGGAGTCTCGAGCCATCTCCGCTGCAGTCTCCCATTCTTCTCCAGCCGCAGTGGAGCCTGCTCAGTGGACACATCGGTCCCAGCTTCTAGCTTAGCCTGATACAGTGCGGATGGTTACTGCTGCTTTTCCAGGCTCAGCTGTTGTAGCCAGTACTGGTCAGCGGCGAGCAGATGTCTCTGGGACGAAGTCCTGCTTTTCCCCTTCTGAGCATGCGCAGGGTAATATCTCTCATTGGAGGTCAGGAGTCACATGTTCAGGTACTGCAGCAGCTCCCATTGGTTCTCTAGGAAGGTCCTGAAGTTGCTCAGATACTGTAGCAGCTCCCATTGGTCCTCTAGGAAGGTCTTGAAGTTGCTGCAGCTATAAATGGTTCAGTGTCAACTAAGTTTTGTGTTCAGCGCCAGTGTGGTCATGTGTATGTGGTTTCAGGGTTCAGGTGAAATAAGCCCCTAGAATACCGGCACCTCTGGTGAGGAGTTTTGTGTGAGTGGATTCAGGGCCTTGCTGAAATAAGCCCCTAGAATACCGGCACCTCCGGTGAGGAGTTTTGTGTGTGCTATTCTGACTGCATGACCACTGTTCGCTCTATTTGGTAGCTGTGTTCCTCTGTGAGGTTAACAGGGCACAGTGTTCTCTTGCCTTAAGTGACTCTGTGAAGTAACAGAGTTCACTTATACCGCCATATAGTACTGTCAGTTACTAGCAGCGGGTTTTACTCCTGCACAGTGAGCAAAGGGTTGCGAACACACCTATTTCTCTATAAATATATATTTGGTGCATTCCGCCAAACCATAATGTGGACTGAAAGGTAAACCCTTCTGTAAGATGATCAATTCAGCAGGGGAGAGGGTGCAGCTGGAGATGTTCACAACCAGGTTGAGTGGCTTACCTGGGAGAGTGTGGACATTCCCTGGTTCTGTGGGTTGATCTGCATGTTAGTTCCCTACCCTGCAGCTCTTGGATAAAAAACACAGTCTGCTTTGTCCAGTTGAGGTGTTGCTTCCCATGCTGAAGGAATGATAGCAGCATGATCCCTACTTGCAGCGCCATGTTCTTGTGGTGGAGGAGTCAATCCATCTATAGACACAGTTCTTGAGATAGAAAGAAGAAGTCTCGCACTCAACTTAAGTATATTTGCAGATTTTATTAGGTGCTGATGTAGCACTGGGGACTCCCCAGTGCTACATCAACACCTAATAAAATCTGCAAATATACTTAAGTTGAGTGCGAGACTTCTTCTTTCTATTTATAAAAGGATTTGGGTACCTAGTCTCTGCACCTATTATAGCAGTGCACACGGTGTTTTCTCCACACAGTTCTTGAGATAGTCATCAGTGTCAATCTGTAATTTCTGTTGTGTATTTTCCTTTAGAGATTTCTGATGTTCTTGGAGTATTTTGTCCTTTTTACTCTTCAAGATGTTCCACTCTGCTGATGATATGGTGGTTGTTAGTTGAGTTTCAATGGTGGATATATTCTGCTGTGTTACAGTAATAGCCTTCTGAAGGTGTTCCACTATTAGAATAATGATGTACAGTGAGCATTTATCAAGTATTTTTTTGAACATTTCATAGTACTCCTGGTTCTCAGAGAAGAGAGTGGGATGCAGATGGCTCCTGAATCCCCTGGAGATTCGGTTATAAACTGCAATAACCTCATTGATGTCAGTGCTCGTTGCAGCAGCCTGATTTAAAGTTGCCAGTGTGGCAAAAACTGGATGTTTGGGTCCCCCATTCATGTGAAGGGGGTCCAAGTTTGGGTTTGGGTACTGTTCCGGTACCCAAGCCAAACTTTTTTTAACTGTTCGTCAGAACCTACCAGACACGGATATTCAGTGAGACACCCATCACTAGTGCTGAGTGGTCACATTACTCAGATTAATTTCTTTTTTACTGTATTTTTCATAGCAATTTTTGCAGATGAATATTTCACACATATATTATATGGTGCTTTTTTCCTTTATTCCCTATTTTCTACAGCAAGAAATGTAGTTTCAATGTTCTAGAGTAATCATACTTGGTACTTGGTAAATCAAGGTGCAACCTTTACCGTTTTTCAACTTCTATGCTTTTTTGATTGGCACCTGTTCACACTAGCTTGGATGTGCTGGTCTTTTTCTCTATTTGTTACATTACTCATGTCACCGTTCAACACATCATTCAGATGTAGCAGAGTTGGGGATCGTCTTGGGATGTAGGATGGATTTACGATGGACCCCTTTGGATTATGTGATTTTATAAAAGTAGTGAAGGGGTAAAAGAGGTTCAGGGAGTGCATTTTATAATTTAAGGATTTTTCTCTGTGTGTGTTTATTACTTTTCATTACGGGGTTAGTAATGGGGGTGTTTGATAAATGCCTTTTCTTGACTAACCCTCGAGCTTAATGTAAGTGGACATTACACAGCTGACATCAACCCCAAAACCACTACCTTACTTGCCAACGCATCAGAGCAAGTGGAAAGAGCCATAGCAAAGAGCTAGAATTGGTGCAACTAATGAATGCGCCATTTCTGGGGCAGCTGAGGGTTGATGTTATTAGTCTGGAAGGGGTCCAATATCCATGGCCCCTTCCCAGCCTATTAATATCAGCATGCAGCTGTCTGCTTAGTTTTTGCTGGTTATTAAGAATAGGGGGGACCCCAACTCATTTTTGGGGGGTCCCCCTTTTTAATAACCAGCAAACGCTATGTTACAGCTGTTAGCTGATATTAATAGCCTGGGAAGCACAATGTTTATTGCCCCTTTTCTGGAATAATAATACTAGCCCTCACCTGTCTGTTTTTTCTCATCTGGTTATTAAAAATTAAATAAGGGGGACCCCACTTTTTATTCATTTATTTCCTTATTAGCTAAATACAGTGGTGTGAATTTTTTTTGCCCCTTCCTGATTTCCTGTTCATTTGCATGTTTGTCACACTTAAATGTTTCAGATCACCAAATTTAAATATCAGACAAAGATAACACAAGTAAACACAAAACAAAACACAAATAGCAGTTTTAAAATGAAGGTCCTTGTTATTAAGGGAAAATAAATGCAAACCTACAGCTGGGCCCTGTATGAAAAAGTGATTTCCCCCTAAACCTAATAACTGGTTATGCCTCCCTTAATAGCAAGAATAGAGGGGTCCCACTGCATTTTTTTAAATAAATAATTTAACAAGATAAATAATATTGCAAGATGTCAGCAATTAATTTTCTGATACATTGTAATACAAATTGCAGTTATTATAGCTGTTAGAGGTTGTTACTCAGCTGTCCCAAACTCCTAATAAAAAATGTCTACTTGTGTAATGCTGTTTTCTAATGTTATCACTGCATGAAAGAGCAATCTTGTAAGTGAGAAGAACTATCCTGTCATTTTCATAATGACCTAACAGAAGATGGCAATGAAGTAAGTTGCAGGGTTTTCTTATGCTTATGTAAAAAAAATGTTATTTTAGGGTGTAGAACTTCCTTACAGTTGTGTGATTGTGAAGACTAGGGTTGAGCGAAACGGGTCGATCATTTTCAAAAGTCGCCGACTTTTGGCTAAGTCGGCGTCTCATGAAACCCGATCCGACCCCTGTGCTTGTCGGCCATGCGGTACGCGACTTTCGCGCCAAAGTCGCGTTTCAATGACGCGAAAAGCGCCATTTCTCAGCCAATGAAGGTGAACGCAGAGTGTGGGCAGCGTGATGACATAGATCCTGGTCCCCACCATCTTAGAGAAGGGCATTGCAGTGATTGGCTTGCTGTCTGCGGCGTCACAGGGGCTATAAAGGGGCGTTCCCGCCGACCGCCATCTTACTGCTGCTGATCTGAGCTTAGGGAGAGGTTGCTGCCGCTTCGTCAGAAGCAGGGAGAGCGTTAGGCAGGGTCCACTAACCACCAAACCGCTTGTGCTGTAGCGATTTCCACTGTCCAACACCACCTTCGGTGTGCAGGAACAGTGGAAGCTATTTTTTTTTTTTTTTCCTCAGCGCTGTAGCTCATTGGGCTGCCCTAGAAGGCTCCGTGATAGCTGTATTGCTGTGTGTACGCCACTGTGGAAACCAACTGCTTTTTTCAAAGCACAGCTATCTTTTTTGTTTGTCCACACTTTTTATTTAATTTGTGCATCAGTCCACTCCTATTGCTGCCTGCCATACCTGGCTTAGATTACTGCAGGGAGATAGTAATTGTAGGACAGTCCCTGTTTTTTTTTTTTTTTTTGTGGGAGATTAAGATTGGCATTTCTGCTACAGTGCCATCCCTGTGTGTGCCATCTCTCACTGAGTGGGCCATAGAAAGCCTATTTATTTTTTCCGTGATTTGTGTTCTAAATTCTACCTCAACACAAAAACACTACATCAATCAGTGGTAGAAAAATATTGGCCTCAGTCAGGGCTTGTGTGCCACTGCTGTGTGTGCTATCTCTTATTCAGTGGGCTATAGAAAGCCTATTTATTTATTTATTTTTTTTCTTATTATTTGGTTTCTAAAGTCTCCCTGAAAAAAAAAAAAAATAAATAAAAAAACAGTGGGAGAGTAATATTGCCCTTTCAGCTTGTGTGCCAGTCTTGACTCCTGGGTGTGCCACCTCTCTCTCTAATTGTGGGCCATAGAAAGCCTTTTTTTTTTTTTTTTTTTTAAATATTATTGGGTTTCTAAAGTCTCCCTTAAAAAACAAAAAATACATAAAAAAACAGTGGGAGAGTAATATTGCCCTTTCAGCTTGTGTGCCAGTCTTGACTCCTGGGTGTGCCACCTCTCTCTCTCATTCAGTGGGCCATAGAAAGCCTTTTTTTTTTTTTTTAAATATTATTGGGTTTCTAAAGTCTCCCTTAAAAAACAAAAAATACATAAAAAAACAGTGGGAGAGTAATATTGCCCTTTCAGCTTGTGTGCCAGTCTTGACTCCTGGGTGTGCCACCTCTCTCTCTCATTCAGTGGGCCATAGAAAGGCTATTTATTTTTTTGGTTTTTTTAATATTATTTGGTTTCTAAAGTCTCCCTGAAAAAAAAAAAAACATAAAAAAACAGTGGGAGAGTAATATTGCCCTTTCAGCTTGTGTGCCAGTCTTGACTCCTGGGTGTGCCACCTCTCTCTCTCATTCAGTGGGCCATAGAAAGGCTATTTATTTTTTTGGTTTTTTTAATATTATTTGGTTTCTAAAGTCTCCCTGAAAAAAAAAAAAACATAAAAAAACAGTGGGAGAGTAATATTGCCCTTTCAGCTTGTGTGCCAGTCTTGACTCCTGGGTGTGCCACCTCTCTCTCTCATTCAGTGGGCCATAGAAAGGCTATTTATTTTTTTGGTTTTTTTAATATTATTTGGTTTCTAAAGTCTCCCTTAAAAAACAAAAAATACATAAAAAAACAGTGGGAGAGTAATATTGCCCTTTCAGCTTGTGTGCCAGTCTTGACTCCTGGGTGTGCCACCTCTCTCTCTAATTGTGGGCCATAGAAAGCCTTTTTTTTTTTTTTTTTAAATATTATTGGGTTTCTAAAGTCTCCCTTAAAAAACAAAAAATACATAAAAAAACAGTGGGAGAGTAATATTGCCCTTTCAGCTTGTGTGCCAGTCTTGACTCCTGGGTGTGCCACCTCTCTCTCTCATTCAGTGGGCCATAGAAAGGCTATTTATTTTTTTGGTTTTTTTAATATTATTTGGTTTCTAAAGTCTCCCTGAAAAAAAAAAAAACATAAAAAAACAGTGGGAGAGTAATATTGCCCTTTCAGCTTGTGTGCCAGTCTTGACTCCTGGGTGTGCCACCTCTCTCTCTCATTCAGTGGGCCATAGAAAGGCTATTTATTTTTTTGGTTTTTTTAATATTATTTGGTTTCTAAAGTCTCCCTGAAAAAAAAAAAAACAGTGGGAGAGTAATATTGCCCTTTCAGCTTGTGTGCCAGTCTTGACTCCTGGGTGTGCCACCTCTCTCTCTCATTCAGTGGGCCATAGAAAGCCTTTTTTTTTTTTTTTTTTTAAATATTATTGGGTTTCTAAAGTCTCCCTTAAAAAACAAAAAATACATAAAAAAACAGTGGGAGAGTAATATTGCCCTTTCAGCTTGTGTGCCAGTCTTGACTCCTGGGTGTGCCACCTCTCTCTCTCATTCAGTGGGCCATAGAAAGGCTATTTATTTTTTTGGTTTTTTTAATATTATTTGGTTTCTAAAGTCTCCCTGAAAATAAAAAAAACATAAAAAAACAGTGGGAGAGTAATATTGCCCTTTCAGCTTGTGTGCCAGTCTTGACTCCTGGGTGTGCCACCTCTCTCTCTCATTCAGTGGGCCATAGAAAGCCTTTTTTTTTTTTTTTTTAAATATTATTGGGTTTCTAAAGTCTCCCTTAAAAATCAAAAAATACATAAAAAAACAGTGGGAGAGTAATATTGCCCTTTCAGCTTGTGTGCCAGTCTTGACTCCTGGGTGTGCCACCTCTCTCTCTCATTCAGTGGGCCATAGAAAGCCTTTTTTTTTTTTTTTTTTTTTAAATATTATTGGGTTTCTAAAGTCTCCCTTAAAAAACAAAAAATACATAAAAAAACAGTGGGAGAGTAATATTGCCCTTTCAGCTTGTGTGCCAGTCTTGACTCCTGGGTGTGCCACCTCTCTCTCTCATTCAGTGGGCCATAGAAAGCCTTTTTTTTTTTTTTTTTTAAATATTATTGGGTTTCTAAAGTCTCCCTTAAAAAACAAAAAATACATAAAAAAACAGTGGGAGAGTAATATTGCCCTTTCAGCTTGTGTGCCAGTCTTGACTCCTGGGTGTGCCACCTCTCTCTCTCATTCAGTGGGCCATAGAAAGGCTATTTATTTTTTTGGGTTTTTTAATATTATTAGGTTTCTAAAGTCTCCCTGAAAATAAAAAAAAAAAAACTTAAAAAAACAGTGGGAGAGTAATATTGCCCTTTCAGCTTGTGTGCCAGTCTTGACTCCTGGGTGTGCCACCTCTCTCTCTCATTCAGTGGGCCATAGAAAGGCTATTTATTTTTTTGGTTTTTTTAATATTATTTGGTTTCTAAAGTCTCCCTGAAAATAATAAAAAAAAAACTTAAAAAAACAGTGGGAGAGTAATATTGCCCTTTCAGCTTGTGCGCCAGTCTTGACTCCTGGGTGTGCCACCTCTCTCTCTCTAATTGTGGGCCATAGAAAGCCTTTTTTTTGTTGTTTTTTTTTGTTTGTTTTTTAATATTATTTGATTTCTAAAGTCTCCCTGAGAAAAAAAAATAAATAAATTAGGTGGGAGATTAATATTGACATTAGTGCTTGAGTGACAGTCCTGCGTGTGTGTCATCTCTGTGATTTTGTGCCACAGAAAACAGAGTGTGTAACATTGTGCCTGATTTTCCTTGTGGTCTCACCAACCTGTTAAGGGATATTGAAATCATACTGAAGTTATAGCTCACCGTGTAAGTTGTTTGACAGCAACAAATAAAGTTACTTTGGTTAAGATTTTAAAACAATGAGGAAGTCTGGTGCAAGAGGTCATCGTGGGCGTTCATTGTCAGCTGGTAATGATGGTAGTGGTAGTGGAGCATCAGGTGGTCGTGGGGATAAAAATATTCCACCTAAGTCTGGAGCTGTGGAGCCAGTTTCGTCGTCAGGCTACACAAGGCCTCGAACGCTCTCTTTTCTGGGAGTAGGAAAACCGCTTTTAAAGGCAGAGCAGCAACAGCAAGTTTTGGCTTACATTGCAGACTCAGCCTCTAGCTCTTTTGCCTCCTCTTCCGAAACTGGTAAATGTAAAAGCAGCGCGTCGCTTGTGGATGTTCACGGTCAGGGACAAGTCGCTTCCTTGTCCTCCTCAGCAAAAACTACAACAAGAGAGAAGGATGCAGCAGGCGACACAACGGGTCACTCCATGGAGCTCTTTACACATACCGTCCCTGGCTTAGAAAGTGAAACATTTAACAGGCCATGCCCATTACAAGTATATTCTGACATGGAGTGCACTGATGCACAGCCACAGCCAGAGTACTATGCTGCTCCTTTGACTCAGACCACCACATTGCCCTCTCAGGGTACAGATCCACAATCAGACCCTGATGAGACTATGTTGCCCCGCCACGAACGCTATACCACCGACCGACACAGTGACACAGACGAAGTTGCACACGAGCTCGAAGAGGAGGTAATAGATGACCCAGTTATTGACCCCGATTGGCAGCCATTGGGGGAACAGGGTGCAGGCGGCAGTAGTTCAGAAGCGGAGGTGGAGGAGGGGCCGCAGCAGGCATCAACATCGCAACAGGTTCCATCTGCCGGGCCCGTATCTGGCCCAAAACGCGTGTCAAAGCCAAAACCTGTTGGAGGACAGCGTGGCCATCCGGTTAAAGCTCAGTCTGCAATCCCTGAAAAGGGATCCGAGTCTAGGAAGAGTGCAGTCTGGCATTTTTTTAAACAACATCCAACTGATCAGCGCAAAGTCATCTGTCAAAAATGTTCAACTAGCTTAAGCAGAGGTCAGAATCTGAAAAGTCTAAATACTAGTTGCATGCATAGACACTTAACCACCATGCATTTTCAAGCCTGGACTAACTACCAAACGTCCCTTAAGGTTGTAGCACCCTCGGCCAATGAAGCTAGTCAGCAACGCAACATCCCTTCCGTCACTGTAAGGCCACCATTTTCCGCACCACCGGCAGTATCTGTGCAGGTTTCTTTGCCAGCCAAAAGCAGTCAGGGTCAGGGAACCACCAGTTTTGTAGGAGGAAATATTGCATCTAGGGCACCGGCGGAAACAATACCGTCTCCAACCGTCTCTCAGTCTGCCATGTACACCGGCACACCCGAAAGTTCCACGATCTCCAGCTCTCCAGTCCAGCTCACCCTACATGAGACTCTGGTTAGAAAAAGGAAGTACTTATCCTCGCATCCGCGTACACAGGGTTTTAACGCCCACATAGCTAGACTAATCTCGTTAGAGATGATGCCCTACCGGTTAGTTGAAAGCGAAGCTTTCAAAGCCCTGATGGAGTACGCTGAACCACGATACGAGCTACCCAGTCGACACTTTTTTTCCAGAAAAGCCATCCCAGCCCTGCACCAGCATGTTAAACAGCGCATCGTCCATGCACTCAGGCAATCTGTGAGTACAAAGGTGCACCTGACTACAGATGCATGGACCAGTAGGCATGGCCAGGGACGTTATGTGTCCATCACGGCACACTGGGTGAATGTGGTGGATGCAGGGTCCACAGGCGACATCAATTTAGGGACAGTTGTGCCTAGCCCACGGTCTAGGAAACAGTTGGCTGTAGGCGTTCGCACCCCCTCCTCCTCCTCCTCCTCGTCCTCCTGCAGAAGCTACAGCTCTTCCACAGAACGCAGTCTGCCAACCACTCCATCGGCAGATGACACTGTTGCACACCAGTTGTCCCATTATGGGCCAGCTACTGCCAAGCGTCAGCAGGCTGTATTGGCTATGAAGTGTTTGGGCGACAACAGACACACCGCGGAAGTTCTATCCGAGTTCTTGCAACAAGAAACGCAGTCGTGGCTGGGCACAGTAGATCTTGAGGCAGGCAAGGTAGTGAGTGATAACGGAAGGAATTTCATGGCTGCCATCTCCCTTTCCCAACTGAAACACATTCCTTGCCTGGCTCACACCTTAAACCTGGTGGTGCAGTGCTTATTGAAAACTTATCCTGGGTTCTCCGACCTGCTCCTCAAAGTGCGTGCACTTTGCTCACATATCCGACGTTCGCCTGTACACGCCAGCCGTATGCAGACCTATCAGCGGTCTTTGAACCTTCCCCAGCATCGCCTAATCATAGACGTTGCAACAAGGTGGAACTCAACACTGCACATGCTTCAGAGACTGTGCGAACAGAGGCGTGCTGTTATTTATTTGTGGGAGGATACACGGGCAGGCAGTAGGATGGCAGACATGGAGTTGTCAGGTGTGCAGTGGTCTAAGATACAAGACATGTGTCAAGTCCTTCAGTGTTTTGAGGAATGCACACGGCTGGTTAGTGCAGACAACGCCGTAATAAGCATGAGCATCCCCCTAATGCGTCTGCTGATGCAAAGTTTGACGCACATAAAGGAGCAGGCATCTGCACCAGAGGAAGAGGAAAGCCTTGATGACAGTCAGCCATTGTCTGGTCAGGGCAGTGTACAGGACGAGGTAGCGGGCGAAGAGGAGGTGGAGGACGAGGAGGATGATGGGGATGAGTATATTTTTAATGCCGAACCTTTCCCGGGGGCACAGGAAATTGGTTGCGTGTCACGGCCGGGTTCTGGTTTTTTGAGGGACACAAGTGACGTAGATTTGCCTGCAACTGCCCCTCAACCAATCACAACCGGAGATTTGACAACTGGAACTTTGGCCCACATGGCGGATTATGCCTTACGTATCCTAAAAAGGGACACACGCATTACGAAAATGATGAACGATGACGATTACTGGTTGGCCTGCCTCCTTGATCCACGCTATAAAGGCAAATTGCAAAATATTATGCCACATGAGAACTTGGAACTAATATTAGCAACCAAACAATCAACTCTTGTTGACCGTTTGCTTCAGGCATTCCCAGCACACAGCGCACGTGATCGTTCTCACACGAGCTCCAGGGGGCAGCAGACTAGGAGTGTTAGGGGTGCACACATCAGAAGTGGCGTTGGACAGAGGGGTTTTCTGACCAGGTTGTGGAGTGATTTTGCTATGACCGCAGACAGGACAGGTACTGCTGCATCAATTGAAAGTGACAGGAGACAACATTTGTCCAGTATGGTTACTAACTATTTTTCATCCCTTATCGATGTTCTCCCTCAACCGTCATTCCCATTTGATTACTGGGCCTCCAAATTAGACACCTGGCCAGAATTGGCAGAATATGCATTGCAGGAGCTTGCTTGCCCGGCAGCAAGTGTCCTATCAGAAAGAGTATTCAGTGCTGCAGGTTCAATATTAACCGAAAAAAGGACTCGTCTGGCTACCCAAAATGTTGACGATCTAACATTCATTAAAATGAACCACAACTGGATTTCAAAATCTTTTGCCCCACCTTGCCCGGCCGACACCTAGCTTTCCTATGAAAAGCTCTTGCCTGTGAATTACTTTTCTAATGTCTAATTTGCTGCAGCTGATTGTACAGCATACGACATGTTTACACCTCCCTAAATGGCAAAACTCCCCACACGGGGCCGTGGTATCGCGACTTGGCGCAAGCACCCGTGAGACTGCTGTTTGTCTGAAGAGGTGGGTGTGCTCGCTTTTGGTTGACGGCATTGCTACTGGGTCCCTCATAGTACAATGTAGTGTCTCTGGCGGTGGCGGTGCGCACCCAACGTCAGACACACCGTTGTAACATGAGGGGCCCTGGGGCGGTCCCGCCGGCCTCAAGAGAGTTCCCCCCTACCCCAGCTCAAAATGTGCTCTACCACGTGCAAAATTATGTCGCACAGCTCCACCAATCTTTAGTCTATTCGCTGACATCATTCAATGTCTGGCACTGACAATACAAATTTGTAGACATCTATGATGCAACTTAAAGTAGTCTGTGTCTGTGTCCTATATTGGCACCATTAAATAGTTACTGCCAAATTACTATGTCAGAAACTCAGTAGATGAGCCCACCCCTGTACCTAAGTATGCCACCTTTTTTTTTGTTTTGGTTGTTTTGCGAGACATTAACATCTATTTATATTTTGGGAGTACTGGGACAGACACTCCTTGCACTACTCCTCCACTCACCACCAAGCTGCCTGTGTATCCATGTAACCGCTGTAAAGCTGCCATGAGCCTATTGTTTGTTATTTTAGGCCTTTGATAGCCTGTCTGCGGTCCCTACTTTAAATACTCCTCCACTCACCACCAAGCTGCCTGTGTATCCATGTAACCGCTGTAAAACTGCCATGAGCCTATTGTTTGTTATTTTAGGCCTTTGATAGCCTGTCTGCGGTCCCTACTTTAAATACTCCTCCACTCATCACCAGCTGCCTGCCCGTGTATCCATGTAACCGCTGTAAAACTGCCATGAGCCTATTGTTTGTTATTTTAGGCCTTTGATAGCCTGTCTGCGGTCCCTACTTTAAATACTCCTCCACTCATCACCAGCTGCCTGCCCGTGTATCCATGTAACCGCTGTAAAACTGCCATGAGCCTATTGTTTGTTATTTTAGGCCTTTGATAGCCTGTCTGCGGTCCCTACTTTAAATACTCCTCCACTCATCACCAGCTGCCTGCCCGTGTATCCATGTAACCGCTGTAAAACTGCCATGAGCCTATTGTTTGTTATTTTAGGCCTTTGATAGCCTGTCTGCGGTCCCTACTTTAAATACTCCTCCACTCACCACCAAGCTGCCTGTGTATCCATGTAACTGCTGTAAAACTGCCATGAGCCTATTGTTTGTTATTTTAGGCCTTTGATAGCCTGTCTGCGGTCCCTACTTTAAATACTCCTCCACTCATCACCAGCTGCCTGCCCGTGTATCCATGTAACCGCTGTAAAACTGCCATGAGCCTATTGTTTGTTATTTTAGGCCTTTGATAGCCTGTCTGCGGTCCCTACTTTAAATACTCCTCCACTCATCACCAGCTGCCTGCCCGTTTATCCATGTAACCGCTGTAAAACTGCCATGAGCCTATTGTTTGTTATTTTAGGCCTTTGATAGCCTGTCTGCGGTCCCTACTTTAAATACTCCTCCACTCATCACCAGCTGCCTGCCCGTGTATCCATGTAACCGCTGTAAAACTGCCATGAGCCTATTGTTTGTTATTTTAGGCCTTTGATAGCCTGTCTGCGGTCCCTCCTTCCACTAGGCCTCCACTGACCAGACCACTGCTGCCCGTGTACCCCTGGAACCAATTTTAAAGTGCCTACAGCCAGCCCATTTTATTGTGTTAGGCCTTCGAAGCCTGTCTGCGGTCCCTCCTTCCACTAGGCCTCCACTGACCAGACCACTGCTGCCCGTGTACCCCTGGAACCAATTTTAAAGTGCCTACAGCCAGCCCATTTTATTGTGTTAGGCCTTCGAAGCCTGTCTGCGGTCCCTCCTTCCACTAGGCCTCCACTGACCAGACCACTGCTGCCCGTGTACCCCTGGAACCAATTTTAAAGTGCCTACAGCCAGCCCATTTTATTGTGTTAGGCCTTTGAAGCCTGTCTGCGGTCCCTCCTTCCAATAGGCCTACACTGACAAAGGTACACCTGACAACAGACACATGGACCTGTAGGCATGGCCACGGAAGGTTACGTGTCCTTTGTGGCTCAATGGGTTAATGTATTGGATGCATGGTCCACACAGGGGACAGCCTGCTAAGTCTGTATGCAGTCCCTAATTCAAGTTGTCCTCAACTGAATAAAGCTGAGCTTCTACCTTCTGGCTCTCATTAAGTGTTTTTTAAAAAACAAAATGGTGGTTAGGGCCTACTAACGGCTTCTGTCCCTCCCTGGTGTTGCCCTCAACTGAATAAAGCTGAGCTTCTACCTTCCGGCTCTGATTAACTGCTGTTTTTAAACACATTGCTGGTTCCGGCCTACTAACGGTGTCTGCCCCTGCCTGGTGTTGCCCTCAACTGAATAAAGCTGAGCTTCAACCTTCTGGCTCTCATTAAGTGTTTTTTAAAAAACAAAATGGTGGTTAGGGCCTACTAACGGCTTCTGTCCCTCCCTGGTGTTGCCCTCAACTGAATAAAGCTGAGCTTCTACCTTCCGGCTCTGATTAACTGCTGTTTTTAAACACATTGCTGGTTCCGGCCTACTAACGGTGTCTGCCCCTGCCTGGTGTTGCCCTCAACTGAATAAAGCTGAGCTTCAACCTTCTGGCTCTCATTAAGTGTTTTTTAAAAAACAAAATGGTGGTTCCGGCCTACTAACGGTGTCTGCCCCTGCCTGGTGTTGCCCTCAACTGAATAAAGCTGAGCTTCAACCTTCTGGCTCTCATTGAGTGTTTTTTAAAAAACAAAATGGTGGTTAGGGCCTACTAACGGCTTCTGTCCCTCCCTGGTGTTGCCCTCAACTGAATAAAGCTGAGCTTCTACCTTCCGGCTCTGATTAACTGCTGTTTTTAAACACATTGCTGGTTCCGGCCTACTAACGGTGTCTGCCCCTGCCTGGTGTTGCCCTCAACTGAATAAAGCTGAGCTTCAACCTTCTGGCTCTCATTAAGTGTTTTTTAAAAAACAAAATGGTGGTTCCGGCCTACTAACGGTGTCTGCCCCTGCCTGGTGTTGCCCTCAACTGAATAAAGCTGAGCTTCAACCTTCTGGCTCTCATTGAGTGTTTTTTAAAAAACAAAATGGTGTTTAGGGCCTACTAACGGTGTCTGCCCCTCCCTGGTGTTGCCCTCAACTGAATAAAGCTGAGCTTCAACCTTCTGGCTCTCATTAAGTGTTTTTTAAAAAACAAAATGGTGGTTAGGGCCTACTAACGGTGTCTGCCCCTCCCTGGTGTTGTCCTCAACTGAACAAAGCTGAGCTTCCACATTCTGGCTTTCGGCCTATACTATCAGATATTAAACTGCATTTGGCCTACTAGTGTGGTTAGGCCCTTGAAACAGTGTCTGCTGCTCTTGGGTTTGCTACTCCACTGAACAAAGCAATGCCGCCTGTTTAGTCCTGTTACCAATTTTGATCTGCATTTAGCCTACTTTATTCTTTGGCCCTATATCTGTTTCCTCATCATCCTGCCCATTGCCCAGCCACTGCTAGATGAGTCTGCTGGTACATTGACCTAGACCACTACATTCCCCTTGTACTCTACACAGCCAGAATCTGACCCTGCTGAAAGTAAGGTTCCCCTTCCCGCATATTATACCACCTTACACAGGGACAAAGAGGAAGGTGCAGATGAAAGTGCAGGTTCCTTCATCAGGTGGGGGGGCATACTCGTTGGCGACGTCACTGGCACAGGGCCACTCAGAGTACGCAAAAGTGTCGCTGCTGGTGGGAGGCGCCCCCGCCATGCAAACACACCGCCGTACTTTGAGGGGCCCTGTGCCAGTGCCAATGCGAACGAGTGGGCCCCCCCTGCTTGCTCAGGATCACAGCACTTGCAACATTGAAATACTTACCTCTCCCTGCTCCACCGCCATGACGTAGTCCATGTTTCCTGGGCCCACTAAAACCTTGAACCAGCCCTACCCCCACAACTTTTGCCAAATGACCCCCAATTTCCAGTGCCCAACTATTATTATAAAGTTAATTAAGATTGACAAGCTTCAGAAAACAAGAATGGATGTTTTTGGCAGTAAAATGTGCACTGTAGGTGTTTTCCTGGCCTCCACTCACTGCCGGCTATGCTTCCCCATTGACTTGCATTGGGTTTCGTGTTTCGGTCGATCCCCGACTTTTAGCGATAATCGGCCGACTTCACTCGACTCGACTCTGGACTAAATCGGGTTTCACAAAACCAGACTCGATCTTAAAAAAATGAAAGTCGCTCAACCCTAGTGAAGACTTCATTTCTACCCTATTTATTACACATTTATAGACTCATTAGTTTGCTATAAAACAGGAAACTAACTGACTGACTAAACTGACTATAAATTCTATATCAGTATAAGCTTATTAACTGAAGTTTCAAATTACATTCATAGAAATAAGTTTTATTTCATAGAATTCAATCTTTATAGGTTAACATAGCTTATTTATGTCTATTCACTGGCAGATCAGGACTTTTATTACACTGAGCACAATAGCACCTCAGTTTACTACGTTATACTCCTAGCTGAAATTATTCCTTCTCTTTACTTTGTACAACAGAATAAAAGTGATTTACCTTGAATAACCTATGTATATAATCATAACATTAACGAAAAACAGCTGGCACAACATTTATATAGCAGTAAAATTATTGAATCCCATTTAGATGGTACTTTGCATGTGATGGCAGAGGTGACTGATACTGCCGCCTGAATGCACAAATCATGCCACTTAATTTTTGTAGGACTGGTGTTGTACTACAAATCCTTCACTAGTGCATGATAATGGATATGATAATTCAATTCTCTTTAAAATTGCATTTGCCATCTAAAAATAATGCTAAAATGCCAATTATTATACAATGTCGGCATTTAATTGGTATCTGTTACCCATGAGTTTTGGAACTACTATTGATATTAGGCATGTACATTAGTACTGCACAAAGTTATGGAAATGTGAAAGAGTAGTGCCGTCTGTGTGATATGTACTAGTGCTTGAGAAAAGCAGTACAGTTCACGCTGTTCCCAGGCACAGGCTGCTGACGATAGCTCTCATCATGGTCGCCTGGTCTCCCTCTCATCAGCATGACCAGGCGACAATAATGGGAGTTGTATACATTGTGTGTAAAATAGTGCACACACCCCATTTTGATTAAAAAGGGGGAATGAAGAGATCCATAGGTTAAAAATTAAGTTTTATTTGTAAAAATTAAAATAACAAAAGTATTAAAAAAGCAATGTGCCTCACATAGAAGACGATCCAGACTACCAGAAACTAACACTCCATATCGATATGGTACATTGCCTAGTAGAATAAAATCAACTACTAGCAAATCAGGTAAGACAGCCTCACAAACAGGCTTTATAAACCCCAAGTAAAGTGTTCAGTGCTTGTCAAATAACAGTATACAGAATCAAAACATTCCAATCTCTTGATTAGTAACTGCCTGACAGTGATGAAAAAATCCACAACAGGCTATAAACCATAAAACACAAAGAAGACATGCTTATAGAGTATTAATGGGAGTGCATGGAAAATGCAGAAACCTACTTTGCTTAACCTGTAAAAATGGCAGCAGGTACAAGTTATGTAACTCAATGAACTGTAAGGTAATATCTACTAGTGAGGAGTAGGGAGACAAATAACGTCAGACCACATAAAAGACTGTGCCCGCAAACAGTAGGGGACTGTGCCCACAAATAATAGGAGACCGATTCACCTTGCAATCTGGAGCCTGGAGGAATGTTCCATCACCCCGATGTGCGTTTCGCCACTGGCTTCTTCCGGACTCCCCTGGAAACAAGTTGTGAAAGAAGTATAATGATTTTGGTAAGGAGAACATCTGAAAGGCTTCCCATCCATGAAATCTCGTATCGGCCTATTTTATTTAGGTCAGATTCTAGAGTCTGCAATAATGGAAGATAATTTGACTTACATAAAGTTGATGTATGTAGATTTAGTTATTGACATTCCTAAATATGTAATATCGTCCTGACTAGTGATGGGTGAGCATTAAAATGCTCGGGTGCTCGTTGCTCGGGTCAAGCAAATTGGAATACTCGGGTACTCGGCCAGAACAACGAGCCCAATGTAAGTCTATGGGAGACCCGAGTATTTTTACCGCGATCCCCCCTGGGGGTCCTTTTAAGGTCTAAAAATGTCTGAAAATGATGGAAACACTGCTCAAATGACACAGGGACCTCATGGGGATCGCCCCTGGAAGCATTCCTGACTCCTAGTTCACAGCCTTAATCATTTTTTTCCGAGATTCATGCCTTTTTTTCCGGTGCCACAAAAAACACATTAAAACGAAACCAAAATGGGTTTTGCTGGGAAATATGTCAAGGTACATCGTTTGCAGGTTAATGACTTGCCTGTAAGGCCAAATATTTAACTCCAGACCGAAAATTTCCTCTCCCACTTAGGCTTAGTTCAGATGCTGCATTGTTAAGCATTTTTCAACTTTAACATTGCTTTCAACCACTACAAATGCATTCACTGGGAAATGTCATTGTAACATTTAACACCCCTAGCTGGCCATGTGGTGTGTAACACATAAGCAGACCCATCTCATTTCATTTACGAAGGAGGGACTCTTAAAGTCACAGGGCCTATTTTTACTGGTGCATCAGGTGGCATTAATCTTCTTAAAGGGCCATTGTGAAACAGTGGGTCTCCTAAGCTATTGTATCCTATGCTGTGAGTGGATCGGCTGGCAAGAATTACGAATCACCACAATACCCCTGTCATAAGATGTACAGGGGGGACTCCTGAGACTCCTGAAAAAGTGTTGCATTGAATTCAAGACCTGCCCTGCTACCAATTCATATGCACCCCAATAAGCCTTTGAACCCACATACTGGATGGGCCCAGGAAAATCCACTACACAATATGCATTTTGTGCTCCATACTCCTTTGTGTTATACATTGGCGGCAAGGCCAGCCCTGCTGCTTAGTCAGTCATACGCACCCCATTAGGCCTTGGAACCCAAATACTGGATGTGCCCATGAAAATCCACTTCACAATATGCATTTTGTACTCCCGTACTCCTTGGTTTTACACATTGGCGGCAAGGCCAGCCCTGCTGCATAGTCAGTCATATGCACCCCATTAGGCCTTGGAACCCACATACTGGATGGGCCCAGGAAAATCCACTTCACAATATGCATTTTGTGCTCCATACTCCTTGGTTTTGCACATTGGCGGCAAGGCCAGCCCTGCTGCATAGTCAGTCATATGCACCCCATTAGGCCTTGGAACCCACATACTAGATGGGCCCAGGAAAATCCACTTCACAATATGCATTTTGTGCTCCATACTCCTTTGTTTTATACATTGGCAGGAAGACAAGCTCTGCTGCATAGTTATATGCACCCCATTAGGCCTTGGAACCCACATACTGGATGGGCCCAGGAAAATTCACTTGTATTTTTTAATGGTATGATGGTTCCCTCTTTGCACAATTATTTACAGGAGAATTTTGCCATTTTATTTGACATGTTTTTAACACTAAGGTTCAGATACGGCTTTAAAAAAGGCAAATACTTGCAATACAGGACAATTTTATTGCAAACTACAAAATTCAAGGAATAGTATGATTGAATAGTGTGAGTGCATACACTTTTGTATGTGTTAACATACACAGGTTAATAAGTACATGTAAGGATTAAATAAATATAGTGATTACATATATATGAAGATTAACTACATACAGTATAGTTTGATCATCACCAAAAGGCTTTTAAACATCATCCGTCTGGAATATCAGAGAAGCAACACCAAGACAGAGAACCCCTGGGAGATTACCTACACTGCATGGGCATCCCCAATTATGCAGGTATCAGCATACTGTACATGTACAGGTACCCCAGTTTTGGCATCTGTCTTAGTCATGTTTCTCTGGTCTTATATAGTGAATAACACTATGTAGTAACTCTAGTTTCACCCACACCTTCAAGTGGCCACTTTTCAAAGTTGGATGAAACTGAGATATCATGGAGTCATCAGACAAGGGGCCATAAACCCCTAGAAAATAAAAGCCACAAGGATTTTGATCAAACCACCACCAGCAGAGTTTCAGTAAACCTTAATGTTTTACAATGACAAACAGCAAACGTATAGAGGCTTAGAACTGTTTGCGAAGTGAATAAACAAACATTTATCAAGATTGTGTCACTATGAGCATTGTCTGTCACATCTCTAAATGTTTTACAAGAAATGCAGCTATTGATTGTCTGAATGCATTCGTTAAACAGCATTTCCATCTTGCTTACAAATCGCCATTTGTATATTCTCCATTTGTACATTTGAGGCAGACAAAGTTAAGGCACGCAAGGAGAGAAACAAATATAGTGGACAAAGCTATATTTTTAATGAACTACTTAGGTAAAGTAACAACATTGCTTTATCAAATTTATATGAAGTATATTGTGTCCAAGGTTAGCAACCAGGCAACACAAAAAGGAGCTTTTCAAGTGAGCTCTTAAAGGTACACAAATGTTATGAAGTGTTTTCCAACAAGGATGTGGTTTCACCAATGCAGGGTACCTTTTGTAAAAATAGACTAGTGCCATCACAGCCCCCCTTGACCAAACTTCACCGGCCTATAACAGTACAAAGCACGTTCACCCTGGTGATCTAGTGGCAGTTAAACAAGAGACATTGCAGGAGACAGAGTTAAGAAGTAGGCCCAATAAAATGCCATACCCAATTCCCCAATGTGGGGTCATTTTTGGACTTATTAAAATAGTGCCATCACAGCCCCCTAGAACTAAATGCCCCGTACAGACCACATTCACCCTTGTGATCTACTGGCAGGTACAGGACAGATCGCAGGAGACCGAGTTAAGAAATAGGCTGTCAGGACTCTGAACATTTTGATTACCTTTTGTGCATTACTGCCCTTTTCCAAGATGGCGTCTTTGGTCTCATGTGCACTGTGTCTTCCTGCTATATAACTCCACCTCAGCCTTTAGTCTGTGCTGGAGTATTCTGCATTGCATCCAGCTCCTGACGACTCCCTGGCTTTGCACCTGCACCTGCTCCTGTGAACCTGTGTGGAGATCCTGCTACTCAGCTCTGAGTTTCTGCTGCATACATTGGTTTCCAGTAATCCTCCATCTGGATGCTTGTGTTTGTTTTCATCTGCATTTGCTGGACATGTAAGCTGTTGCTGCTCTGCTTAAACCTGAGACTATTAACCAGGCCTCCCTGGTTGTGCTAAGATATTATTTGAACTGCCTTATAAGCATATCTATCTGTGTTTGGACTAAGACAAGGACTTATTTGTGTCAAGTATCCTCAAGAATAATTGTTCTTCATAGACTTTCTGCGTGATTGCATTTTCCTCTGAAGTTCCCTATAGACTGCTAAGCTGAGTTT
Organism: Ranitomeya variabilis; assembly: GCF_051348905.1. Lineage (NCBI taxonomy): Eukaryota > Metazoa > Chordata > Amphibia > Anura > Dendrobatidae > Ranitomeya > Ranitomeya variabilis. The sequence goes on from NC_135234.1 coordinate 440,935,854, forward strand.
AATATTTACACCAAGTTTTGTGGACTTGAGTTTCTCTCTGCACCTGTTTGAATCACCGTGTGATAATATAGACTTAACCACTTATAAAACTGTGTCCTGTAGTTGTCTTGCTCCATGCAAAGAGTCTCCTGAGTTATCCCTTATAATCTTTAAATAGGCCCAAAGAAATGTCATGCCCAATTCCCCACTGTGTTGTCCTTTTTGGACTTAAAAATATAGTGCCATCACAGCCCACTTGCCCAAAATTCACCGGCCTATAACAGTACTGAGCACGTGCACCCTGGTCATCTAGTGGCAGTTAAAGGACACATCGCAGGAGACAGACTTAAGAAGTAGGCCCAATGTAATGTAATGCCCAATTCCCCAATGTGGGGTCCTGTTTTTACAAAATGAAATAGTGCCTTCACAGCCCCCATGCCCAAAAATCACCAGCCTATAACAGTACTGAGCACATGCACCCTGGTCATGTCGTCAGAGATAAGGAAGAGACATTGCAGGAGACAGAGTTAAGAATTAGGGCCAATGTAGTGGCGTGGGTCTCTGAGACTTTTAATGCAGTGAATGTTCTGCCAAACAATTCCCCAATGGGGGTACCTTTTTTAAAAATACACTAGTGCCATTGCATGCCCCTAGCCCAAACTTCAACGGCCTATAACAATACTGAGCACGTTCACCTTGGTGATCTAGTGGCAGGTACATTTCAGATTGCAGGAGACTGAGTTAAGAAGTCCGCCCAATGGAATGTCATGCCCAATTCCCCAATGTAGGGTCCATTTAAAAAAAATAAATAAAAGAGTGCCATCACAGCCCCCTTGGCCAAAATGCACCGTATAGAGCACGTTCGCCCTGGTGATCTACTGGCAGGTACAGGACAGATTGCAAGAGACCGAGTTAAGAAGTTGGCCCAATGTAATGCCATGCCCAATTCCCCAATGTGTTGTCCTTTTTTAAAAAAATAAAAGAGTGCCATCACAGCACCCTTGGCCAAAATGCACCATACAGACCACATTCACCCTGGTGATATAGCGGTTCTGGATGAGGAGGATGAGGATAAGGAGGAGGATAACAACAAACAGATCAAATCTCGAAGTGTATACCCATGCGTGGTTGTGAAGAGGTGCATGAGAATACACCTCCCAAAAGAGAGAATGTATTTGAGGTTATGTTTTGCTGTTTTCACTTGGTGGTGTACAGAAGTCTTTCCCAATCTAGGCCTTGTTCATTTTCATAAGAGTCAGCCTGTCAGCATTTTCAGTTGACAGGCGGATGTGCATATCTGTTATAATTCCACCAAGGGCACTTAAACCCTCTCTGACAGAACGCTAGCAGCAGGGCAGGCCAGAACCTCCAAGGCATAGAGAGCTAGTTCATGCCACGTGTCCAGCTTGGATACCCAATAATTAAAAGGCACAGAGGAATCACGGAGGATGTTTGTAAGATCTGTAAGGTATGCCCTCACCATGTTCCCAAACATTGCACTTCTTGTGGCAGCACCCCTTGCCTCTGTGCTGCCACAATGGGAGGGTCTGAGAAAACTGAGCCAGAACTTGGCCATTGTTCCCCTGCCTGAGCTGGATTGTACTTCTGTCTCTCTCGCTTGGAGTCCTTGGTTGTACAACAAACTCTGACATCTGCAGCCAGCGTTCTCACATGGGCATTTTCTAAGTAATTCTGCTATAAGAGCCCTGTGGTACTGCAACATTTTAGTACACCTCTCTGCCTCAGGTAGAAGAGATTGAAAGTTCTCCTTGTAGCGTGGGTCTAGAAGTGTCACCAACCAGTAATGAGTGTCACCCAAAATTTTGATAATCCGAGGGTTACATGAAATGCAGCGCAACATAAAGTCAGCCATGCATCCCAGACTGCTAACAGGCAAGTCTTCTGTGTCCTCACCAACAGGACAACTGACCATGCTGTCCTCCTCCTCATCCTCATCCTCCTCCTCCCTGTCCTCAGGCCATCCCCGCTGAACAGAAGCTAATACAGATGTGTTTGTAGTACCATCTATAGCGTGTGAAAGTAGCTCCTGTTCTTCCTCCTCCTCCTCCTCATTGCCTACCAATCCACGTTGAGAAGACATGAGGCTGGGCTGAGTGCATCATGAGCAGAGAGTTTTTCAGAATGCTGAAAAGTGGGATGGTGATGCTAATTATGGCATCATCGCCACTCACCATCTTGGTGCAGTCCTCAAAGTTTTGAAGGATATCTGACATCCATGTCCACTCCTGAGGTCTTATGTGTTGAGTCTGACCTGAAATTCGAAGGCCTCATTGATGTTGGTAGTCAACAACGGCCCTCTTCTGCTCACAAATCCTTTCCAACATATGCAGTGTAGAGTTCCAGCGTGTGGGGACATCACACAACACTCAGTGAGCTGGAAGCTGAAAACACTGCTGAAGCACAGCAAGGGCGGCTGAAGCTGTAGCTGACTTTCTAAAATGGGCAGACAGACAGCTTACTTTCACTAGCAGATCCAGCAGCTCCTGGTAGCTTTTCAGAAAATGTTGAACCATGAGGTTAAGCACATGGGCCAAGCATGGTACGTGTGTGAGCTCACCTTGCCTCAGAGCCGCCACCAGGTTACGGCCATTGTCACACATGATCATACCTGGCTGTAGGTTCAGTGGTGTCATCCAAACATCTGATTGCTCTTTCAGTGCTGTCCACAACTCTTCTGCATTGTGCGGTTTGTCACCTATGCAGATTAGCTTCAGCACAGCCTGTTGCCACTTGGCTGAGGCAGTGTTGCAGTGCTTCCAGCTTCTGACTGATGTGTTGATTTCAGAGATGGAGGATGAAGAGGAGGAGGAGGTGCAGGAGTTGTAGACTGTGGGGGCAACCCTGATTGATGTAGGGCCAGCAATCCTCGGCGTGGAGAGGATGTGTTCCATCCCAAGGTCCAACTGGGTCCCGGCTTCCACTATGTTAACCCAGTGTGCTGTCATTGAGATGTACCGTCCCTGCCTGCAAGCACTTGTCCACGTCTGTGGTTAGGTGGACTTTCCCAGTAACAGCATTGTTGAGGGCATGGGTAATTTTGTGGGACACATGCTGGTGTAATGCCGGTACAGCACACCAGGAGAAATAGTGGTGACTGGGGACCGAGTACCTTGGGACGGCCGCCGCCATCAGGTTGCGGAAAGCTTCCATCTCAACAAGCCTAAAAGGCAGCATTTCTAGTGCAAGCAGAAGAGAAATATTAGAATTGAGGACTGTGGCCTGTGGGGCGTTGGCTGGGTATTTCTGCTTGCATTCCAAAGACTGGGTTATAGACAACTGAACGCTGTGCTGGGACAAGGATGTGGACGGGCTTGCTGATGGTGCTGCTTGACTGTGGGCCACAACAGGTGCAGGGCTAGAGGCATCTTCACATGCATGGTGTACTGGGGATTGGCTTCTACTCAAAACAGTGGAAGAAGCAGTGGTGTGACCAGCAGGCAGTGGCCCTGGAGCCTGAGGTTTGGCCCACAATGTCGGGAGCTTTGCTTGCATGTGCCTGATCATGCTGGTGGTGGTCAGGCTGGTTGTTTTGCTACCCCTGCTGATGTAGGCAAGGCAGGTGCTGCAAATGGCCTGTTTTGGGTTATCGGCAGAGTCTTTAAAAAATAGCCAGATTCAGGAAGATCTCACAGGTGGAATGGTAACTTCACTCATGTTGGTGTTACGGGGAATGGATGCACGGCTTCTTCGTGCCTGTTGGGGGGATATGCATCCTTCCCCATTTCTGCTGCTGTCTTTGCTATGCATGTCCTCCTGCCAGGTTGGGTCAGTCACATGTCATCCACCACCTTGTCTTCCACATCTGTACCCTGCTCCTCCTCCTGACTTACTGGCAATTGTGTCTCATCATCGTCCACCTCTTGTGCCACTTTCCCACCATCGCCTTTGTATGACCGGGGCTGGTCAAAGCTTTGGGCAGCTCTACATGCAATCTCATCTTTCCCCACTTCAAGTTGACCGGCAGAGATTTCTGAATCTTGAAATGAAAAACTGAACAGCTCTTCAGAGTGTCCAAGTGTGGGATCAGTTGTCTCAGGGCACTCGGCATGGTGGGAGGAAGGAGGATCAGGGTGAGGAATATCCTGGCCAACTCACAGCTACTCAGACTTGACCGTGAGGAAGACAAGGTGGTGGTGGTGGCTAAGTGACTGGAAGCATTATCCGCTATCCAACCAACAACCGTTTCACACTGCTCTGGCTTCAATAGTGGTGTGCTGCTGTCCCCTAGAAACTGGGACAGGAAGGTCGAGCGTGAAGATGTGGGTCTTTGTTGTTGCCCACTTTCACCTTGCCCACGGCCTCGTCCTCTGGATGCACCATCAGCATCACGTCCACTTCCCCGTCCTTTGCCCCTTGCCTTAAAGAAGTTGTCCACTGCAATAATTTTTTTTTCATAAATCTTGCTATTATGTGCCACTGAAAACATCCACTGTGTTTATTTTAGCAATATTACCTTTTATCATGCAGTAGCAGCACATCTTCAGTGCTGGATTCAGCTCTCATGGGGTTAATAGACAACTTCCTTTCTCCTGAGTTATTGTGCTCTAATACTGCAAGTTCCATGATGCATTGCACTGGCCACTAAGCTCGAACCTACCACACCCACTCCAAAACACACCCAAACCCCTCCCTCCTCTCCCTCCTCTTTCTTCAAAAAGATTTGTGATGTCATTTCTGTCCAACCTCCTCTTTTATATTTGTCCAACCCACACTCCATTACACACAGATAGATAGATAGATAGATAGATATGTATCTATATATCTATGTCTATTTACATAGATATGTCCATATCCATGTTTCTAAACCCCTTCACCCCTGGAGCTTTTTTAGTTTATCGCTCCCCTTCTTTCCAGAGCCATAATTTTTCCGTCAATATGGCCGTGTGATGGCTTGTCTTTTGCGGGACAAGTTCTACTTTTGAACGACACCATTGGTTTTACCATGTTGTGTAACAGAAAATGTGAAAAAAATTCAAAGTGCGATGAAATTGCAAAAAAAGTGCAAATCCGACACTAGTTTTTTGCTTGGCTTTTTTGCTAGGTTCACTAAATGCTAAGGCTATGTGCACACGTTGCAGATTTGATTCCAGATCCGCAGGGTTTTTTGATGCACAGAATTGCATCAAATCTGCAGTTTAGTGCACAAGAAACAATGTAAGTCTATGAAAGCCGCAGACTTGTTGTGCACATGCTGCAGAAAAAGCCGCACCGAAACGCAGTTTTTTTTCCGCATCATGTCACTTCTTTTGTGCCAAACTGCAGCATTTTTGCACCCTTAGACTTTCATTGAGTTGGGCACATCCGCAGCAAAACCGCAGATGTAAAAAAGATCTGCAGTTTTGCTGCGGATGTGGGTCCGAGAAACGCTGCAGAAAAACTGCACCAAAAACTGCATCAACCCCCTCTGCTACAAATACAGCTCGCAGCCGCCCCAGAAATGGCGCATCTGTGAGATGCGCCAATTCCGGCACTTAGCCCCTCTCTTCCCACTCCCGAGTAGCGGTGGGATATGGGGTAATAAGGGGTTAATGTCACCTTGCTATTGTAAGGTGACATTAAGCCGGGTTAATAATGGAGAGGCGTCAATATGACGCCTAACCATTATTAATCCTATAGTAGTGAAAGAGTTAAAAAAAAAATAAAAGACACATCCAGAAAAAAGTATTTTAATATTTTTCATTTAACCATACTTACCATACTTCAGCGCCTGCAAAAAACGTAAAATAATAAACCGCATACTACCTGTCCGCTGTAGTCCAATTAATAACGAGGGTCCCACGACGATTTCCCCTATAGAACAGTGACATCGGGTGATGTCACTGCTCTATAGGACCTTCAGTGACACACTGACAGGAGATAATGGCTCCTGCAGTGCATCACTAAGAGGTTACTATAGTTCAGTGGTCTCACTTTATGGCATGTGCTGCATGGGAACTTTCTCACACAGCAATGGCAAAAGTGAGACTAGGGACTATTTTGTCACAGGGGAGTAGGAATACATTGTGGGGAATACATTGTGGAAGGATACCTTCCATCATTGTATTCCTGGAGCCCCTGGAGAGCGGTCACATCAGCTGATGCTGCTGCTCTCCACGGGAGATCGTCGTGGGACACTCGTTTTAATTGAATTTCTGCGGATCAGGGAGTATAGTGTTTGTTTATTATTTTATTATTTTTTACAGATGACACTGGCTTCGGGGAACAAAGTGACAAGTGATGGTGAGTATGTACTATATGTTATATGTACTGTATGTCTATGTGTATGTTGTATGTATGTACTGTACGTGGCATGTTGCATGTCATATGTTGCATGTTAGATGTTTCCACATGTCGCATTTTGTCACACGGCGCATGTCGCATGCTGCTTTTCACATAGTGCATGTCGCATGTCATCGCATGTCCCATGTCGTAGAATGTCGCATGTTGTCACATGGCACATATTGCATGGTGCATGTTGTCGCATTTTGCATGTTGCATGTCGTCGCATGCTGCATGTCGCATGTCATCGCATGTTGTCACATGTCACCGCATGTTGTTGCATGTCGCATGTTGTCACATGTCGCATGGTGCATGTCGCATGGTGCATGTCACATGCTGCATGTCGCATGTCGTCACATGTTGTCGCATGTTACTTGTCACATGTCATCGCATGTCGCATGGTGCATGTCGCATGTTGTCACATGTTGCATGGTGCATGTCGTCGCATGTCGTCACATGTTGTCACATGTCGCATGCTGCATGTCACATGTCGTTGCATGTCGTCACATGTCGCATGCTGCATGTCGCATGTTGCATGTCATCGCATGTCGCATGCTACATGTCATCGCATGTTGTCACATGTAGCATGCTGCATGTCGCATGTCATCGCATGTTGCATTTCGAATGCCGCATGTTGTCACATGTTGCATGGTGCATGTCGTCACATGTCGCATTTTGTCACGTCACATGCTGCATGTCGTTGCATGTTGTCACATGTCATATGTTGCATGTCATCGCATGTCACATGCCATCGCATGATGTCACATGGTGTATGTTGTATGTCTGTATGTTCTGTATATGTGTGTATGTGTTTTTTTTTACATTCAACACATTAGCCGGATGATGGGACTACTACTGTCCCATCATTGGCTAATGTGTCACTCAATGTCACTGTAGCAGGCAGAGCCCGATGGGACTTGTAGTCCCATCAGACGATGCCTGCACACAGAGACACACACACACCGACTACCCCCTCCCCACGCAGCAGACCCCAGCACGGCCAGCAGACCCACCGCACACACCCGCAGACCCCAGCACCACCCGCACATCCCAACACTGGCACGCAGACCCCCGACGCCCGCACATCCCGGCACCAGCACGCTGACCCCCGGCGCCCGCACATCGCGGCGCCAGAACGCAGACCCCCAGTGCCAGCACGCAGTCCCCCGGCACCCACACATCCCTGCCTAGCCCCGCCCACCCCCAGAACAGCCCCGCCCGCCCCAACACAGCCCTGCAGCCCCCAGCGCCGCCCACAGCCCAGTCACTCTTGATGAGTGACTGCTGTCTGTAGAGGCTTGGTCACTCCTGCTGCTGACGTCACGTCAATTTCCAGAGTCTGGAAATTGACGTGATGTCGGCGGAAATTAGCGGCGGCTGCAGCCTGGGGGTCATGTGACCCGGACTCAGCCGCCAGCATAGCGCCGCTCACAGGCGAAAATGGCAGCGGAAGGTATTTACACAATTCATTAGGGGCCCGGGGGATACATTGGGGGGTTAACTGAAAGTAGTGGACAACCCCTTTAACCATTTTAAATGGAATACTGCACTATTTCAAATGCTCAACACAAATGTCTTTATTAGCAGCAAAATAATATGTGATCAGTATGCCTGCAAATCTGTGATTTTTCAAACCCAAACACCAGGCAGGCCTCAGCCTGACCTTACTGACTGTATTCAATTTATTTTTTTAACGTTAATTTATGCGAAATACTGCGGTATAGAATTGCCTACAATGTCCAAACTTGGAGCAGACATATATGAGGGCTCTCACAGAAATACCACACTGGCAACTCTGTGGCCTTTCAATTTTTTTGGATGCTAAATAGCGCTGTATAGAATTTGAGCATCACACAGCCACAAAATAAGTACACCGGCCTCCAATGACCAAACTTGGAGCACAGAGATATATGATGGTTGACGGCTGTAACGGAAATACCACACTGGCAAATCTGAGGCCTTTGAATTTTTTGGGATGGTAAATAGCGCTCTATAGAATTTGAGTATCACACAGCCACAAAGTAAGTACACCGGCCTCCAATGACCAAACTTAGAGCACAGAGATATATGATGGCCATAAAGGAAATACCACACTGGCAAATCTGTGGCCTTTGAATTTTTTTGGATGCTAAATAGCGCTGCATAGAATTTGACTATCACACAGCCACAAAGTAAGTACACCGGCCTACAATGCCCAAACTTAGAGCACAGAGATTTATGATGGCTGTAACGGAAATACCACACTGGGAAATCTGTGGCCTTTCAATTTTTTTATGCTAAATAGCGCTGTATAGAATTTCAGTATCACACAGCCACAAAATAAGTACACCGGCCTCCAATGACCAAACTTGGAGCACACACATATATGAGGCCTTTTTCGGTGAATTTAAAACACCAAAAAAAAAAAAAAGGGGGCACAAGGGTAGCACACACAACTATGCTACGTATGCCTGACAAACTATCACTTTTCAACAGGCCTCAGTCTGACAGAACAGACTGTATATTTTTTTTGGGGGGGGGATTTGTTGAAAAAAAAAGGTATATAGACAGCAAATAAGCTGCAGCAGCAGCAGGCAGCTATGGAGCTTTGGAAAGGATGCAGTGGAAGCAATGGACGCACAAACAGTGCCTGCAGGTAGTGCACTGATGTGGATATGCTGTGCCCTGCCTGCCTAGCGCTGCAATATCGGGACCCACGATTTAGCCCTAAACAGGACTGTTGTTTTCTCAGGAGTTGTGGATGTAAGAGTTGCAGACCTACACTAACTCTAAATCCACAATTCTGACCCTATCTTGGCAGCAGCTCTCCATACTCTCGCTGAAACAGGAACATAATGCGGCGAGCAGGGCTGCGCCTGGTCTCTTATACTCGGGATGCTGCTGTACGGCCCAGCCAATCACTGCACAACCATAACAAAGATGGCTGCGGCGTTTCATGGCCTGGCAGACAATCCCTGCACCGTGATTGGGTCTCTAAAGTCCGCCAAAACTGCTGGGTTGAGACTGCAGTTACGGCCAAATAATCCCGGAAATGCTCGCTGCTTGGCGAGTACCCCAATACTCGGGCGAGTAACGAATAGTGGCAAGCACGTACGCTCATCACTAGTCCTGACACCAATCAAGAGGAACAGTCTTTTGTAAATGTAGTAGAACTTCATAGGGGGTGTTTACAGGCAGAATATGGGATTTGTTTTAATTTATTTTATAGTATGACATGTTTCTGAAATGTTTGATTGTCGCTAAGGCTCTCCAAGTGAATTCTCAGGCTCCACTAAGGTTAAAATCACGTCATCAGCATATAATGAACTGATGCTCACTTCCAGTAATCTCCACCCCCCTTATTCTTTCATTTTGCCTATCAGCCTGTGCCAAAGGTTCAATAGTAAGCAAGAACACAAGAGGCGACAAGGGGCATCCCTGTCTTGTTCTGTATGTTATTAAAAATTCTTCCGATAAGGTGCCATTAGCGTAAACTTTTGCTGAGGGTGTGAAGTAAAGGGCTTTAATGGCATTTAGTATTGAGCCCCTGTACCCCATTCGATCCAACACTGAGAAGGCAAACGACCAGTTAACCTGGACAAACGCCTTCTTGGCATCCAAAGCCACCAGTACCGCCGGAGCCCTCCTTTTTTATGACATCAATCAAGTCTATGACCCTCCTTGTGTTATCTGCCACCTGTCTCCCATTTATAAAGCAAGTTTGATCTAATTATATTAAAGGGAACCTGTCAGCAGATTTTGCTGCTATAAGATGCACCACTGCCTTTCAGGGCTTATCTACAGCATTCTATAATGCTGTAGATAAGCCCCCGGTCCAACCTGCAAGTGAAGAAAAATAAGTTATATTATACTCACTGGGGGGCGGTCCTGTCCGGTCCGGTCAAATGGGCCTTGCAGGTCCGGGTCCGGTGTCTCTCATCTTCTTGTGATTCCGCTCTCCTGCTTCTTCATTCTTCATTTTGTGGGATATCTGGCTCCTTGCCAGGTTTTGGTAATGTTATTATTGTGACTAATAACATCTCTTAGGGAAATGAACCCTGAAAAATCGCATACTGAAGGGTCTCTGTCAGATATGGAGTTAACTGGTCCATAAAGACTTTATAATATATGTTTCAAAAACCCCCAGGGTCCGGCGCTTTATGTGATGGTAGAGATAAGATGGTTTTCTTTTTTTCTGCATTTGTATAAGGCCGGGATCACACATGCGAGAAACACGGCCGAGTGTCACATGTTAATAGCCGGGACTCCCGCCGGCACTCAGGAGCGGAGCGTGCGGCTCCATGTATTGCTATGTGGCCACACACTCCACTCCGGAGTGCAGGCGGCAGGGCCGGGTATAAACATGTGAGACTCGGCGATGTTTCTCGCATGTGTGATCCCGGCCTAGAGGGGCATTCAACTGTTCCATCTGATCGTTAGACAGATAAGGAAGACAATGATTAGATAGGAAGGACTCAATGTCCAAAAAATTGGTAGGAATATGGTCAAGAGCAGAGGATAAGTTAAAAGGAAAAGTTATAAAGTGAGGAATAATATTCCTTAACCCCTTCGCGACCCAGCCTGTTTTCACCTTTTTGACCCGGCCAATTTTTTCAATTCTGACCTGTGTCCCTTTATGAGGTAATAACTCTGGAACGCTTGAACAGATCCAACTGATTCTGAGACTGTTTTCTTGATACATATTGTATTTTATAATAGCAGTAAAATTTCAATGATATGACTTGCTTTTTTTGTAAAAAAAATGGAAATTTGGCAAAAATTTTGAAAATTTTGCAATTTTCCAAATTTTAATTTTTTTATTCCCTTAAATCAGAGAGTTATATCGCACAAAGTAGTTAATAATTAACATTTACCACATGTCTCCTTTACATATGCACAATTTTGAAACCCACATTTTTTTTGTTAGGAAGTTATAAGGGTTAAAAGTTGACCAGCAATTTCTCATTTTTTCAACAAATTTTACAAAACCATTTTTTTAGAGACCACATCACATTTAAGGGACTTTGAGGGGTCTATATGATAGAAAATACCCAAAAGTGACACCATTCTAAAAACTGCAGCCCTCAAGGTACTCAAAACCACATTCAAGAAGTTTATTAACCCTTCAGGTGCTCCACAGGAATTTTTGGAATGTTTAAAAAAATGAACATTTAACTTTTTTTCACAAAAAATTAACTTCAGATCCAATTTGTTTTATTTTACCAAGGATAACAGGATAAATTGTTGTGGAACAATTTATCCTGAGCACGCTGATACCCCATATATGCAGGTAAACCACTGTTTGGGTGCATGGCAGAGCTCGGAAGGGAAGGAGCGCCATTTGACTTTTTCAATGCAAAATTGGCTGGAATTGAGATCGGACGCCATGTCGCGTTTGGAGAGACCCTGATGTGCCTAAACAGTGGAAATGCCCCACAAGTGACACCATTTTGGAAAGTAGACCCCCTAGGGAACTTACCTAGATGTGTGGTGAGCACTTTGAACCCCTAAGTGCTTCACAGAAGCTTATAATGTAGAGCTGTAAAAATAAAAAATCTTATTTTTTTCACAAGAGTGAACTTTTCGCCCCAATTTTATATTTTCTCAAGGGTAACAGGAGAAATTGAACCTCAAAAGTTATTGTTCAATTTGTCCTGAGTATGCTGATACCACATATATGGGGGTAAACCACTGCTTGTGTGCATGGTAGAGCTGGGAAGGGAAGGAGAGCAAGTTGACTTTTCAATGCAAAATTGGCTGGAATTGAGATTGGACGCCATGTCGCATTTGGAGTGCCACTTATGTGCCTAAAGAGTGGAAACCCCAACAAGTGACATTATTTTGAAAATTAGACCCCCTAAGGAACTTATCTAGATGTGTGGTGAGTAGGGTTGAGCGAAACGGATCGTTCATTTTCATAAGTCGCCGACTTTTGGCAAAGTCGGCGTCTCATGAAACCGAGCCGATCCCTGTGTGGGGTCTGCCATGCGGTACGCGACTTTCGCGCCAAAGTCGCGTTTCAATGACGCTAAAAGCACCATTTCTCAGCCAATGAAGGTGGACGCAGAGTGTGGGCAGCGTGATGACATAGATCTCAGTCTCCACCATCTTAGAGAAGGGCATTGCAGTGATTGGCTTGCTTTCTGCGGCGTCACAGGGGCTATAAAGGGGCGTTCCCGCCGACCGCCATCTTACTGCTGCTGATCTGAGAGTAGGGAGAGGTTGCTGCAGCTTCTTCGGAAGCAGGGATAGTGATAGGCAGGGTACATAAAGCCACAAACCGCTTGTGCTGTAGCGATTTCCACTGTCCAATACCACCTTTTGTTTGCAGGACAGTGGAAGCTACATTTTTTTTTCTCAGCGCTGTAGCTCATTGGGCTGCCCTAGAAGGCTCCCTGATAGCTGCGTTGCTTTTTGTGTGTATGCCGCTGTGTAAACCAACTGCTTTTTTCAAAGCACAAATCCTGTTTTTCCTTCCTTTCTGCACAGCTATCTTGTGTGTTTGTCCACACTTTTGTGTGCAGCAGTCCTTTTACAGCTGCCTGCCAAACTTTTCTGAGATAACTGCAGGGAGATAAATATTGGCAAGTCTGCCTCCATGCCATTGCTGTGTGTGGCATCTCTCTCTCATTGTGTGGCAATGAAAACACTGTGTAATACTTGTCCTTTTTTTTTTTTTTCTAAATTCTCCCTTTTCCCCAAAAAAAATTAGTGGGAGATAAATATTGTCAAGTCTGCCTCCGTGCCATTGCTGTGTGTGGCATCTCTCTCTCATTGTGTGGCACTGAAAACACTGTGTAATACTTGTCCTTTTTTTTTTTTTTTCTAAATTCTCCATTTTCCAAAAAAAAAAATTAGTGGGAGATAAATATTGTCAAGTCTGACTCTGTGCCATTGCTGTGTGTGGCATCTCTCTCTCATTGTGTGGCACTGAAAACACTGTGTAATACTTGTCCTTTTTTTTTTCTAAATTCTCCCTTTTCCCAAAAAAAAATTAGTGGGAGATAAATATTGTCAAGTCTGCCTCCGTGCCATTGCTGTGTGTGGAATCTCTCTCATTGTGTGGCACTGAAAACACTGTGTAAAACTTGTTCTTTTTTTTTTTTTTTTCTAAATTCTCCCTTTTCCCCAAAAAAAATTAGTGGGAGATAAATATTGTCAAGTCTGACTCCGTGCCATTGCTGTGTGTGGCATCTCTCTCTCATTGTGTGGCACTGAAAACACTGTGTAATACTTGTCCTTTTTTTTTTTTTTTCTAAATTCTCCCTTTTCCAAAAAAAAAATTAGTGGGAGATAAATATTGTCAAGTCTGACTCCGTGCCATTGCTGTGTGTGGCATCTCTCTCTCATTGTGTGGCACTGAAAACACTGTGTAATACTTGGCCATTTTTTTTTGGGGGGGGTACATTCTCCCTTTTCAAAAAAAAAAAATTATTGGGAGACAAATATTTTCAAGTCTGACTCTGTGCCATTGCTGTGTGTGGCATCTCTCTCTCATTGTGTGGCACTGAAAACACTGTGTAATACTTGTTCTTTTTTTTTTTTTTCTAAATTCTCCCTTTTCCAAAAAAAAAATTAGTGGGAGATAAATATTGTCAAGTCTGCCTCCGTGCCATTGCTGTGTGTGGCATCTCTCTCTCATTGTGTGGCACTGAAAACACTGTGTAATACTTGTCCTTTTTTTTTTTTTTTTTCTAAATTCTCCCTTTTCCAAAAAAAAAATTAGTGGGAGATAAATATTGTCAAGTCTGACTCCGTGCCATTGCTGTGTGTGGCATCTCTCTCTCATTGTGTGGCACTGAAAACACTGTGTAATACTTGTCCTTTTTTTTTTTTTTTTTTTCTAAATTCTCCCTTTTCCAAAAAAAAAATTAGTGGGAGATAAATATTGTCAAGTCTGACTCCATGCCATTGCTGTGTGTGGCATCTCTCTCTCATTGTGTGGCACTGAAAACACAGTGTAATACTTGTTCTTTTTTTTTCTAAATTCTCGCTTTTCCAAAAAAAAATTAGTGGGAGATAAATATTGTCAAGTCTGACTCCGTGCCATTGCTGTGTGTGGCACTGAAAACACTGTGTAATACTTGTCCTTTTTTTTTTTTTTTTTTTCTAAATTCTCCCTTTTCCCCCAAAAAAATTAGTGGGAGATAAATATTGTCAAGTCTGACTCCGTGCCATTGCTGTGTGTGGCATCTCTCTCTCATTGTGTGGCACTGAAAACACTGTGTAATACTTGGCCATTTTTTTTGGGGGGGGTACATTTTCCCTTTTAAAAAAAAAAAAAATTATTGGGAGATAAAAATTGGCAAGTCTGCCTCCGTGCCATTGCTGTGTGTGGCATCTCTCTCTCATTGTGTGGCACTGAAAACACTGTGTAATACTTGTCCTTTTTTTTTTTTTTTTCTAAATTCTCCCTTTTCCCAAAAAAAAATTAGTGGGAGATAAATATTGTCAAGTCTGACTCCGTGCCATTGCTGTGTGTGGCATCTCTCTCTCATTGTGTGGCACTGAAAACACTGTGTAATACTTGTCCTTTTTTTTTTCTAAATTCTCCCTTTTCCACAAAAAAAATTAGTGGGAGATAAATATTGTCAAGTCTGACTCCGTGCCATTGCTGTGTGTGGCATCTCTCTCTCATTGTGTGGCACTGAAAACACTGTGTAATACTTGGCCATTTTTTTTTGGGGGGGTACATTCTCCCTTTTCAAAAAAAAAAAATTATTGGGAGATAAATATTGGCAAGTCTGCCTCCGTGCCATTGCTGTGTGTGGCATCTCTCTCTCATTGTGTGGCACTGAAAACACTGTGTAATACTTGTCCTTTTTTTTTTTTTTTTCTAAATTCTCCCTTTTCCACAAAAAAAATTAGTGGGAGATAAATATTGTCAAGTCTGACTCCGTGCCATTGCTGTGTGTGGCATCTCTCTCTCATTGTGTGGCACCGAAAACACTGTGTAATACTGGGCCTTTTTTTGGGGGGGGGGGTAAATTCTCCCAGAAAAAAAAAAAAAATAGTTGGGGATTAAGATTGGCATTTCTGCTTGAGTGCTGGGCCTGTGTGTGCCATCTGTCTCAAATGGGCCACAGAAAACCTAGTGTGTAACATTGGGCCTGATTTTCCTTTCAGTGTCAGGCACCTATAAAGGTATATATAAATCCTACAGAAGTTTGAGTTCACCTTATAAGTAGTGTTGAGCGATACCGTCCGATACTTGAAAGTATCGGTATCGGAAAGTATCGGCCGATACCGGCAAAGTATCGGATCTAATCCGATACCGATACCCGATACCATAACAAGTCAATGGGACTCATGTATCGGACGGTATTCCTGATGGTTCCCAGGGTCTGAAGGAGAGAAAACTCTCCTTCAGGCCCTGGGAACCATATTAATGTGTAAAATAAAGAATTAAAATAAAAAATATTGCTATACTCACCTCTCCGACGCAGCCTGTACCTCAGCGAGGGAACCGGCAGCGTTGTTTGCTTAAAATTCGCGGGTTTACTTCCTTACTTGAAGTCCCGGCTTGTGATTGGTCGCGTGCCGCCCATGTGACCGTGACGCGACCAATCACAGCAAGCCGTGACGTAATTTCAGGTCCTTCAGGATTTTAAAATTACGTTCCGGCTTTGTGATTGGTCGCGTCGCGGTCACATGGGCGACGCGACCAATCACAAGCCGTGACGTCACGGGAGGCTGGACACGCGCGCATTTTAAAATGCGTGCTTGTCCTGCCTCCCGTGACGTCACGGCTTGTGATTGGTCGCATCGCGTCGCGACCAATTACAAGCCAGAACGTAATTTTAAACTCCTGAAGGACCTAAAATTACGTCACGGCTTGCTGTGATTGGTCGCGTCGTGGCCACATGGGCGACGCGACCAATCACAAGCCGGGACATCACGGGAGGCAGGACAAGCGCGCATTTTAAAATGCGCGCGTGTCCAGCCTCCCGTGACGTCACGGCTTGTGATTGGTCGCGTCGCCCATGTGACCGCGACGCGACCAATCACAAAGCCGGAACATAATTTTAAAATCCTGAAGGACCTGAAATTACATCACGGCTTGCTGTGATTGGTCGCGTCGCGGCCACATGGGCGGCACGCGACCAATCACAAGTCGGGACTTCAAGTAAGGAAGTAAACCCGCGAATTTTAAGCAAACAACGCTGCCGGTTCCCTCGCTGAGGTACAGGCTGCGTCGGAGAGGTGAGTATAGCAATATTTTTTATTTTAATTCTTAATTTTACACATTAATGTTGTTTCGATACCGATACCCGATACCACAAAAGTATCGGATCTCGGTATCGGAATTCCAATACCCGCAAGTATCGGCCGATACCCGATACTTGCGGTATCGGAATGCTCAACACTACTTATAAGTTGTTTTACAGTAAGAAATAGTGTTACTTTGGTTACGTTTTGCAAGCAATGAGGAAGTCTAGTGGAAGAGGTCGTGGCCGTGGGCGGTCATTGTCAGCTGGTAATGATGGTAGTGGTGGTGGAGCATCAGGTGGTCGTGGTAAAAGCAGTACAGCACCTAAGTCTCGAGTTGTTGAGCCAGGTTCCTTGTCTGGCTACACAAGGCCTCGAACGCTCTCTTTTCTGGGAGTAGGAAAACCACTTTTGAAGCCGGAGCAGCAGGAACAAGTATTGGCTTTCATTGCTGACTCTGCCTCTAGCTCTTTCGCCTCCTCCTCGGAAAGTGCCAAATGTCAGAGCAGTGCATCGTCAGTGGATGCTCCCGGTCAGGGACAAGTCGCTTCCTTGTCTTCTTCACCCAGAACAAGAGAGAAGGATGCGTCAGGAGACACAACGGGTTACTCCATGGAGCTCTTTACACATACCGTTCCTGGGTTAGACAGTGAAACAGTTAACAGGCCATGTCCATTAGAAGTTGAATCGGACATGGAGTGCACAGATGCACAGCCACAGCCAGATTCCTCTGCTGTTCCTTTGACTCAGACCAGAACATTGCCCTCGCAGTGTACTGAGGCAGAATCAAACCCAGCGGAGACTATGGTGCCCCATCACGGACGCTATACCACCGGCTTACACGGTGACACAGACGAAATCGCACACGACATAGAAGAGGAGGTCATAGATGACCCAGTTGTGGACCCCGATTGGCAGCCATTGGGGGAACAGGGTGCAAGCGGCAGTAGTTCTGAAGCGGAGGAGGAGGAGCCGCAGCAGGCATCAACATCACAACAGGTTCCATCTACTGGGCCCGTATCTGGCCAAAAATGCGTGGCAAAACCAAAACCAGTTGGAGGACAGCGTGGCCATCTGGTTAAAGAAGCTCAGTCTGCAATGCCTGAAAAGGTATCCGATAGTAGAAAGAGTGCAGTCTGGCATTTTTTTAAACAACATCCAAATGATCAGCGCAAAGTCATCTGTCAAAAATGTTCAACAACCTTAAGCAGAGGTCAGAATCTTAAAAGTCTAAATACAAGTTGCATGCATAGACATTTATCCACCATGCATTTGCAAGCCTGGACTAACTACCAAACGTCCCTAAAGGTTGCAGCACCCTCGGCCAATGAAGCTAGTCAGCAACGCTACATCCCTTCCCTCCCTGTAAGCCGACCATTTCCCACACCACCTGCAGTATCTGTGCAGCTTTCGTCGCCAGGCCAAAGCAGTCAGGGAATCACCAGGTTAGTAGTAGGAAACACTGCATGTAGGGCACCGGCAAGAATACCATCTCCAACCCTCTCTCAGTCACCCATGTCTACCGGCACCACCGCTAGTTCCACGATCTCCAGCTCTCCAGTCCAGCTCACCCTACATGAGACTCTTGTTAGGAAAAGGAAGTACTCATCCTCGCATCCGCGTACACAGGGTTTGAACGCCCACATTGCTAGACTAATCTCATTAGAGATGATGCCCTACCGGTTAGTTGAAAGCGAAGCTTTCAAAGCGCTGATGGACTACGCTGTACCACGCTACGAGCTACCCAGTCGGCACTTCTTTTCTAGAAAAGCCATCCCAGCCCTCCAACAGCATGTTAAAGACCGCATCGTCCATGCACTCAGGCAGTCTGTGACTACAAAGGTGCACCTGACAACAGATGCATGGACCAGTAGGCATGGCCAGTGACGTTACGTGTCCATCACGGCACACTGGGTGAATGTGGTGGATGCAGGGTCCACAGGGGACAGCAATATTGGGACAGTTTTGCCTAGTCCACGGTCAAAGAAAGAGTTGGCTGTAGGCGTTCGCCCCCCTTCCTCCTCTTCCTCCTCCTCATGCAGAAGCGAGAGCTCGTCCACACACCCCAGTCGCACATCCACTCCATCCGCAGCTGCCACTGTTGCACACCAGGTGTGCCATTATGGGACAGCTAGTGGCAAGCGTCAGCAGGCTGTATTGGCAATGAAGTGTTTGGGCGACAACAGACACACCGCGGAAGTTCTGTCCGAGTTCTTGCAGAATGAAACTCAGTCATGGCTGGGCACTGTACATCTTGAGGCAGGCAAGGTTGTGAGTGATAACGGAAGGAATTTCATGGCTGCCATAGCCCTTTCCCAACTGAAACACATTCCTTGCCTGGCTCACACCTTAAACCTGGTGGTGCAGTGCTTCCTGAAAAGTTATCCGGGGTTACCCAACCTGCTCCTCAAAGTGCGCAGACTTTGCTCGCATATCCGCCGTTCGCCCGTACACTCCAGCCGTATGCAGAACTATCAGCGGTCTTTGAACCTTCCCCAGCATCGCCTAATCATCGACATTTCAACAAGGTGGAACTCCACACTGCACATGCTTCAGAGACTGTGCGAACAGAGGCGTGCTGTTATGTTTTTGTGGGAGGATACACATACATGGGCAGGCAGTTGGATGGCAGACATGGAGTTGTCAGGTGTGCAGTGGTCGAAGCTACAAGACCTGTGTCAAGTCCTTCAGTGTTTTAAGGAATGCACACGGCTGGTTAGTGCAGACAACGCCATAATAAGCATGAGCATCCCCCTAATGCGTCTGCTGATGCAAAGTTTGACGCACATAAAGGAGCAGGCGTCTGCAGCCGAGGAAGAGGAAAGCCTTGATGACAGTCAGCCATTGTCTGGTCAGGGCCGTGTAGAGGATGCAGTAGCGGGCGAAGAGGAGGAGGAGGATGAGGAGGATGATGGGGATGAGTACTTTTTTAATGAGGAAGCTTCTCCTGGGCCAACAGAAATTAGTGGCGTTGCAAGGCCGGGTTCTGTTTTTTTAAGGGAGACAAGTGACATAGATTTGCCTGTAACTGCCCCTCAAACCAGCACAACCGCAGATTTGCCAACAGGAACTTTGGCCCACATGGTGGATTATGCCTTACGTATCCTCAAAAAGGACCCACGCATTACTAAAATGATGAGCGATGACGATTACTGGTTGGCCTGCATCCTTGACCCTCGCTATAAAGGCAAATTGCAAAATATTATGCCACATGAGAACCTCGAACAAATCTTAGCAACCAAACAAGCTACTCTTGTAGACCGTTTGATTCAGGCATTCCCAGCACACAGCGCCGGTGATGGTTCTCACACAAGCTGCAGGGGGATACATGGCAGAGGTGTTAGGGGTGCACAGATCAGAAGTGGCGTTGGACAGAGGGGTTTTCTGACCAGGTTGTGGAGTGATTTCGCAATGACCGCAGACAGGACAGGTACTGCAGCATCTATTCAAAGTGACAGGAGACAACATTTGTCCAGTATGGTTACTAATAGTGTTGAGCGATACCGTCCGATACTTGAAAGTATCGGTATCGGAAAGTATCGGCCGATACCGGCAAAGTATCGGATCCAATCCGATACCGATACCCGATACCAATACAAGTCAATGGGACTCATGTATCGGACGGTATTCCTGATGGTTCCCAGGGTCTGAAGGAGAGGAAACTCTCCTTCAGGCCCTGGGAACCATATAAATGTGTAAAAGAAAGAATTAAAATAAAAAATATCGCTATACTCACCTGTCCGACGCAGCCGGGACTTCAGCGAGGGAACCGGCAGCGTTGTTTGTTTAAAATTAGCGCTATTACTTGGTTACGTGAATTCCCGGCTTGTGATTGGTCAGGTCGGCCATGTTGCCGGGACGCGGACCAATCACAGCAAGCCGTGACGAAATTACGTCACGGCTTGCTGTGATTGGTCCGCGTCCCGGCAATATGGCCGCCCTGACCAATCACAAGCCGTGACGTCACGGGAGGCTGGACACGTGCTCATTTTAAAATGGGCGCGTGTCCAGCCTCCCGTGACGTCACGGCTTGTGATTGGTTGCGCCGCGGTCAACCAATCACAAGCCGGGAGGCTGGACGCGCTCATTTTAAAATGGGCGCGTGTCCAGCCTCCCGTGACGTCACGGCTTGTGATTGGTTGCGCCGCGGTCAACCAATCACAAGCCGGGAGGCTGGACGCGCTCATTTTAAAATGGGCGCGTGTCCAGCCTCCCGTGACGTCACGGCTTGTGATTGGTCAGGGCGGCCATATTGCCGGGACGCGGACCAATCACAGCAAGCCGTGACGTAATTTCGTCACGGCTTGCTGTGATTGGTCCGCGTCCCGGCAACGTGGCCGACCTGACCAATCACAAGCCGGGAATTCACGTAACCAAGTAATAGCGCGAATTTTAAACAAACAACGCTGCCGGTTCCCTCGCTGAAGTCCCGGCTGCGTCGGACAGGTGAGTATAGCGATATTTTTTATTTTAATTCTCTCTTTTACACATTTTAACATTAATGTTGTTGCGATACCCGATACCCGATACCACAAGAGTATCGGAATCCCGGTATCGGAATTCCGATACAGCAAGTATCGGCCGATACCCGATACTTGCAGCATCGGAATGCTCAACACTAGTTACTAACTATTTTTCTTCCCTTATCGATGTTCTCCCTCAACCGTCATTCCCATTTGATTACTGGGCATCAAAATTAGACACCTGGCCTGAATTGGCAGAATATGCTTGCAGGAGCTTGCTTGCCCAGCAGCTAGTGTGCTATCAGAAAGAGTATTCAGTGCTGCTGGTTCAATATTAACCGAAAAAAGGACTCGTCTGGCTACCCAAAATGTGGATGATCTCACCTTCATTAAAATGAACCACTCCTGGATTTCAAATTATTTTGCCCCACCTTTCCCGGCTGACACCTAGCTTTCCTATAAAAAGGTCTTGCTTGTGGACTGGTCTTACTGAGTGTTCCAATCTGTTAATTTGCAGCAGCTGTTTGTCCAGCATACGACATGTTTACACCTCCCCCAATGGGAAAAAATCCCCCCACGGGGCCGTTGTCTCGCCACTTGGCGCAAGCACCCGTTACAGTGCTGATTGTCTGAAGAGGCGGGTGTGCCCGCTTTTGGTCGACGGCATTGCCACTGGGTCCCTCATAGTACAATGTAGGGTCTCTGGCGGTGGTGGTGCGCACCCATCGTCAGACACACCGTTGTAACATGAGGGGCCCTGGGGCGGTACCGCCGGCCACAAGAGAGTTCCCCCCCCCCAGCTCAAACTGTGCTGTACCACGTGCAAAATTATCTCGCACAGCTCCACCAATGTTTAGTCTATTCGCTGACATCATTCAATGTCTGGCACTGACAATACCAATTTGTAGACATCTATGATGCTACTTAAAGTAGTCTGGGTCAGTGTCCTATATTGGCATCATTAAATATTTACTGCCAAATTACTATGTCAGAAACTCAGCAGATGAGCCCACCCCTGTACCTAAGTATGCCACCCTTTTTATTTTTTTTTTGTTTGTTTTGCGAGACATTAACATTTATTTATATTTTGGGAGTACTGGGTCAGACACTCCTTGCAATACTCCTCCACTGACCACAATGCTGCCTGGCCTGCCTGTGTATCCATGTAACCGATGTAAAACTGCCATGAGCCTATTGTTTGTTATTTTAGGCCTTTGATAGCCTGTCTGCGGCCCCTACTTGCAATACTCCTCCACTGACCACAATGCTGCCTGGAGTGCCTGCCTGTGTATCCATGTAACCGATGTAAAACTGCCATGACTGCCTAATGTTTGTTATGTTAGGACTTTGTGAGCCTTTCTGCGGCCCCTACTTGCAATACTCCTCCACTGACCACAATGCTGCCTGGAGTGCCTGCCTGTGTTACTATATTACATCAGATTGTGGGTGCTGCTGCTAGCACCGATCATGGGCATTGCTCTGGGTTGTCAGCTGTCACATACAGCTGACACCCACACCCGATCACCGCGGCGCTCAGCGTGAGGCCGCGGTGATCGTGCCACCATACTAGTACTGCTCGGGGCAGAAATGTAGTTCCCGCAGAGCAGTACTAGTACGGCGAAGGTAATGAAGGGGTTTAATTTATTTGCAATATCTTTAGGGCTGTATAATTTCTGTTGTTGAGTGCCATTTTTGAGATGGGGGATTTTTGCTTTAATTTCTCTGTGATTTTAGCCAATTCACTGTTAATTTCCCAGCTTTATGTCTTGATAATAATAATAATAATGTGCTTTTATTTTTTGAAGATTTCTCTCATATTTATACAATAAACATCCTCTCAATTGAATTTGAAGATAACATAGTTTACCAGGTCTTTCTCTATTTAAGGAATGTTTGTTTAAAGGTACCTTCACATGAAACGACATCGCTAGCGATCCGTGACGTTGCAGCGTCCTGGCTAGCGATATCGTTTCGTTTGACATGCAGCAGCGATCATGATCCTGCTGTGATGTCGCTGGTCGCTGAATAAAGTCCAGAACTTTATTTGGTCGTCCGATCGCTGTGTATCGTTGTGTTTGAAAGCAAAAGCAACGATACCAGCGATGTTTTACACTGGTAACCAGGGTAAACATCGGGTTACCAAGCGCAGGGCCGCGCTTAGTAACCTGATATTTACCCTGGTTACCAGCGTAAAAGTAAAAAAAACAAACAGTACATGCTCACCTGCGCGTCCCCCAGCGTCTGCTTCCTGACACTTACTGAGCGCCGGCCCTAAAGTGAAAGTGAAAGCACGGCGGTGACGTCACCGCTGTGCTGTTAGGGCCGGAGCTCAGTCAGTGTCAGGAAGCAGACGCTGGGGGACGCGCAGGTGAGTATGTACTGTTTGTTTTTTTTACTTTTACGCTGGTAACCAGGGTAAACATCGGGTTACTAAGCGCGGCCCTGCGCTTAGCAACCCGATGTTTACCCTGGTTACCCGGGGACCTCGGCATCGTTGGTCGCTGGAGAGCGGTCTGTGTGACAGCTCTCCAGCGATCAAACAGCGACGCTGCAGCGATCGGCATCGTTGTCGCTATCGCTGCAGCGTCGCTTCGTGTGAAGGTACCTTAAGACTTCCAGATTCTGGATTTCAGATAGAATTTCATTGAATTTTTTATCCCTTTTTCGTTTAATTTTATGGCCTAGTTTAATAAGAATCCCTAGCATGTATGCCTTGTGTGAGTTCCATAGGGGGGAAGGACTATCTACTGAATTGGTGTTAATTTGAAGATTCTTTTAGAGGTACTCTGTTTTGTGGAGAGGATGAAAGATACGAATTAGCTTTCCAAAGATAAGTGGGAGGGGACGAGTGTCTCTCGTCCACATGCAACATTAGCTGGGCATGGTCTGACCATGTAATGAGGCCTATGGACGAGAGTACAATATCATCTAGAAGTGATCTGCCCACCAAGAATAAGTCTATGCATGGGTATGTGTTATGAATAGTGTTGAGCATTCCGATACCGCAAGTATCAGGTATCGGCCGATATTTGCTGTATCGGAATTCCGATACCGAGATCCGATACTTTTGTGGTATCGGGTATCGGTATCAAAACAACATTAATGTGTAAAATAAAGAATTAAAATAAAAAATATTGCTATACTCACCTCTCCGACGCAGCCTGCACCTTACCGAGGGAACCGGCAGCGTTGTTTGCTTAAAATTCGCGCTTTAACTTCCTTACGCGAAGTCCCGGCTTGTGATTGGTCGCGCGCCGCCCATGTGACCGCGACGCAACCAATCACAACGCCGGAACGTAATTTTAAAATCCTGAAGGACCTGAAATTACGTCACAGCTTGCTGTGATTGGTTGCGTCCCGGCCACATGGGCGGCGCGCGACCAATCACAAGCCGGGACTTCGCGTAAGGAAGTTAAAGCGCGAATTTTAAGCAAACAACGCTGCCGGTTCCCTCGGTAAGGTGCAGGCTGCGTCGGAGAGGTGAGTATAGCAATATTTTTTATTTTAATTCTTTATTTTACACATTAATATGGTTCCCAGGGCCTGAAGGAGAGTTTCCTCTCCTTCAGACCCTGGGAACCATCAGGAATACCGTCCGATACATGAGTCCCATTGACTTGTATTGGTATCGGGTATCGGTATCAGCCGATACTTTCCGATACCGATACTTTCAAGTATCGGACGGTATCGCTCAACACTAGTTATTAACAGATGAGAAGAAGAAATAATCTCTTTCAATCATATGATGGATTCTCCAAATATCATATAGATCTTCATTGTTAATTAAAGATGCTAACAGGGGGAAGTATCTTTTGGAAATTGATGAAGAGTCCAGTTTATGATCATGTATACCATTTTCCAAATTATTATGCATATTATATTTTTCTCGGATTTTCCTAAATGGTCGGTGCAAATGACAGTCAGTCTAATAAAAGTCATCACCCTTTAGAGTATACATCGAATTTTATTGAAGAAACCTCCCAATGATAACAGTATAATCTCCAATATGAATAAAAACTCAAAATGCAATGTTCCAAATTATTATGCACAGTAGAATTTCTAAATATTTGATATGTTTTAAAGAAATGAAAATGCTCATTTGTTGAATTTTAAGAATTAGGAGGTCACATTCACTCAACAAAAAAAGCTATTTAACTCCAAAACATCCTAACAGGCCAAGTTACATGTTAAAATAGGAACCCTTCTTTGATATCACCTTCACAATACTTGCATCCATTGAACTTGTGAGTTTTTGGAGAGTTTCTGCTTGTATTTCTTTGCATGAAGTCAGAATAGCCTCCCAGAGCTGCTGTTTTGATGTGAACTGCCTCCCACCATTATAGATCTTTTTATAAAATGTATATACACTGGCGCTAAATCACCTGGAAGGATGAGATCGAGGACCACGGAAGCTGCGTGTGGTTAAAACAGGTTCTGTGCAAGACTCTGCAAAAAATAATCGACTAAATAATAATACTAATAACCACCGCGCTAACCTGAGGTAGGGGTATCGCTATACTTACTTATAATAAAGCTGTTTCTGTGTTGTGTGGAGATCCTTAAGAGTAAAAGGGGCACACCCAATTTGGTAGTTTTACTGAAAGGTAAGATATATAACAGAAGGATGTATTGTTTTAATCATGCAAAATTATTTATTCATTTATCAGGGGTGTCAATTGAATACACTTACTCCTTTCAAGAGGCTGTACAATCTGCACCCGAGGTGTTCTTATGTGGATTTAGATAGTTTTTCTATAGTTTTTCTATTCACAGTGTGGAGAACCAATACTGGAAGATAAAGTGTACAGCAAAATACTATGTTAGCTAGAGTGTCCCGGTAAATTAAATAAATTATCAGGGATTTAAACAAGGATAATCCTTGGATCCATTTAATCCATTTATAGATCTGGATAGAGAGCACCTGCAATGTTCATATATGGGCTCAGGTGTTTTTTACTTTTCCTTTCTCTTATTTCCACAGACAGATGCTAATAAATATAAATATGGATAAATATATGAATAAGGGTAGAGTGGTATTGCAAGTCGCACTCTAAATCAATGAGTGCTCAATAATCACAGTCATGTTGATAAAATATCATGTTAATAAAATATCAGCGAGCACTCACCATATTCTGCTTAAAGGAATACCTGCGATGAAGGTGGCAGGGCGGTCTGCTGGATGCGGTACTAATTGAGCTGCTCAACCTAGTGGACTGTGGTGCAGTGATTGCCTGCGGCTGAGGTTCCTGGACGGTGACGGTGGCGGTCCAGAGAGTAGCGGGGAAGCACCAGCACCTCGCGTGCTCCGGCCGGAAGCAAACGCTGAGGACGCGGCGCCAAAAATTAGGGGCGGAGTTAGCGTGACGTCACAAAAAACTAAGACGGGTGTGCGAGAAAAACAAGCTGCCAACGCGTTTCGAGGGGTGGCTCCCCTCTTCGTCAGGGCTATGTCTCCGTTGTGGGCACCAGTCTTTAAATAGCCGCTAAGCACTCCACTAATTAGTCACACACACACAGGAACCATTAACTGTTAATTAGCAGTCTGTGAATTAGCAATCTGTGAATGGGGCTGAGATTGCCAGGCTGTGATTGTTTTATCGCTGGCTGCTATATGTAGTTAATTAGAGTGAAGGCTAAAGTGCAGCACCAATATGTGTTGCCGATGACTCAGGCTGATGAAAACACCTAAATGAGCTGCCTGCTAATAATGTAATTATCACGGTAATGCCTCAGTGTTGTCCTTGACTCCTAATATGTAGATCTCAATTTGTAGTTTTAAGGTGTGGACCTATTGATTAGCTCATCACAGATCCTATATATTTGAGCTGGATTGAGTGAATGTATAAATAAGTTAAAGATATTTGGTGGGCCAGTGATTACATATTTGCGTATAAATATAAAAATATAATAATAATAGAAAATTAAAATAAAGACATTTATTGATAATAAAACCATTTTATTAGTAAATAAATTAAAAGCATTACGCTGAGAAGTTGAATTAAAAATATATTCCATTTAGAAGGTGAATTGAGAATACCTATTCTATAAACCTCCCTAAATTTTCGTGTGCTAAAAATTATGACAGTAAGTAAAATAAAATAAATAAAACAAACACGTATATGGGAGATAGAGAAAAGCTTTTTAAACTTTTTTTAAAAGGTATGGAAACGGAAAGATTAAAAATGTTGATTACATGTTGAATACTCCAAGACGGAATTAAAACACATAGGCAGTACTTATGGCGCACGGAAGGGATGCTTGAAAATTTATATTAATTTCTATTAATTTGTTGGTAATTATTTCGTTAATTGTGACTTTTTATGATACCTTATTTATTTCTGATGAAATTGAGTTCAAAATATACATATATATATATATATAAATACATGCACATACACACATGCATACATACGTACATCCGTGTACTATATTTGCTACTGCTGTTATACCCCTTGACTGGTCATCTTTATCCTATTGGCTGATTTGAATATGGGGATTCATATATGTACAGTCGCTGCCTGCCTTGGTTGGCTTACTGACCTCGGGTTATCATGTGGATAAGTTTTTAGAAGGTACTGTTGCAGAAAGAATTAAATAGTGCTGTTGCAGAAAGAAGGGGCAGCTAAAATACATACAATTCTATTTCCTGATTTCAGCCACTCGGGGCTAGACTGTCCAGGGTGAATATCCACCTGGACTCCACCCTGGACATTGCTTTTAGGTAATCCCCTCCTCGGGAATTGCGCTGCACCACTTGGATACCCCAAAAAGAGACTCCACAAAAAGAACAATTGTGTTTATCCAAAAAATGACGGGAAAGTGGATGTCCCAAAAACCCCTTGCTTATATTATTCAGGTGTTCCTTAATCCTATCGGTTAGTCGTCTTTTGGTGTGGCCCACGTAAATCTTGTCGCATGGACATTTTAGTACATAGATAACCCCTGTGGTTTGACAGGTGATGTAGTCCTTGATAAAGTACTCGTTTGTTTAACATTTCCCACATGGCATGAAGCCTGATACTTGTGCTTTTGGATTCGTTAGATATGTCTGTTTTTTGTTGTTTGTATTATTGTTAGGGATCACTGATTTGGTAGTTGGTGCTAATAGAAGACCCAAGTTTTGGGCTTTTGTGTACATGAACTTTGGATATGGTGGTAATAGGTTCCCAATACACTTATCCCCCTTTAAAATAGGCCAGTGTTTATGAATGATTTTTTTGAAGCCTTTATAATTAGAGTGAAATTGGGTCACTATTGGAACTTGTCAAATTTGTTCATGAATAGTGGGGGGATTGTGGATACTTTTGGTTTTATGAATCAAGGATTCTCTCGGTATAGTTTCCACCTCTATTTGTGTTTTGCTTAGGGTGGATATGTTATAACCTTTCTCCTTGAATTGCGCCATTAGACAATCACTCTCCTTGCGGTAGTCCTCAATCTCCGTGCAATTTCTCCTAATCCTCAAAAATTGGCTTTTCGGGATATTAGATAGCCAAACTGGTAGATGGCAGCTGTTAATGTGGATATAGCTATTTGACTCCACTTGTTTGTGGAAGCCTTTTGTTATTAGTTTATTCTGCTCCACGCAGATTGTTAGGTCCAGAAAATTTACTCTGGTGTAGCTATAAGTAGGCGTAAATTCCAGGCCATACTTATTGGAGTTAAGGCCAGAAATGAATGTTTGTAGGTCAGCTAATGGACCGCTCCAAATAAAAAGGATATCATCTATAAAGCAGTGCCATATTTTTAGGCCTTCTCGCAGATGGTTATTTTTATATTTATAAATATGGTCAAGCTCCCACCTGCCTACATACAGATTTGCAAAACTCGGCGCAAAACGAGTGCCCATAGCGGTCCCGTGTGTTTGTAGGTAGTACTGTTTTTCATATAAAAAATAGTTGTGCTTTAAAATGAAATCAATACTATCAACTATAAATTGAATCTGTGTGTGATTATAGGTGCCTAGGTTCTTAAGGAAAAATTCTGCTGCTTGGCAACCCCTCTGTGGGTCAATGACGGTATAAAGGGACTTAATGTCCAGGGTTCCTAAAATAAGGCCATTGTTCCATTCTATTGTTTCTAAAATTTGTAGTGTGGGTCGTATCTTTTAGATATGCAGGTAGTAATGGCATACATTTCTGTAAATGAGTGTCCATGTATCTAGATAGATTTGCTGTTAGGCAGTTTATCCCTGATATAATGGGCCTGCCTGGTGGATTCTCGGTATTCTTGTGGATTTTTGGAATATGGTAAAAAATGGCTGTAGAAGGAGTCTTATTGTTTATGAACTGATATTCTTTTTTATTTAGAATGCCTAGAGTTTTCCCTCTTAAGGCCAATGTGTTGAGCTGTTTCATGAAGCTCGAAGTGGGATCGAACGTCAATTTTTTGTATGTTACCGTATCTCCCAACAATTTTAGGGATTCATTATGGTATTTTATGTAATCCAGTACGATAATCCCGCCCCCCTTGTCTGCTGGGCGGATTATAATGCCATTATTTTCCTGCAATCGAATGATTGCATCCCTCTCCCTTTTACTCTTAAGGATCACCACACAACACAGAAACAGCTTTATTATAAGTAAGTATAGCGATACTCCTACCTCAGGTTAGCGCGGTGGTTATTAGTATTATTATAGATCTTTTGCTTGATGATACTCCAAAGTTTCTCTATAGGGATGAGGTCAGGGGAAGATGGTAGCCACACCATGAGGTTATCTCCTTTTTTGCCCATAGCAGCCAATGACTCAGAGGTATTTTTTGCAGCATGAAATGGTGTATTGTCATGAATAAAGATGATTTTGCTCCTGAAGGCACATTTCTGCTTTTTATACCATGGAAGAAAGTTGTTAGTCAGAAACTCTATATACTTTGCATAGGTAATTTTCACACCTTCAGAAACCTTAAAGGGCCCTACCAGCTGTTTCCCCATGATTCCAGCCCAAAACATGACTCCTCCACCTCCTCGCTGACGTCACAGCCTTGTTGGGACATGGTGGCCATCCACCAACCATCCACTTCTCCATCCATCTGTTCCATCCAGGGTTGCTCGACACTCATCAGTAAACAAGACTGTTTGAAAATTAGTCTTCAAGTATGTCTGGGCCCACTGCAACCGTTTCTCCTTGTTTAGGGGTGGCTGAATAGTAGGTTTATGAACCACAGCAAGTCTTTGAAGGATCCTACACCTTGAGGTTCAAGGGACTCCAGAGGCACCAGCAGCTTCAAATATCTGTTTGCTGGTTTGTAATTGCTTTTTAGCAGCTGCTCTCTTAATCCGATGAATTTGCCTGGCAGAAACCTTCCTCATTCTGCCTTTATCAGCACAAACACGTCTGTGCTCAGAATCAGCCACAAATCTAAGTTTTCACTAAATATCTAATGTTTTCAACCCTTGGCCATGGCATTACACTATTTGATGCTTTTCGGCAGCAAAGACATCCTTTTTCTTTCCCATGTTACTTTAAAACTGTGGCCTGCTTAATAATGTGGAACATCATTTTTAAGTAGTTTTATTTTAAGTAGAATCACCAGGAAAACTAATTATCACATGTGCTTAAGATTGATTTCATTGATCCATTGAGCCCTGAGACACAATACCATCCATGAGTTTATTTGAAAAACAAAACAATTAAATCTTTATGACACTTAAATCCAATTTGCATAATTTGGAACACGGTGTATATGACATGGCCTTATTTTACTTTGCTCACATTTTTCATTGACTTGCTCAGAAAGTTTAACTGAGAAATATTAGGCACACAAACTACCACAATGGTATTACATTATTAATGGAACATACTTGATTTACAGTATGTATCTGCCTTGTGAGTCATAATCCAAGCATATTGGAGGGAAAGCCACAGAGTTGCTGATAGCTAGCATTACACCTCTCTGTATTTCTTTTAATTGTCCTGCATCACATGTGGAAAAAGGAGGTGTTGCAGTCTACCAGCAAGTCTATGAATGAGTTTCCCGGGCAAAAAAGATGATGCATTTAGAGGAAACCACCTCTTTCCACACAAAAGATCTTTTCTGTGTACTGTTAAGACCATTAACATTAAATGAACAATATCTTAATCACCATTTTTAAACTTAAGGTACCGTCACATTAAGCGTCGCTGCAGCGTCGCTGTGTGGTCGCTGGAGAGCTGTCACACAGACAGCTCTCCAGCGACCAACGATGCCGAAGTCCCCGGGTAACCAGGGTAAACATCGGGTTACTAAGCGCAGGGTCGTGCATAGTAACCCGATGTTTACCAGTGTAAAAGTAAAAAAAAACAAACAGTACATACTTACATTCCGGTGTCTGCCGCGTCCCCCGGGCTGTGCTTCTCTGCACTGTGTAAGCTCCAGCCGGAAAGCACAGCGGTGATGTCACCGCTGTGCTTTGCTTTACGGCCGGCACTGACACATTCAGTGCAGGAAGCTCTGAGCAGCAGCGCGGACGCCGGGGGACGTGACAGACATTAGACGGTGAGTATGTAGTGTTTTTTTTGTAACTTTTACAATGGTAACCAGGGTAAATATCGGGTTATTAAGCGCAGCCCTGCACTTAGTAACCCGATATTTACCCTGGTTACCATTGTAAAACATTGCTGGCATCGTTGCTTTTGCTGTCAAACACGACGATACACGCCGATCTGACGACCAAATAAAGTTCTGGACTTTCAGCAACGACCAGCGATATCACAGCGGGATCCAGATCACTGCTGCGTGTCAAACACAACGATATCACTATCCAGGATGCTGCAACGTCATGGATCATTGTCGTTCTCGTTGCAAAGTCATTTAGTGTGAAGGTACCTTTAGGAAAATGCTGGAGCCAGATAAAATCTGTAACCAACCATATACAGATGTGCAAAATCAACTCCATCTTTACCATAATCCACCAAACTTTCAGAAGTAGCCTGTATGTAAAAGAGAACATAAAAATACAAAACACTAATTTGACCAACATTAACAATTATATAGCAGATCAACTAAAGGATCTACTTATTCTGTGAGACTGACTAGTCAGTAACCCAGAAGAGGGGGGAATTGTTCTGCCTGATTGGCCGAAAAAGTTACACGATTCCCTTTCTACCCAGAGGAAGAAGATTCTATCATTCAGTGCTTAGACTTGTTTTTAGTTGAAGAAAGTTGCCAGCCGGTTTCCACGAATTGTGGGTGGGGTCTGTTAGGGCGAATGGGTTCTTTTACTGTAATGCTTCAGTTACGCATGAGGTTTTCTCCCTCTTCCAAGGAGGTAACATTCTCCTCTGTAATTTATGAGAAGCTTCAGTGGGAGACCCCATCTATATGTCACTTCCTTTTCTCTCACAGTGAAAGTGATGGGATTCAAAATTCTGCAGAAATTGAGACCTGCTGCCAAAGCATCTGCAAAGATTTTAATTTGTTAAGGGTTTGGGAGTTCTCCCTTTTTTCTAGAAAAGTGTAGTAGGTGTTTTAGGAGTCGAGTTTCCTCTGCTGCACAGGGGGAATCTCGATCCGTGTCTGCTGTGGTCTCCTATTCTCCATCGGCTGCAGTGGAGCCTGCTCAGCGGAGACGTCGGTCCCAGCGTCTCACTGAATCTGATTCAGTGCAAAGGGTTATTGCTGCCTATCCAGGCTCTGCTATTGTACCCTGCACTGATCTACGGCGAACAGGCTTTTCTTGGACTAAGTCCTGCTTTGCACACACTGAGCATGCCCAGGGTAAGATCTCTCACTGGAGATCAAGGGTCACATGTTCAGGTACTGCAGCCAAATCTATTGGTCTTTCTAGGAAGGTCCTGTAGGTACGCAGGCTCTGTAGAAGTTTCTTATTGGTCCTCTTTTGGAAGGTCCTGTACGTGCAGCAGCTATTTAAGGCTCGCATGGCCGCACGGCCATGCGCTAGCATCTTCTAAAGTAACATGCTTTGCGCCACTGTGGTCATATGCGTGAATGTGTTTCAGGGACCTGGCTGAAATAAGCCCCTAGAATGCTGGCACCTCCGGCAAGGAGTTTTGTGTGCATGCATGACCACTGACTGCTCTCTTCTGGGTAATTAGCCTGTGTCTCTGTGAGAGTTAACAGGGCACAGAGCTTTGCTTTCTCGGCCGCTCTGTGAAGCTATCAGAGCTGTTTAATACCTCCATATTGTGCCGCCATTCACTTAGCAGCAGGATATTTCCTGCACGGTGGATCCCGGGTTGCGAACGCACCAATAACATCAATAAATATATTCGGTGCGTTCCACAAACCCTAACAGTAGGTCTTCTTTTATATGAAAGAAATGGATATGAGCCAAGACATCTCTGGGCATTGATTCAGGTATATGCTTTGGGCGCTGTACCCTGTGGATTCTGTCAATGATTGTGTCTAATGAGGAGCAGTTAGGGATAGCTGCTTTTATCAAACATTGAAGAAATCCCCTCAGTTCTTGAGGATGCACATTTTCCGGTATCCCTCTCAATTTTATATTGTTTTGCCTAGAGCGATCTTCCAAATCCACAGGGGGCAACCAACCGTCCGCAAAAAACCCAGATGTTAATGGAGGTCTCAGTGCCCTCCTTGCTCTGGTCTTTTGTGAAATAAAACTCCATCTTTCCCTGGTTCTTCTGATTTCTTCTACCTCGTGTCATCATGCTAGGTGTTAAATGAGAGGGATGAGCCATAAAAAGTAGAATGAATGCTGCATATGTTGCTGAACTGGCTCTGGGTGAGAGGGCGCCCAGTAGTCTCACAGCCATTTTACTCAGCTGCCAGGCCACACCCCCAACATAGTGTTTTTTTCTGCGTTTTTGCATGTTTATATTGCTTTCAATGGTGAAAAAAACATTCATCAGGAAATGTAAATTTAACATTTTATTTACTCATCCTGTTTAAAGCAAGCAACACTTTGAGCTTTGATGAATTATTATTATTATTATTAATTATTAATTATTATTATTATTAGCATCCTGGATAGGACCTGTGCACAGTATATACCGTATGGGAATAAACATACTAGAAATAGGAGGAAACCAATATGGCTAAATAGAGCTGTAAGGGGCGCAATAAGGGACAAAAAGAAAGCATTTAGAGAATTAAAGGAAGTAGGTAGTGAGGAGGCATTAAATAAATACAGAAAATTAAATAAATTCTGTAAAAAGCAAATCAAGGCAGCAAAGATTGAGACAGAGAGACTCATTGACAGAGAGAGTAAAAATAATCCCAAAATATTCTTTAACTATATAAATAGTAAGAAACTAAAAAATGACAGTGTTGGCCCCCTTAAAAATAGTCTGGGTGAAATGGTGGATGAGGACGAGGAAAAAGCCAATATGCTAAATGACTTTTTTTCATCAGTATTTACAAAAGAAAATCCCATAGCAGACAAAATGACTAGTGATAAAAATTCCCCATTAAATGTCACCTGCTTAACCCAGCAGGAAGTACGTCTGCGTCTAAAAATCACAAAAATTGACAAATCTCCGGGCCCGGATGGGATACACCCCCGAGTACTGCAGGAACTAAGTACAGTCATTGATAGACCATTATTTTTAATCTTTAAAGACTCCATAATAACAGGGTCTGTACCACAGGACTGGCGTATAGCAAATGTGGTGCCAATATTCAAAAAAGGGGCAAAAACTGAACTCGGTAATTATAGGCCAGTAAGCTTAACCTCTACTGTGGGTAAAATCCTGGAGGGCATTCTAAGGGATACTATACTGGAGTATCTGAAGAGGAATAACCTTATGACCCAGTATCAGCACGGGTTTACTAGGGACCGTTCATGTCAGACTAATTTGATCAGCTTCTATGAAGAGGTAAGTTCCGGACTGGACCAAGGGAACCCAGTGGACGTAGTGTATATGGACTTTTCCAAAGCTTTTGATACGGTGCCACACAAAAGGTTGTTACATAAAATGAGAGTAATGGGGATAGGGGAAAATATGTGTAAGTGGGTTGAGAGCTGGCTCAGGGATAGGAAACAAAGGGTGGTTATTAATGGAGCACACTCGGACTGGGTTGCGGTTAGCAGTGGGGTACCACAGGGGTCAGTATTGGGCCCTCTTCTTTTTAACATATTTATTAATGACCTTGTAGGGGGCATTCAGAGTAGAATTTCAATATTTGCAGATGACACTAAACTCTGCAGGGTAATCAATACAGGGGAGGACAATTTTATATTACAGGATGATTTATGTAAACTAGAAGCTTGGGCTGATAAATGGCAAATGAGCTTTAATGGGGATAAATGTAAGGTCATGCACTTGGGTAGAAGTAATAAGATGTATAACTATGTGCTTAATTCTAAAACTCTGGGCAAAACCGTCAATGAAAAGGACCTGGGTGTATGGGTGGATGACAAACTCATATTCAGTGGCCAGTGTCAGGCAGCTGCTACAAAGGCAAATAAAATAATGGGATGTATTAAAAGAGGCATAGATGCTCATGAGGAGAACATAATTTTACCTCTATACAAGTCACTAGTTCGACCACACTTAGAATACTGTGCACAGTTCTGGTCTCCGGTGTATAAGGAAGACATAGCTGAACTGAAGCGGGTGCAGAGAAGAGCGACCAAGGTTATTAGAGGACTGGGGGGTCTGCAATACCAAGATAGGTTATTACACTTGGGGCTATTTAGTTTGGAAAAACGAAGACTAAGGGGTGATCTTATTTTAATGTATAAATATATGAGGGGACAGTACAAAGACCTTTCTGATGATCTTTTTAATCATAGACCTGAGACAGGGACAAGGGGGCATCCTCTACGTCTGGAGGAAAAAAGGTTTAAGCATAATAACAGACGCGGATTCTTTACTGTAAGAGCAGTGAGACTATGGAACTCTCTGCCGTATGATGTTGTAATGAGTGATTCATTAATTAAATTTAAGAGGGGACTGGATGCCTTTCTGGAAAAGTATAATGTTACAGGGTATATACACTAGATTCCTTGATAAGGCGTTGATCCAGGGAACTAGTCTGATTGCCGTATGTGGAGTCGGGAAGGAATTTTTTTCCCCATGGTGGAGTTACTCTTTGCCACATGGGTTTTTTTTTGCCTTCCTCTGGATCAACATGTTAGGGCATGTTAGGTTAGGCTATGGGTTGAACTAGATGGACTTACAGTCTTCCTTCAACCTTAATAACTATGTAACTATGTAACTATGTAACTATGAATTCCTGGGTACAGATCACCGTAAAAAAAGGAATCTATCAATGAGTGTATGGAAAAAAGCAGCAGCAAGTATTAGAATTTATAAGACAATAATCTTTGACTAGATGCCTGTAATACGCTATCCCTACTGCAACAGCTCACCTTACTACACAAATTTCAGATAAGATAATCAGGCCCCACAATCCCTCTCACCTGATCCTTTACTCAGTCCTATAAATTTAGTAGCATCCTAAGGGGTGCACGTGTGTGGGGTCAGGCACGCGCATCCCTGCAGCAAAGCATTATGCAGCTAAGCATCGAGATACCACAGTTACTTCAACAGGAGTTAGTCATGGCAGGAGTCAGGAACCCACTCTATGTCGCTGTCACTTTTGGGTATGAGTGCTGAATAAGCACTTATTACTTGGACCTAGCTTTTCTATTAACACATCTTACTCGTTCACCATGTTTACATATGCCCTTACAGTGTTTGCTTCACTAATCCTCACTCTCCTTCGCTATCCACAAACCCCTGCACCCTCTAACCAAATAATGATCTCTCCTTCCCTCTTTCCTCCCCACCTGTCCTCCTCTGCTGACCTGCTCCTCAACCTCAAATCTGTCCTAATAAATCATAAAACAAGTCGGCCACTCTCCTTCTCCCATCTGCTCTCCCTTTCTCTGCGTCTCCTCACTGCTGGCAACATATCTCCTAACCCTGGATGCCCACAGCTCATACCTCCCATTACTACCCCCTCCTACGACTCCCTATCTAATATGAACTACCGCAATCTTTCCAACATAACACCCGTGCCCCTGATGCCCACCTCCCTGATCCCTCTCTCTGGAGCACTCTGGAATGCCTGCTCAATCTGCAAAAAGCTTCATGTGATTCATTACCTTTTTCTCTCTCACAAGCTTGCCTTCCTCGGCCTCACAGAAACATGGCTAACACCCTCTGACACTGCCTCCCCTGCTGCGCTGTGTTATGGTGGCGTCCACTTCACCCACACCCCTCGCCCCAGCAACAGACATGGTGGAGGACTGGGTCTTCTTTCTTCAAGCTGCACCTTTAACCCAATCCCACCTCTACCCTCCCTTATCCTCCCCTCTTTTGAAGTCCACTCTGTCTGCATCTACTCTCCCTCCAACCTCCAAGTGGCCGTCATATACCGACCTCCGGGCCTGGCCACTGCCTTTATTGACCAATTCTCCACCTGGCTTCTTCACGTTCTCTCTGTTGACATTCCTGCCATCATCATGGGTGACTTCAACATCCCCACTGATACCCTTCAGTGAACAGCCTCAAAACTTCTGTCCCTTACTTCATCTTTTGGACTTACTCAGTGGTCCTCCGCAGCCACGCACACAGATGGACATACACGAGACCTGGTCTTCACTCGTCTCTGCGCTCTATCTAACTTCACCACCTCCCCTCTCCCTCTATCTGACCACCATCTGCTCACCTTCTCATCTCTGTCCTCTTCGCTGGTCACCCATGTCCAGCAACATGCGCACCCTCGCATAAACCTTGCACACCTAGACACCCACACACTCTCTGACTCTATCCTACCCCTGGCATCCATATTCTCACTCCATGACACAGACAGTGTCACTGCTTTCTACAATGCCACTCTCGCATCAGCTATTGACACGGCTGCCCCTCTCATTCATGACTGAGTGTGACGCATCAATAGACAACCCTGGCACAATAACACCACTAAAAAGCTCCGGCAAATGTCCAGGGTTGCAGAGCAGCATTGGAAGAAAACACATTCACAAGATGACTTCACTGCATTCAAACAGGCAATACTCACTTTTAAATCTTTTCTCGCCTCTGCTAAACAGGCCTACTTCACAACTCTCATATCTTCCCTATCCTACAACCCCAAACAGTTATTCAAAACCCTTAACTCCCTCCTCCACCCCCACTGCCCCCTCCAACCTCCCTCATCTCTGCTGAGGACTTTGCCACACACTTTAAAAATAAGATCGACCAAACAAGGCAAGTCTTCATTATTCAACCACCACAACCCCTTTGTATACCAGACCAATGCCCAAACCCCATAGCCTCCCTATCCAACATCACTGAAGGGGGGTTTAATTGTCTCCTCTCCAAATTGCACCTCACCACCTGTGCACTCGACCCCATCCCATCCCACCTCCTCCCCAACCTCACCACCACTCTTATCCCATCCCTAACCCACCTCTTCAACCTATCACTAACTTCTGGCACCTTCCTTTCTGCCACAGTCACGTCTATCCTTAAAAAGCCAACCCTCGATCCAACAGCGATGTCCAGCTATCGCTCAATATCACTGCTCCCATTTGCTTCCAAACTCCTGGAGCAGCACGTACACGCTGAACTTTCCTCCCACCTCTCATCTAACTTGCTCTTTGACAATCTACAACCTGGTTTCTGCCCCATCACTCAACTGAGACAGCCCTGACCAAAATCACTAATGACCTACTTACAGCCAAAGCTAATGGACAATATTCTGTACTCTTCCTCCTAGACCTGTCCTCTGCTTTCGACACAGTTGACCACTGCCTCCTCCTACAGATCTTCTCCTCCTTTGGCATCAAAGACATCACCCTATCCTGGATCTCCTCATACCTATCCAACTGCACATTCAGAGTCTCCCACTCCCACACTACCTCCTCATCCCAGCCTCTCTGTTGGAGTCCCTCAAGGCTCTGTTCTAGGACTCCTACTCTTCTCAATCTATACACTCAGCCTGGGACAACTCATAAATAGTGTTGAGCGATACCGTCCGATACTTGAAAGTATCGGTATCGGAAAGTATCGGCCGATACCGGCAAAGTATCGGATCTAATCCGATACCGATACCCGATACCAATACAAGTCAATGGGACTCATGTATCGGACGGTATTCCTGATGGTTCCCAGGGTCTGAAGGAGAGGAAACTCTCCTTCAGGCCCTGGGAACCATATTAATGTGTAAAATAAAGAATTAAAATAAAAAATATTGCTATACTCACCTCTCCGACGCAGCCTGCACCTTACCGAGGGAACCGGCAGCGTTGTTTGCTTAAAATTCGCGCTTTAACTTCCTTAAGTGAAGTCCCGGCTTGTGATTGGTCGCGCGCCGCCCATGTGGCCGCGACGCGACCAATCACAGCAAGCCGTGACGTAATTTCAGGTCCTTCAGGATTTTAAAATGCGTGCGTGTCCAGCCTCCCGTGACGTCACGGCTTGTGATTGGTCGCGTCGCACATGTGACCGCGACGCGACCAATCACAACGCCGGAACGTAATTTTAAAATCCTGAAGGACCTGAAATTACGTCACGGCTTGCTGTGATTGGTCGCGTCGCGGCCACATGGGCGGCGCGCGACCAATCACAAGCCGGGACTTCACTTAAGGAAGTTAAAGCGCGAATTTTAAGCAAACAACGCTGCCGGTTCCCTCGGTAAGGTGCAGGCTGCGTCGGAGAAGTGAGTATAGCAATATTTTTTATTTTAATTCTTTCTTTTACACATTAATGTTGTTTCGATACCGATACCCGATACCACAAAAGTATCGGATCTCGGTATCGGAATTCCGATACAGCAAATATCGGCCGATACCCGATACTTGCGGTATCGGAATGCTCAACACTACTCATAAAGTCTCATGGATTCCAGTACCACCTTTATGCTGGTGACACTCAGATCTACCTTTCTGGCCCAGATGTCACCTCCCTGCTGTCCAGAATCCCGGACTGTCTATCAGCTATATCATCCTTCTTCTCCTCTCACTTCCTCAAACTCAATGTGGACAAATCTGAACTCATCATCTTTCCTCCATCTCTTAGATCTTCCTTACCTGACCTACTGTATCTATCCCAGTAAAGGATATCACGCTTTCCCCCATACCAGAAGTCCGCTGCCTTGGAGTAACCCTTGACTCTGCCCTTGATGCCGCACATCCAAGCTCTTTCCACCTCCCGTTGCCTCCAGCTCAAAAATATCTCCAGAATCCAGTCCTTTTCTCAACCGTCAATCTACTAAAATTCTTGTGCGTGCCCTAATCATCTCCCGCTTTGACTTCTGCAACATCCTTTTCTGTGGCCTCCCTGCTGCACCCTTGCACCTCTCCAGTCCATCCTTAACTCTGCTGCCCGACTAATTCATCTCTCTCCTTGCTACTCCTCCGCTTCCCCTCCGCTTCTTCACTCTGCAAATCTCTTCACTGGCTCCCATTCCCTCAGCATATCCAGTTCAAATTACTAATACTGACCTACAAAGCCATCCATAATCTGTCTCCTCCATATTTCTCTGAACTAATCTCCCAATATCTTCCCTCATGTAATCTCCGGTCCTGTCAAGACCTCCTTCTCTCCTCCACACTTACAGTATTCGCTCCTCACCCAACTGCCTCCAAGACTTCTCCCAAATACCCCCCATCCTCTAGAATTCTTTGCCCCAACATGTCCGACTATCAACCCCATTCAGATCCTTCAGACGGAACCTGAAAACCCACCTCTTCAGGAAAGCCTACAGCCTGCACTGACCCTGCTGCCTCCTCACCACTACCGAAGCTACCTGTTATGGACCTGGTGGTTAGGAGCACCCGGAATGACCTGATGAGTAAACTAGTAATCGGAACAAGCTCTGGGAAAGTGGGAACTCTGCTGACCGCAATCCCTACTCCTATCACATACACTAGAAATAGCCGTGGAGCGTACCTAACTCTCCCTAGACGCCTCTTCACAGCCTAAGAGCTAACTACCCCTAATGGTAGAAATGGAAGCCTAACCTTGCCTCAGAGAAATTCCCCAAAGGTAAAGGCAGCCCCCCACATATATTGACTGTGAGTTAAGAGGAAAGTCACAAACACAGGAATGAAACAGGTTTTAGCAAAGGAGGCCAGACTTCACTAGTCAGAGGAAAGAAAAGGAAACTATGCGGTCAGCACAAAAAACTACAAAAACCACGCAGAGTATGCAAAAAGACCCCCACACCGACTCACGGTGTGGAGGTGCAACACTGCACCCCCAGAGCTTCCAGCTAGCAAGGAAATATCATGATAGCAAGCTGGACTAGAATTTAGCAGTACTAAGAAATATATTCAGGCAGCAGTAACAAAACTGAACTAGCAGGGACTTAGCTTCTGCTGGAGTAGACAGGTCCTCAGAGAAGTCCAAGAGAGATCTGAACCAATACTGAAACATTGACAGCTGGCATGAAGTAACGATCTGAGTAGAGTTAAATAGGGAAGCCAGCATACAATAAATGAGGGCAGCTGAGAAAGAAAACCTCAGAGACCAGCAGTTCTGCTCAAAGCCACCAGAGGGAGTCCAAGAGCGGAACTAACCAAAGTACCATTCATGACCACAGGAGGGAGTCTGAGAAATGGAATTCACAACAGTACCCCCCCTTGAGGAGGGGTCACCAAACCCTCACCAGGGCCCCCAGGCCGATCAGGACGAGCCAAATGAAAGGCACAAACTAAATCAGCAGCATGGACATCGGAGGCAACAACCCAGGAATTATCCTCCTGACCATAGCCCTTCCACTTAACCAGGTACTGGAGCTTCCGTCTCGAAATACAAGAATCCAAAATTTTTTCCACCACATACTCCAACTCCCCCTCAACCAACACCGGAGCAGGAGGATAAATGGAGGGAACCATAGGCGCCACATACCTCCGCAACAACGACCTATGGAACACATTATGGATGGCAAAGGAAGCTGGAAGGACCAAACGAAATGACACAGGGTTGAGAATTTCAGAAATCTTATAAGGACCAATAAAACGAGGCTTAAATTTAGGAGAAGAAACCTTCATAGGAACATAACGAGAAGATAACCAAACCAAATCCCCAACACGAAGTCGAGGACCAACACAACGACAGCGGTTAGCGAAACGTTGAGCCTTCTCCTGAGACAACGTCAGATTGTCCACTACATGAGTCCAAATTTGCTGCAATCTGTCCACCACAGAATCCACACCAGGACAGTCAGAAGGCTCAACCTGCCCTGAAGAAAAACGAGGATGAAAACCAGAATTGCAAAAAAAAGGCGAAACCAAAGTAGCCGAACTAGCCCGATTATTAAGGGCGAACTCAGCCAATGGCAAAAAGGTCACCCAATCATCCTGATCAGCAGAACCAAAGCATCTCAGATAGGTCTCCAAAGTCTGGTTGGTTCGTTCGGTTTGGCCATTTGTCTGAGGAT
Organism: Ranitomeya variabilis; assembly: GCF_051348905.1. Classification (NCBI taxonomy): domain Eukaryota; kingdom Metazoa; phylum Chordata; class Amphibia; order Anura; family Dendrobatidae; genus Ranitomeya; species Ranitomeya variabilis. Next base: position 440,978,060 of record NC_135234.1, read on the forward strand.
GGAAAGCCGAAGAAAAAGACAAATCAATGCCCATCTTAGCACAAAAGGACCACCAAAACCTAGAGACAAACTGGGACCCTCTGTCCGACACAATGTTCTCCAGAATGCCATGCAAACGAACCACATGCTGAAAGAACAATGGCACCAAATCAGAGGAGGAAGGTAATTTAGGCAAGGGTACCAAATGTACCATCTTAGAAAAGCGATCACAAACCACCCAGATGACAGACATCCTTTGAGAGACAGGAAGATCCGAAATAAAATCCATGGAAACATGCGTCCAGGGCCTTTTCGGGTCCGGCAAGGGCAAAAGCAACCCACTGGCACAAGAACAGCAGGGCTTGGCCCGGGCACAAGTCCCACAAGACTGCACAAAAGAACGCCATCCCGTGACAAAGAAGGCCACCAAAAGGACCTAGCCACCAAATCCCTGGTACCAAAAATTCCAGGATGACCAGCCAACACCGAGCAATGAACCTCAGAAATAACTCTGCTAGTCCATCTATCAGGGACAAACAGTTTCTCCGCTGGACAACGGTCAGGTCTATCAGCCTGAAACTCCTGCAGCACCCGCCGCAAATCAGGTGAGATGGCAGACAGAATTACCCCCTCTTTGAGAATACCAGCCGGCTCAGGGACTCCCGGAGAATCAGGCACAAAACTCCTAGAAAGGGCATCAGCCTTCACATTCTTAGAACCCGGAAGGTATGAAACCACAAAATCGAAACGGGAGAAAAACAGTGACCATCGAGCCTGTCTAGGATTCAACCGCTTGGCAGACTCGAGATAAGTCAAATTCTTGTGATCCGTCAAGACCACCACGCGGTGCTTGGCTCCCTCAAGCCAATGCCGCCACTCCTCAAATGCCCACTTCATAGCCAGCAGCTCCCGATTGCCAACATCATAATTACGCTCAGCAGGTGAAAACTTTCTAGAAAAGAAGGCACATGGCTTCATCACAGAGCCATCAGAACATCTTTGAGACAAAACAGCCCCTGCTCCAATCTCAGAAGCATCAACCTCAACCTGAAAAGGGAGCGAAACATCTGGCTGACACAACACAGGGGCCGAAGAAAAATGACATTTCAGCTCCTGAAAAGCCTCCACGGCAGCAGAGGACCAATTCACCACATCAGCACCTTTCTTTGTCAAATCAGTCAAAGGTTTAACCACACTAGAAAAATTAGCGATGAAGCGACGGTAAAAATTAGCAAAGCCCAGGAATTTCTGAAGACTCTTCACAGATGTAGGTTGAGTCCAATCATAAATGGCCTGAACTTTAACAGGATCCATCTCGATAGTAGAAGGGGAAAAAATGAAGCCCAAAAAGGAAACCTTCTGAACTCCGAAGAGACATTTAGACCCCTTCACAAACAAGGAATTAGCACGAAGGACCTGGAATACCATTTTGACCTGCTTCACATGAGACTCCCAATCATCTGAAAAGACCAAAATATCATCCAAATATACAATCATGAATCTATCCAGATACTTTCGGAAGATGTCATCTTCCATAAAGGACTGAAACACAGATGGAGCGTTAGAAAGCCCGAATGGCATCACCAGGTACTCAAAATGGCCCTTGGGCGTATTAAATGCTGTCTTCCATTCATCACACTGTTTAATACGCACAAGGTTATACACCCCTCGAAGATCTATCTTGGTGAACCAACTAGCCCCCTTAATCCGAGCAAACAAATCAGACAGCAGAGGCAAAGGGTACTGAAATTTAACCGTGATTTTATTGAGAAGGTGGTAGTCTATACAGGGTCTCAGAGAGCCATCCTTCTTGGCCACAAAAAAGAACCCTGCTCCCAACGGTGATGAAGACGGGCGAATATGCCCTTTCTCCAAGGACTCCTTTATATAACTCCGCATAGCGGCGTGTTCTGGCACGGATAAATTGAAAAGTCGGCCCTTAGGAAACTTACTACCAGGGATCAAATTTATAGCACAATCACAATCCCTATGAGGGGGTAGGATACTGGATTTTGGCTCATCAAATACATCCCGGTAATCCGACAGAAACTCAGGGACATCAGAAGGAATGGATGAAGAAATTGACATCATCGGAACCTCGCCATGTACCCCTTGACAACCCCAACTAGACACAGACATTGATTTCCAATCCAATACTGGATTATGAACCTGTAGCCATGGCAAACCCAACACGACCACATCATGCAAATTATGCAACACCAAAAAGCGAATATCTTCCTGATGTGCAGGAGCCATGCACATGGTCAACTGAGTCCAGTACTGAGGTTTATTCCTGGCCAAAGGCGTAGCATCAATTCCCCTTAATGGAATAGGATACTGCAAAGGCTCCAGGAAAAAAACACAACGCCTGGCAAACTCAAAGTCCATCAAATTCAGGGCAGCGCCCGAATCCACAAATGCCATAACCGAGTAGGATGACAGAGAGCAAATCAAAGTAACAGACAAAAGAAATTTAGGCTGTACAGTAGCAATGGTGACAGACCTAGCAAACCGCTTAGTGCGCTTAAGACAATCAGAGATAGCATGAGTAGGGTCACCACAGTAAAAACACAGCCGATTCTGACGTCTGTGTTCTTGCCGTTCAGTTCTGGTCAAAGTTCTATCACATTGCATAAGCTCAGGCCTCTGCTCAGAGGACACCGCCAAATGGTGCACAACTTTGCGCTCCCGCAAACGCCGATCAATTTGAATGGCCAAGGACATTGATTCATTCAGACCAGCAGGCGTGGGGAAGCCCACCATAACATCCTTAAGGGCCTCAGAGAGACCCTTTCTAAAAATTGCTGCCAGGGCACACTCATTCCATTGAGTAAGCACAGACCACTTTCTAAACTTCTGACAATATACCTCCGCTTCATCCTGACCCTGACACAAAGCCAGCAAGGTTTTCTCTGCCTGATCCACTGAATTCGGTTCGTCATAAAGCAATCCAAGCGCCAGAAAAAATGCATCTACATTAAGCAATGCGGGATCTCCTGGCGCAAGGGAAAATGCCCAGTCTTGAGGGTCGCCACGTAACAAAGAAATAATAATTTTTACTTGCTGAATGGGGTCACCAGAGGAGCGGGGTTTCAAAGCAAGAAACAGTCTACAATTATTTTTGAAATTCAGAAACTTAGATATATCCCCAGAAAACAAATCAGGAATTGGAATTCTAGGCTCTAACATCGGATTCTGAACTACATAATCTTGAATGCTTTGGACCCTTGCAGCGAGTTGATCCACACAAGAGGACAGACCTTGAATATCCATATCAACAACTGAGTCCTGAACCACCCAGAGATTAAAGGGAAAAGAGAGACAAAACACACTGTAAAGAAAAAAAAATGGGTTCAGAACTTCTCTTATCCCTCTTTTGAGATGCATTAACACTTTGTTGGCCAGCTGTACTGCTATGGACCTGGTGGTTAGGAGCACCCGGAATGACCTGATGAGTAAACTAGTAATCGGAACAAGCTCTGGGAAAGTGGGAACTCTGCTGACCGCAAACCCTTCTCCTATCACATACACTAACTCTCCCTAGACGCCTCTTCACAGCCTAAGAGCTAACTACCCCTAAAGATAGAAATAGAAGCCTAACCTTGCCTCAGAGAAATTCCCCAAAGGTAAAGGCAGCCCCCCACATATATTGACTGTGAGTTAAGAGGAAAGTCACAAACACAGGAATGAAACAGGTTTTAGCAAAGGAGGCCAGACTTCACTAAATAGTCAGAGGAAAGAAAAGGAAACTATGCGGTCAGCACAAAAAACTACAAAAACCACGCAGAGTATGCAAAAAGACCCCCACACCGACTCACGGTGTGGAGGTGCAACACTGCACCCCCAGAGCTTCCAGCTAGCAAGGAAATATCATGATAGCAAGCTGGACTAGAATTTAGCAGTACTAAAAAATATATTCAGGCAGAAGTAACAACAAATGAACTAGCAGGGACTTAGCTTCTGCTGGAGTAGACAGGTCGTCAGAGAAGTCCAAGAGAGATCTGAACCAATACTGAAACATTGACAGCTGGCATGAAGTAACAATCTGAGTAGAGTTAAATAGGGAAGCCAGCATAAAATAAACGAGGGCAGCTGAGAAAGCAAACCTCAGAGACCAGCAGTTCCGCTCAAAGCCACCAGAGGGAGTCCAAGAGCGGAACTAACCAAAGTACCATTCATGACCACAGGAGGGAGTCCGAGAAATGGAATTCACAACAGCTACCGCCTCACCAACACCAGAGCTCCTGCAACCCTCAACCTATTGTCTCCATCCCCACCATCCTGTAGAATGTAAGCCCGCAAGGGCAGGATCCTCACCCCTCTGTATCAATTGTTAGTTTGCTTACTGTAAGTGATATCTTTAATTTGTATGTAACCCCTTCTCATGTACAGCATCATGGAATCAATGGTGCTATTTAAATAAATAATAATAAAAGTGGCATTATTAGATTATTAGAGAATAGAATCTATTTTAATTAGCCCTGAAAAAAAGCTATTAGCTTAACCCTTTAACAACCACCAGTACACATTAAAATGGTGGTCATTAAAGCTACTTAATCCCTCATTGCTAGTGTTGAGCGATACCTTCCGATATGCAAAGGTATCGGTATCGGATTGGATCGGCCGATATCCAAAAAATATCGGATATCGCCGATACCGATACCCGATACCAATGCATATCAATGGGACACAAAATATCAGAATGGTTCCCAGGGTCTGAAGGAGAGGAAACTCTCCTTCGGGCCCTGGGATCCATATTCATGTATAAAATAAAGAATAAAAATAAAAAATATTGATATACTCACCCCTCCGACGGCCCCGGCTCTCACCGGTCCAAGCGTCTACCTCCGTTCCTAAGAATACAGAGTGAAGGACCTTCGATGACGTCGCAGCTTGTGATTGGTCACGTGACCGCTCATGTGACCGCTCACATGACCAATCACAAGCCGCGACGTCATCGAAGGTCCTTCACCCCCTGCATTCTTAGGAATGGAGGCACCGCTAAGAGCCAGGGTTCTCGGAGGGGTGAGTATATCAGTATTTTTTATTTTTATTATTTATTTTTTACATGAATATGGATCCCAGGGTCTGAAGGAGAGTCTCCTCTCCTCCAGACCCTGGGAACCATACGCACCGCACACTTCCGATTCCGATTTCCGATATCGCAAAAATATCGGAACTCGGTATCGGAATTCCGATACAGCAAATATCGGCCGATACCCGATATTTGCAGTATCAGGATGCTCAACACTACTCATTGCAGTTTTAAAATGGCAATGGGGATAATGAAATATGCCGCCCGGTGGAGGCTATTCCTGTATATGTTAGCTGTACATGACAACTAACACCCTGCAGTATCCGCCTTGGCTGGTTGTGAGACCAATCACGGTTGATTAAGCTCTTAAATACCACTGGCAATGGCGATAGCAGTATTTAATCTGTTATGAGGGGGTCACAGGACTTCCTTGGTAACCATCGGACCCCTGTGATGAAAATCATGGGTCCCAATGTTTACCATGGTACCCTGAGGTCATGTGATGACCCACGGGTATGGTGGCCTGTGAGATCCAGCTAGAAGCTGAGTCGCACAGTCAGAGAGACACTGACTGCTCTCATGCACTGATCAAGTATGATCAAGTAAAAACAAGAGACAAATATGGAAAAAGTAAAAAAAACACAGAAAAGTGCACACAAATCATAAAAATCCATTTTGCCACTCTAAACACACATAACTGGTATCACCACCCCCAAAACAACCTGATCTATAATACTAGCATGTTATTTAATCTGGCGAATGCTGTAGAAAAAAAAACACACCAAAATGTCACTTTTTCATCACTCTGACTCACAAAAAAGTAAATAAAAAGCAATAAAAAAATAATATGTAAAAAAAAGTAACAAAAGAAAATGCCAAATTGTCTTCCAATATGGCACATTCAGCAAAAAAATAATAAAAAAGTTACAGCTCTAAGAATATGGTGTAAAAACAAATTCATTTTTTATATCACTTATACCGCATGATGATCCGTGCAAAAAAAAAGCACTACTCTTGTACTGCTGTCTATTTGTTCATTCTACCTCCCAAAATCGGTATTAGGCTCTGCTCACATTTACCCTGCGCTGTTTGCTGAGCGGTTCTGTGTAAATTCACAAAAACCTCAGATGGAACCACTAACTTATGAGGCAGATGGAGTCACTTTTGACTGTTTTTTTTCCGGGAATGTCACTTTTTTTAGGCATCTTTTTAGAGCATAAGTGTGGGTGACCACAGATTTGTGGATGCCTAAAAAGATGGATGTCACTGGACAGACGCCAAACAGAGTATGAAATGTCTCCATCTGCTTCGTTATGATGGGTGATTCCATTAAGGGTTTCATCTGAATCACATTTTTGTGGGATTTACACGGAAACCCGATGTAAGTGTTCAGCTTAGAACACAAGAATGTGAGCCTTATTCTGGAAGCGATCGAAAAATATTATGCACCCCAAAATATTACCAATATAAACCCAAATTTATCCCGCACAAAACCAGCCCCCACTCAGGTCTGTCATCTATTACTAGAACTATAGGGGGTTCCCACATTATAGATAGAACAAAGACTCTGGAAAAGAGACATGGATCCCGTTCCCTCCAATTCAATTCCAGTGAATTCTGCATTACAAAATCGAAATGCCCCTTCTTTCTGGCTCCTGCTTACTCCAATTCAATTCCAGTGAATTCTGCACTCCAAAATCAAAATGCCCCCTTCTTTCTGAGCCCAACTGTGCCTAAATCACAGTAAGTGGCCACATGTTTGGCATTATTGTAGTGGGAAAAGAGTACTTGACAATTTACAGGGTGTGTTTCGCCAGAAGGTGCTATAATATATGGGGGTGCTACACTGAATGGGGACACAATGTATGGGTACTAGACTGCCAGATTTGAAATTCTCCAGAAAAAATGCCTGACATGAATGTTACAAAATAGTCACTACAACTGTAGATGAATTCATTGAGGGGTGCAGTTTTTTTTTAAATGGGGTCACTTTCTTTTCTGCTGTTTTGGCACCTGCGGAGATTCACAAATGTTGCCCATAAACTATTCTAGAAAAATATCATCCTATGAAGATAGGAGGCCCTGGACCGCGACACCCATCGGTCTAGACCGACCCCCCAGGTAAGTATAATCTAACTTCTTTTTCTCATCTTTCATGATACATCGGGAGCTTATCTACAGCATTGCAGAATGCTGTAGATAAGCCCCTGATGCCGGTGGGCTTAGCTCATCTTCGATTTTGGGGGTGACAGGTTCCCTTTAAAGTTATGCAGTTATGCAGTCACTATTTACTACTACCTCTAATTATTTTTTGGATATGTGTGAACAGTTCAAACATTATGTTTAATCACTAATAACTGTATCTCTCACAAATAACCAGTGCTCTTTTATTTATTTGATGTTATATTTCCCTTTTGCACATGGTGCATTGTGCTGTCTTGGCTACCTATTTATTACTTATACATACCATTTTTGTCATTTTTTCACATTGTGTAATTGTCATCTGGTCTGGGTTTTCACCATTTTTTCCATCTGTGACTTCCCTTGGTTTTTACCCCTTTCTGAAGTCGGACGGGATAGTACATATGACATCAGTATCCCCGCTTTGAGGTGGGCTTCGGCGGTGAGTTCACCTCCAAGCCATGACATGTCAGCTGTTTTCAACAGGGGGCATGTGCCCGCAATAGGATCGAGCGGAATCGTGATCCGACCGCACCTATTAACTAGGTAAATGCCGCTGTCAATCTCTGACAGCAGCATTTAAACTATGCTTCTGGCCATAGGGCCGGAAATACGTGCATGGCTGACCCCTGTCACATGATCGGGAGTCAGCGGTGTGTCGGCATGACAACCAGAGGCCTCCTTGAGACCTCTATGGTTGTTGATGTCAGATTTCTATGAGTGCCACACTGTAGTCAATGCTCATAGCAAGTCTATAATTCTGCTACATAGAGGTGATCTGAGCATCGACTCTATATAGCAGAGCCGATCAACCTATGACAGCTTCTAGCCTTCCATGGAGGCTACTGAACCATGCCAAAACTAAAAAATGTAATTAAAAAACCCATAAAGGTTCAAATCACCCCTCTTTCTCCGCATTCAAAATAAAACAATAAAAATAAAAATCAAACATAGACATATTTGGTATCGCTGCATTCAGAATTGCCAGATCTATCAATAAAAAAGGACTAACCTGATCGGAAAACGGAGTAGCAAGAAAAAAAAATCAAAACTCCAGAATTACATTTTTTTTGGTCGCCGCGACATTGCATTAAAATGCAATAACGGGTGATCAAATGATCGTATCTGCACAAAAATTGTATCATTAAAAATGTCAACTCGGCAACCAAAAAATAAACCCTCACCTTACCCGAGATCACGAAAAATGGAAACACTATGGGTCTCAGAAAATGGCACCATTTTTTTTTTAGCAAACGTAGGAATTTTTTTTAACCACTTACGTAAAAAAAAGAACCTAGACATTTTTGGTGTCTATGAACTCGTAATGAGTGATGACCTAGAGAATCATAATGGTAGGTCAGTTTTAGCATTTAGTGAACCTAGCAAAAATGCCCAAAAAAACAAGTGTGGGATTGCTCTTTTTTTGCAATTTCACTGCACTTGGAATTTTTTCCCGTTTTCTGTTACAAGACATGGTAAAACCAATGGTACTGTTCAAAAGTACAACTCATCCAGCAAAAAAATAAGCCCTAACATGGCTATATTGATAGAAATATAAAAATGTTATGGCTCTGGGAAGAAGGGGAGCGAAAAAAAGAAATCGCAAAAATGAAAAAAGCTCCGATCCTGTAGGGATTAATATATATTAATCATGTCCATGTTTTTACATTGTACTCAATAAAATGTTATTTTATGCATACTTTGCTCTAATTATGAAATATTTTTTCTTGGTGATCTCTATATTTATACTTTAAGACCTTAAATTATAAGACTTTTTATAGGTGTATCTAACAATAATAAGTACAGACAGGCAGTGGGGGCACTTCTATACATAGTAACTATGACTCAACCGGGATATCACAGCAACAATTGGAATTCTCTGCCGGTATGTTGGAAAACCATGCCAAAAATACTGGAATGCTGTTAAGAGAGTTCTTTGATATTTGAAAGAGACTCAAGCCATAAATTTAAAGATAACTGCAACAGAAGATCTAAAATTCATAGGTTATGTGGATGCAGACTGGGCTGGTGGCTTAAGTGATTGTAAATCGCCAAACAGCTTTTGTTCAAGCTTGGAGAAAGATAAATTTCTTGGTCAAGCAGAAAACAGGTGTGTAACCTTGTCATTTACAGAAGCAGAGTATGTGTATGCAGCCCACACAAGTCAAGAGGTCATTTGATTAACCAATTATTAGTCGATCTTACTAAGCCATGAACTCAATCAACAGTAATTTACGAAGACAATGCATTAAACTTGCATGCAGTGAGAAGATCAATGCGAGAACCAAACACATTAACGTTAAACATCATCACCTACGTGATTTGATAGAACCTGGCATAATTGTGTTTGTTTATTGTGGGATTGACCAGATAATAGCTGATGTTATCACAAAGCCACTTCTAAAGGTACCTTCACACGAAACGACTTTGTAACGATATCGCTAGCGATCCGTGACGTTGCAGCGTCCTGGCTAGCGATATCGTTTAGTTTGACACGCAGCAGTGATCAGGATCCTGCTGTGATGTCGCTGGTCGCGGAATAAAGTTCAGAACTTTATTTGGTCGTCCGATCGCCGTGTATCGTTGTGTTTGACAGCAAAAGCAACGATACCAGCGATATTTTACACTGGTAACCAGGGTAAACATCGGGTTACTAAGCGCAGGGCCGCGCTTAGTAACCCGATGTTTACCCTGGTTACCAGTGTAAAATGTAAAAAAAACAAACAGTACATACTTACATTCGCATCCCCCGACGTCTGCTTCCCACACTGACTGAGCGCCGCAAAGTGAAAGTGAAAGCACAGCACAGCGGTGACATCACCGCTGTGCCCTGCTACTGCCGGCGCTCAGTCAGTCAGTCAGTGCAGGAAGCGGACGCCGGGGGACGCGAATGTAAGTATGTAGTGTTTGGTTTTTTTACATTTTACGCTGGTAACCAGGGTAAACATCGGGTTACTAAGCGCGGCCCTGCGCTTAGCAACCCGATGTTTACCCTGGTTACCCGGGGACCTCGGCATCGTTGGTCGCTGGAGAGCGGTCTGTGTGACAGCTCTCCAGTGATCAAACAGCGACGCTGCAGCGATCGGCATCGTTGTCGCTATCGCTGCAGCGTCGTTTCGTGTGAAGGTACCTTAAGAGTCAAATTTTAAGAATTCAAAAGTATTAGGGAATTAACAGGACAAGTAGTTGTTGAGTGAGGGTGTTGGAATAATCCTTATAATTGTATATATTTCAACAACTACTATTTACTACTGTTCGACAGTGCGCAAGTTTTTTCTCCTGCCACAGAGTTATATTTCCAATAATACATTGTTAAAAAAAAGTTCCTGTTCACTCACTGTGTGTAACTAGAGCACAATTTTACTTTCACTTTGCAAGCTGACAGACAAGATGCTAAGAACCTAACCTATAAGAAATACCAGTTATAAGTTGTGTTATCTTTGCTCCTGAATAAATATATATTCACTGTTGAATGGCTGGGAGTACAGAGATTAATCCGCTACCAACAATATTTTTCAAAGGGAGGGGTATATGCACAACAGAAGAGAGCAGCAGCATATTGCATCCTAGCACAATCAATCAATAGATATACAGTATTATGAAATTGCTGACAAATTTCAACAAATTATGTTCTGTCATTGTGAGATCTATTTGGGGGAGTTTTCACCTTATTATTCACTGGTTAAAGAATATGAATAAATTCACTGGTTAAAGAATATGAAGAAATGTTATCAAAACAGAGCAGAACAATATCTATTGTATTCTGTCAAATAAAAAAAAACAAGCAAATGTGTCAACTGATTGTTAACATTCCTATTTGTTTCATTCACAATGAACCATAAAGAAGGAGCAGATACCTTGACCCAGAGACTGCTGGAATAAAAAATGCATGCATTGTTCTTTGAGTTTGCAGACCAACATAAACTGCAAGGGAAAAGACTATTTCCGATATAAATTGTCTGCCTTTGGCATCCTTTGGATGCAGAATGCTTAAAATGCGTTATTTCACTATCAAATTACTGTTTTTAAGCATAGCTGTTTCATCCACTTTTAGATCATTGTGCGAAGGAAGGAATAAATATTTAACTTTCTTTATCTAATCCAAGGATGAAGCCCAAGTATTTTTTTTTTTTAATTCGTTTATTAATTGCAGAATAAATCATACACACATTTGCTTGTATCCATCATTATCCATAAATTACAGATAGTTACCATGCATTACCATGTCTAAAGTATTACAAGGATAGCAAACAGTGCATATTGATCGTTAATATCCTATTTTATAACCTTAATTACAATAACATCTAATAAAACCTCTAAAACTAACATATAGTGCCGCCAAAACGAGAATTCTATATAAATTCCGCCCTGCAAGTAAGTAATGCCTCCAAAATCTTACACCCCACTTCTCACACATATACTGAGTTATTGCTACTTATAAAGTACTAGATGGCAGCCCGATTCTAAAGAATCGGGAGTCTAGAATCCATATATACTTTATTTATTCAAATGTAAGAATAATACAATTAATAAATAATAGTAAGAAAGAACAAAAAATGGCTGCACTCACCAGCTCTTGACAATTCTTGACAGTACGGCACATTTCTGATTGGTCGCTCGCGGCAGGCGGCAACCAATCAGAAAAGTGCCGCGCACCACGAAGGCATATATCTTTGTCCACCCTGAGCGGGTGTAGGACGCTGGTGACGTCACTTATCTCCGGACATTATCTCCGGACAAAGCCATGGAAGTTGGCACAAATTGCCGGAAGTAGTATTCTAGGCAATTATATATTAGATTTTAATGTTATCAGTGTTTACCTTTGAACGTTTATATTGTATTGTCCTGTCACCAGCCATGTGTACGATTATCGGCCGAAAGCCTCTCTGGAACCAATAATCACCCCATGTAAAGGTATCTTTATAAGTTAAAGATTCAGAATACTATGACTTTTATCATATCCTGAACAGTCAAGTTTTTTATGAACCGTTAAGGTTTTCTGGTTGAAGTAAAAAAAACTCTGAGTGTTTACAGTTTGAAACCATAAAATGTTGAAAAATTATGTCATTCTTGAGTATATCACTCAATGGTGCTCATAAACGTGTCAAATTTGATCTATAATATACTTTAATATACGTTACTTTAATCTTTAATATACTTAAGAACAGGGCCCCAGACATCACACAGGGGGTCTGAAACACCGCACAGTGGTCCAAAATATCGCTGTGCTCTGCCTGGGGCCCCATATGCTGCCTGGGGCCCCTGTGCTCTGCCTGGGGCCCCATATGCTGCCTGGGGCCCCTGTGCTCTGCCTGGGGCCCCATGTTCTGCCTGGGGCCCCTGTGCTCTGCCTGGGGCCACTGTGCTCTGCCTGGGGCCCCATATGCTGCCTGGGGCCCCTGTGCTCTGCCTGGGGCCCCATATGCTACCTGGGGCCCCTGTGCTCTGCCTGGGGCCACTGTGCTCTGCCTGGGGCCCCATATGCTGCCTGGGGCCCCTGTGCTCTGCCTGGGGCTCCTGTGCTCTGCCTGGGGCCCCATGTTCTGCCTGGGGCCACTGTGCTCTGCCTGGGGCCCCATAGGCTGCCTGGGGCCCCTGTGCTCTGCCTGGGACCACTGTGCTCTGCCTGGGGCCCCATATGCTGCCTGGGGCCCCTGTGCTCTGCCTGGGGCCACTGTGCTCTGCCTGGGGCCCCATATGCTGCCTGGGGCCCCTGTGCTCTGCCTGGGGCCCCATATGCTGCCTGGGGCCCCTGTGCTCTGCCTGGGGCCCCTGTGCTCTGCCTGGGGCCCCATGTTCTGCCTGGGGCCCCTGTGCTCTGCCTGGGGCCACTGTGCTCTGCCTGGGGCCCCATGTTCTGCCTGGGGCCACTGTGCTCTGCCTGGGGCCCCATAAGCTGCCTGGGGCCCCTGTGCTCTGCCTGGGACCACTGTGCTCTGCCTGGGGCCCCATATGCTGCCTGGGGCCCCTGTGCTCTGCCTGGGGCCACTGTGCTCTGCCTGGGGCCCCATATGCTGCCTAGGGCCACTGTGCTCTGCCTGGGGCCCCATATGCTGCCTGGGGCCCCTGTGCTCTGCCTGGGGCCCCATATGCTGCCTGGGGCCCCTGTGCTCTGCCTGGGGCCCCATGTTCTGCCTGGGGCCCCTGTGCTCTGCCTGGGGCCACTGTGCTCTGCCTGGGGCCCCATATGCTGCCTGGGGCCCCTGTGCTCTGCCTGGGGCCCCTGTGCTCTGCCTGGGGCCCCATATGCTGCCTGGGGCCCCTGTGCTCTGCCTGGGGCCCCTGTGCTCTGCCTGGGGCCCCATGTTCTGCCTGGGGCCCCTGTGCTCTGCCTGGGGCCACAGTGCTCTGCCTGGGGCCCCATATGCTGCCTGGGGCCCCTGTGCTCTGCCTGGGGCCCCATATGCTGCCTGGGGCCCCTGTGCTCTGCCTGGGGCCACTGTGCTCTGCCTGGGGCCCCATAGGCTGCCTGGGGCCCCTGTGCTCTGCCTAGGACCACTGTGCTCTGCCTGGGGCCCCATATGCTGCCTGGGGCCCCTGTGCTCTGCCTGGGGCCACTGTGCTCTGCCTGGGGCCCCATATGCTGCCTGGGGCCCCTGTGCTCTGCCTGGGTGTAGGACACTGGTGACGTCACTTATCTCCGGACATTAGCTCCGGACATTAGCTCCGGACATTATCTCCGGACATTAGCTCCGGACATTATCTCCGGACATTAGCTCCGGACAAAGCCACGGAAGTTGGCACAAATTGCAGGAAGTAGTATTCTAGGCAATTATATATTAGATGACAGGAGGAGTTCCATCTTCCCCATATTTTCTCAAATTTAGCTGGGCATCCTCTATTTTGATACAATGTCCGCTCATACGGAATAATTGAATTCACTAATTCAACCCATGCTCTGAGAGATGGGCTAGAACCACCCATCCACCGTAGTGCCAACACCTTTCGTGCCATAAACAGTGTCTCCCTCAGAAAAATCCCAGTGTAATGGTCCCAGGCCTCCGCTTCCCATACTCCAAACAAACATGTCAATGGCTCAAGTGGGACAGGGATCGACACCAAGGATGTCAATAGTGTCGTCACCTCTTTCCAATAATGAAAAACAATAGGACATTTCCAAATCATATGAATGAAATCCGCATTACTGGAGTGATACCTCAAGCAGTCTGATGATTGGAGACGACCTATTTTAAAGAGACGAGTCGGGGTCAAATAGTATTGATATATAATGTACAATTGGGTCATCCTATTATTGATTGATGGGGAGACTTTAGTTGGAGATTCCAAGATTTCATTCCATTCTTCTCCCAGTGTATCTGGGAGGAGCCTCCCTCACTACCCCTAAATTGAGTATATAATAGATCCTCCGCCTATGGATAATAGATAGGTATATAAAGAGGAAATGAGTCCTTGAGGGCCTTGCGAATTAAGGATTCCTATTAACGGTAGAGATGAGATAGCTCGACCTGCACCCATATTCCGTACGTGTGACTGGAAGGCTGATCTTAGTTGTAAATAGCGGAAAAATTGAGACCTCGGTATATTATAAGTATTTTGTAATTGTTCAAAGGAGATAAAAATCCCCTGGCTATGTATGTTACCTGTTGTGAACTCTATTTTTGGGCTCCCTCTAGTGGTCACAAGCGGTACTGTGTAGTGTTGTCTTTCTGCAGGTTACAGCATCAGCTGGTTCGTTATCCTTGGTTGGTTTCTTATTTAGCTCACCTGGATACTCAGTTCCTTGCCTGCTATCAATGTATTCAGTGCTCTTCAGATTCCTTGTGTCTACCTTGCTCCCAGTCTCTCCAAGACAAGCTAAGTTTTTGTTTGATCATTTTTTGATTATCAGTGTTAATTATGTTTTTAGTCCAGCTCGCTAAAATGTGATTTCCTCGCTTGCTGGTTGCTCTAGGGGACTGAGTTTCTCCCCCCACACCGTGAGTTGGTGTGGGGGTTCTTGAAATCTCAGTGTGAATATTTTGTAAGGGTTTTTTACTGACCGCATAGATTCCCTTTTCTATTTTCTGCTATCTAGTATTAGTGGGCCTCATTTGCTGAATCTGCTTTCACTCCTGTGTATGTGCCTTCCTCTTACCTCACCGTTATTATCTGTTGGGGGCTTCTATATCTTTGGGGATTATTTCTCTGGAGGCAAGAGAGGTCTTTATTTCTCTCTAGGGGTAGTTAGTTCCTCAGGCTGGCTCGAGACGTCTAGGATTTTTAGGCACGTTCACCGGCTACTTCTAGTGTGTTTGGATAGGTTCAGATTTGCGGTCAGTCCAGTTTGCCACCTCCCTAGAGCTTGTCCTACGTTTGTTACTTAGCTGGAGTAATTTGTGATCCTCAACCACTAAGGATCATAACAGTATAGCAGGCCTGAAAGTGTTTAATGCATCGCAGAAGTGGGATAAAAAGAAGACCTGAGTACATTTTTTTTTTCCTTCCTCCCGCTTTTCCTTTGCTGCAGTCTGTTTAGCTTCTTTCATCCCCTTGAACTCTGGGTGGTTTTGAGCTCAGCTGCAGACATGAATGTTCAGACTCTGACTTCTAGTGTGGATCATCTTACTGCACGGGTGCAAAGTATTCAGGATTTTGTTATTCGTAGCCCTATGTCAGAACCAAAGATACCCATTCCTGAGTTGTTTTCTGGAGATAGATCTAGGTTTCAAAATTTTAAGAATAATTGTAAGTTATTTCTATCTCTGAGACCTCATTCCTCTGGTGATTCCGCTCAGCAAGTTAAAATTGTTATCTCCTTGTTGCGTGGCGACCCTCAAGATTGGGCTTTCTCTCTGGCGCCAGGAGATCCTGCTTTGCTTAATGTAGATGCATTTTTTCTGGCTCTTGGACTGCTTTATGAGGAGCCTAATCTTGAGAATCAGGCAGAAAAAGCGTTGCTGGCTATCTCTCAAGGTCAGGATGAAGCAGAGGTGTATTGTCAAAAATTTCGGAAATGGTCGGTGCTTACTCAATGGAATGAGTGTGCCCTGGCTGCAAATTTCAGAGAAGGTCTTTCTGAGGCCGTTAAGAATGTTATGGTGGGGTTTCCCACCCCTACAAGTCTGAGTGATTCTATGGCTTTAGCCATTCAGGTTGATCGGCGTTTGCGGGAGCGCAAATCTGCTCATCCTTTGGCGGTATTTTCTGGACAGAGACCTGAGTCTATGCAATGTGACCGAACTCTGACCAGAATTGAGCGACAAAGTCATAGACGTCAAAATGGGTTGTGCTTTTACTGTGGTGATTCTACTCATGTTATCTCAGCATGCTCTAAACGCTTAAAAAAAATCGCTAAACCTGTCACCATTGGTACTATACAGCCTAAATTTATTTTGTCTGTTACTTTGATTTGTTCTTTGTCATCCTACCCGGTTATGGCTTTTGTGGATTCGGGTGCTGCCCTGAATCTGATGGATTTGTCGTTTGCCAGGCGCTGTGGTTTTGTCCTGGAGCCTTTGGAATTTCCTATTCCTCTGAGGGGAATTGATGCTACGCCATTGGCTGAGAATAAGCCTCAGTATTGGACGCAAATGACATTGTGCATGACTCCCGTACATCAGGAGGTGATTCGCTTTCTCGTTCTGCATAATTTGCATGATGTTGTCGTTTTGGGTCTGCCATGGCTGCAAGCTCATAATCCAGTTTTAGATTGGAAAGCTATGTCTGTGTCAAGTTGGGGTTGTCAGGGAATTCATGGCGATACTCCGTTGGTGTCTATTGCTTCTTCCACTCCTTCTGAGGTCCCTGAGTTTTTGTCTGACTACCAGGATGTATTTGATGAGCCCAGGTCCAGTGCCCTGCCCCCTCATAGGGATTGTGACTGTGCTATAAATTTAATTCCTGGTAGTAAATTCCCTAAGGGACGACTTTTTAATTTGTCTATACCAGAGCATGCCGCGATGCGGAGTTATATAAAGGAGTCTTTGGAGAAGGGACATATTCACCCATCCTCTTCCCCTCTTGGTGCAGGATTTTTTTTTGTGGCCAAGAAGGACGGTTCTTTGAGACCTTGTATAGATTATCGTCTTCTGAATAAAATTACAGTCAAATTTCAGTATCCTTTGCCACTATTGTCTGATTTGTTTGCTCGGATTAAGGGTGCCAGTTGGTTCACCAAGATAGATCTCCGTGGTGCGTATAACCTTGTGCGCATTAAGCAGGGAGATGAATGGAAAACAGCATTTAATATGCCCGAAGGCCATTTTGAGTACTTAGTGATGCCTTTTGGACTCTCTAATGCTCCTTCTGTGTTTCAGTCCTTCATGCATGACATCTTCCGAGAATATCTGGATAAATTTATGATTGTTTATTTGGATGACATTTTGGTCTTTTCTGATGATTGGGAGTCCCATGTGAAGCAGGTCTGGATGGTGTTTCAGGTCCTGCGTGCTAATGCTTTATTTGTGAAGGGCTCAAAATGCCTCTTCGGTGTACAGAAGGTCTCCTTTTTGGGTTTTATTTTTTCTCCTTCTACTGTGGAGATGGACCCAATCAAGGTCCAGGCTATTCATGACTGGACTCAGCCCACGTCTACGAAGAGTCTTCAGAAGTTCTTGGGTTTTGCTAATTTTTACCATCGTTTCATCGCTAATTTTTCTAGCGTGGTTAAACCTTTGACGGATTTGACCAAGAAGAGTTCTGATGTGACTAATTGGTCTCCTGCGGCCGTGGAGGCCTTTCGGGAGCTGAAGCACCGGTTTTCTTCAGCTCCAGTCTTATGTCAGCCAGATGTCTCTCTTCCCTTCCAGGTCGAGGTTGATGCTTCTGAGATTGGAGCAGGGGCTGTCTTGTCGCAGAGAAGCTCTGATAGCTCTGTGATGAAGCCATGTGCTTTCTTTTCAAGAAAGTTTTAGCCTGCCGAGCGGAATTATGATGTTGGTAATCGGGAGTTGTTGGCTATGAAGTGGGCATTTGAGGAGTGGCGACATTGGCTCGAAGGAGCTAAACATCGTGTGGTGGTCTTGACTGATCACAAAAATCTGATTTACCTTGAATCTGCCAAGCGCCTGAATCCTAGACAGGCTCGTTGGTCGTTGTTTTTCTCCCGTTTCAACCTCGTGGTCTCATACCTGCCTGGTCCGAAGAACGTGAAAGCTGATGCACTTTCTAGGAGTTTTGTGCCTGACTCTCCGAGAGTTTCTGAGCCGGCTGGTATTCTCAGAGAGGGAGTGATTTTGTCTGCCATTTCCCCAGATTTGCGACGAGTGCTGCAGAAATTTCAGGCGGATAGACCTGACCGTTGTCCACCAGAGAGACTGTTTGTCCCGGATAGATGGACCAGCAGAGTTATTTCCGAGGTTCATTCTTCGGTGTTGGCGGGTCATCCTGGGATTTTTGGTACCAGAGATTTGGTGGCTAGGTCCTTCTGGTGGCCTTCCTTGTCGCGGGATGTGCGTTCCTTTGTGCAGTCTTGTGGGATTTGTGCTCGGGCTAAGCCTTGCTGTTCTCGTGCCAGCAGTTTGCTTTTGCCTTTGCCTGTTCCGAAAAGGCCTTGGACGCACATTTCCATGGATTTTATTTCGGATCTTCCAGTATCTCAGAAAATGTCTGTCATCTGGGTGGTGTGTGATCGTTTTTCCAAGATGGTTCATTTGGTGCCCTTGCCTAAGTTGCCTTCTTCCTCCGATTTGGTTCCTCTATTTTTTCAGAATGTGGTTCGCTTGCATGGCATTCCTGAAAATATTGTGTCTGATAGAGGATCCCAGTTTGTGTCCAGGTTTTGGCGGACTTTTTGTGCTAAGATGGGCATTGATTTGTCTTTTTCGTCGGCCTTCCATCCTCAGACTAATGGCCAAACTGAGCGAACTAATCAGACGTTGGAAACTTATTTGAGATGTTTTGTTTCTGCTGATCAGGATGATTGGGTGACTTTTTTGCCTTTGGCCGAGTTTGCCCTTAATAATCGGGCTAGTTCTGCTACTTTGGTTTCACCTTTTTTCTGCAATTCTGGTTTCCATCCTCGTTTTTCCTCGGGTCAGGTTGAGTCTTCTGACTGTCCTGGGGTGGATTCTGTGGTGGATAGTGTTATGGTTCTCAATGGCAAGAGAACATAGCCCAGCAAACATAAGAACTAGCTCTTGGAAGGATGGAAACTAAACTGACCATGAACTAAACCTGCCGCACAACTAACAGTAGCCGGGTAGCGTAGCCTGCGTTTTATCCCTAGACGCCCAGCGCCGGCCGGAGGACTAACTAATCCTGGCAGAGGAAAATATAGTCCTGGCTCACCTCTAGAGAAATTTCCCCGAAAGGCAGACAGAGGCCCCCACAAATATTGGCGGTGATTTTAGATGAAATGACAAACGTAGTATGAAAATAGGTTTAGCAAAATTGAGGTCCGCTTACTAGATAGCAGGAAGACAGAAATGGCACTTTCATGGTCAGCTGAAAACCCTATCAAAATACCATCCTGAAATTACTTTAAGACTCTAGTATTAACTCATAACATCAGAGTGGCAATTTCAGGTCACAAGAGCTTTCCAGACACAGAAACGAAACTACAGCTGTGAACTGGAACAAAATGCAAAAACAAACAAGGACTAAGTCCAACTTAGCTGGGAGTTGTCTAGCAGCAGGAACATGCACAGAAAGGCTTCTGATTACAATGTTGACCGGCATGGAAGTGACAGAGGAGCAAGGCTAAATAGCGACTCCCACATCCTGATGGAAACAGGTGAACAGAGAGGATGATGCACACCAGTTCAATTCCACCAGTGGCCACCGGGGGAGCCCAAAATCCAATTTCACAACAGTACCCACCCCCTCAAGGAGGGGGCACCGAACCCTCACCAGAACCACCAGGGCGATCAGGATGAGCCCTATAAAAGGCACGGACCAAATCGGAGGCATGAACATCAGAGGCAGTCACCCAAGAATTATCCTCCTGACCATATCCCTTCCATTTGACCAGATACTGGAGTTTCCGTCTGGAAACACGGGAGTCCAAGATTTTTTCCACAACGTACTCCAACTCGCCCTCAACCAACACCGGAGCAGGAGGCTCAACGGAAGGCAAAACCGGTACCTCATACCTGCGCAATAATGACCGATGAAAAACATTATGAATAGAAAAAGATGCAGGGAGGTCCAAACGGAAGGACACAGGGTTAAGAATCTCCAATATCTTGTACGGGCCGATGAACCGAGGCTTAAACTTGGGAGAAGAAACCCTCATAGGGACAAAACGAGAAGACAACCACACCAAGTCCCCAACACAAAGCCGAGGACCAACCCGACGCCGGCGGTTGGCAAAAAGCTGAGTCTTCTCCTGGGACAACTTCAAATTGTCCACTACCTGCCCCCAAATCTGATGCAACCTCTCCACCACAGCATCCACTCCAGGACAATCCGAAGATTCCACCTGACCAGAAGAAAATCGAGGATGAAACCCCGAATTACAGAAAAAGGGAGACACCAAGGTGGCAGAACTGGCCCGATTATTGAGGGCAAACTCCGCTAAAGGCAAAAAAGCAACCCAATCATCCTGATCTGCAGACACAAAACACCTCAAATATGTCTCCAAGGTCTGATTCGTCCGCTCGGTCTGGCCATTAGTCTGAGGATGGAAAGCAGACGAGAAAGACAAATCTATGCCCATCCTAGCACAGAATGCTCGCCAAAATCTAGACACGAATTGGGTACCTCTGTCAGAAACGATATTCTCCGGAATACCATGCAAACGGACCACATTTTGAAAAAACAGAGGAACCAACTCGGAAGAAGAAGGCAACTTAGGCAGGGGAACCAAATGGACCATCTTAGAGAAACGATCACACACCACCCAGATGACAGACATCTTCTGAGAAACATGAGATCCGAAATAAAATCCATCGAGATGTGCGTCCAGGGCCTCTTCGGGATAGGCAAGGGCAACAACAATCCACTAGCCCGAGAACAACAAGGCTTGGCCCGAGCACAAACGTCACAAGACTGCACGAAGCCTCGCACATCTCGAGACAGGGAAGGCCACCAGAAGGACCTTGCCACCAAATCCCTGGTACCAAAGATTCCAGGATGACCTGCCAACGCAGAAGAATGAACCTCAGAAATGACTTTACTGGTCCAATCATCAGGAACAAACAGTCTACCAGGTGGGCAACGATCAGGTCTATCCGCCTGAAACCCCTGCAAGGCCCGCCGCAGGTCTGGAGAAACGGCAGACAATATCACTCCATCCTTAAGGATACCTGTAGGTTCAGAATTACCAGGGGAGTCAGGCTCAAAACTCCTAGAAAGGGCATCCGCCTTAACATTCTTAGAACCCGGCGGGTAGGACACCACAAAATTAAACCGAGAGAAAAACAACGACCAGCGCGCCTGTCTAGGATTCAGGCGTCTGGCGGACTCAAGATAAATTAGATTTTTGTGGTCAGTCAATACCACCACCTGATGTCTAGCCCCCTCAAGCCAATGACGCCACTCCTCAAAAGCCCACTTCATGGCCAAAAGCTCCCGATTCCCAACATCATAATTCCGCTCGGCGGGCGAAAATTTACGCGAGAAAAAAGCACAAGGTCTCATCACGGAGCAATCGGAACTTCTCTGCGACAAAACCGCCCCAGCTCCGATTTCAGAAGCGTCGACCTCAACCTGAAAAGGAAGAGCAACATCAGGCTGACGCAACACAGGGGCGGAAGAAAAGCGGCGCTTAAGCTCCCGAAAGGCCTCCACAGCAGCAGGGGACCAATCAGCAACATCAGCACCCTTCTTAGTCAAATCAGTCAATGGTTTAACAACATCAGAAAAACCAGCAATAAATCGACGATAAAAGTTAGCAAAGCCCAAAAATTTCTGAAGACTCTTAAGAGAAGAGGGTTGCGTCCAATCACAAATAGCCTGAACCTTGACAGGATCCATCTCGATGGAAGAGGGGGAAAAAATATATCCCAAAAAGGAAATATTTTGAACCCCAAAAACGCACTTAGAACCCTTCACACACAAGGAATTAGACCGCAAAACCTGAAAAACCCTCCTGACCTGCTGGACATGAGAGTCCCAGTCATCCGAAAAAATCAAAATATCATCCAGATACACAATCATAAATTTATCCAAATAATCACGGAAAATGTCATGCATAAAGGACTGAAAGACTGAAGGGGCATTTGAAAGACCAAAAGGCATCACCAAATACTCAAAGTGGCCCTCGGGCGTATTAAATGCGGTTTTCCACTCATCCCCCTGCTTAATTCGCACCAAATTATACGCCCCACGAAGATCTATCTTAGAGAACCACTTGGCCCCCTTTATGCGAGCAAACAAATCAGTCAGCAGTGGCAACGGATATTGATATTTAACCGTGATTTTATTCAAAAGCCGATAATCAATGCACGGCCTCAAAGAGCCATCTTTCTTAGCCACAAAGAAAAAACCGGCTCCTAAGGGAGATGACGAAGGACGAATATGTCCCTTTTCCAAGGACTCCTTTATATATTCTCGCATAGCAGCATGTTCAGGCACAGACAGATTAAATAAACGACCCTTAGGGTATTTACTACCCGGAATCAAATCTATGGCACAATCGCACTCCCGGTGCGGAGGTAATGAACCAAGCTTAGGTTCTTCAAAAACGTCACGATATTCAGTCAAGAATTCAGGAATCTCAGAGGGAATAGATGATAAAATGGAAACCACAGGTACGTCCCCATGCGTCCCCTTACATCCCCAGCTTAACACAGACATAGCTTTCCAGTCAAGGACTGGGTTATGAGATTGCAGCCATGGCAATCCAAGCACCAACACATCATGTAGGTTATACAGCACAAGAAAGCGAATAATCTCCTGGTGATCCGGATTAATCCGCATAGTTACTTGTGTCCAGTATTGTGGTTTATTGCTAGCCAATGGGGTGGAGTCAATCCCCTTCAGGGGTATAGGAGTTTCAAGAGGCTCCAAATCATACCCACAGCGTTTGGCAAAGGACCAATCCATAAGACTCAAAGCGGCGCCAGAGTCGACATAGGCATCCGCGGTAATAGATGATAAAGAACAAATCAGGGTCACAGATAGAATAAACTTAGACTGTAAAGTGCCAATTGAAACAGACTTATCAAGCTTCTTAGTACGCTTAGAGCATGCTGATATAACATGAGTTGAATCACCGCAATAGAAGCACAACCCATTTTTTCGTCTAAAATTCTGCCGTTCACTTCTGGACAGAATTCTATCACATTGCATATTCTCTGGCGTCTTCTCAGTAGACACCGCCAAATGGTGCACAGGTTTGCGCTCCCGCAGACGCCTATCGATCTGGATAGCCATTGTCATGGACTCATCCAGACCCGCAGGCACAGGGAACCCCACCATAACATCCTTAATGGCATCAGAGAGACCCTCTCTGAAATTCGCCGCCAGGGCGCACTCATTCCACTGAGTAAGCACAGCCCATTTACGGAATTTCTGGCAGTATATTTCAGCTTCGTCTTGCCCCTGAGATAGGGACATCAAAGCTTTTTCCGCCTGAAGTTCTAACTGAGGTTCCTCATAAAGCAACCCCAAGGCCAGAAAAAACGCATCCACATTGAGCAACGCAGGATCCCCTGGAGCCAATGCAAAAGCCCAATCCTGAGGGTCGCCCCGGAGCAAAGAAATCACAATCCTGACCTGCTGAGCAGGATCTCCAGCAGAGCGAGATTTCAGGGACAAAAACAACTTGCAATTATTTTTGAAATTTTGAAAGCAAGATCTATTCCCCGAGAAAAATTCAGGCAAAGGAATTCTAGGTTCAGATATAGGAACATGAACAACAAAATCTTGTAAGTTTTGAACTTTCGTGGTGAGATTATTCAAACCTGCAGCTAAACTCTGAATATCCTTTTTAAACAGGTGAACACAGAGCCATTCCAGGATTAGAAGGAGAGAGAGAGAGAAAGGCTGCAATATAGGCAGACTTGCAAGAGATTCAATTACAAGCACACTCAGAACTGAGAAAAAAAAAAAAAAAAAAATCTTCAGCAGACTTCTCTTTTCTCTCCTTTCTCTGTCAATTAATTTAACCCTTTTAGGCCGTTCAAACTGTTATGGTTCTCAATGGCAAGAGAACATAGCCCAGCAAACATACGAACTAGCTCTTGGAAGGATGGAAACTAAACTGACCATGAACTAAACCTGCCGCACAACTAACAGTAGCCGGGTAGCGTAGCCTGCGTTTTATCCCTAGACGCCCAGCGCCGGCCGGAGGACTAACTAATCCTGGCAGAGGAAAATATAGTCCTGGCTCACCTCTAGAGAAATTTCCCCGAAAGGCAGACAGAGGCCCCCACAAATATTGGCGGTGATTTTAGATGAAATGACAAACGTAGTATGAAAATAGGTTTAGCAAAATTGAGGTCCGCTTACTAGATAGCAGGAAGACAGAAAGGGCACTTTCATGGTCAGCTGAAAACCCTATCAAAATACCATCCTGAAATTACTTTAAGACTCTAGTATTAACTCATAACATCAGAGTGGCAATTTCAGATCACAAGAGCTTTCCAGACACAGAAACGAAACTACAGCTGTGAACTGGAACAAAATGCAAAAACAAACAAGGACTAAGTCCAACTTAGCTGGGAGTTGTCTAGCAGCAGGAACATGCACAGAAAGGCTTCTGATTACAATGTTGACCGGCATGGAAGTGACAGAGGAGCAAGGCTAAATAGCGACTCCCACATCCTGATGGAAACAGGTGAACAGAGAGGATGATGCACACCAGTTCAATTCCACCAGTGGCCACCGGGGGAGCCCAAAATCCAATTTCACAACAGGATAGGTTGCAGCAGATTTGGAACCATGTGGTGGACAATTTGAGGTTGTCACAGGAGAAGGCTCAGCTCTTTGCCAACCGCCGCCGCGGTGTGGGTCCCCGACTTCGTGTTGGGGATTTGGTGTGGCTGTCTTCTCGGTATGTTCCTATGAAGGTCTCCTCTCCTAAATTCAAGCCTCGCTTCATCGGTCCTTATAAGATCTTGGAAATCCTTAACCCGGTGTCTTTTCGTTTGGATCTCCCAGCATCGTTTGCCATTCATAATGTGCTCCATAGGTCTTTGTTGCGGAGGTATGTGGTACCTGTGGTTCCTTCTGTTGAGCCTCCTGCTCCGGTGCTGGTCGAGGGCGAATTGGAGTACGTGGTGGAGAAGATTTTGGATTCTCGTATCTCTAGACGGAGGCTTCAGTATTTGGTTAAGTGGAAGGGCTATGGTCAGGAGGATAATTCCTGGGTTGTCGCCTCTGATGTTCATGCGGCCGATTTGGTTCGTGCCTTCCACGCGGCTCATCCTGATCGCCCTGGGGGTCTTGATGAGGGTTCGGTGACCCCTTCTCAAGAGGGGGGTACTGTTGTTAACTCTATTTTTGGGCTCCCTCTAGTGGTCACAAGCGGTACTGTGTAGTGTTGTCTTTCTGCAGGTTACAGCATCAGCTGGTTCGTTATCCTTGGTTGGTTTCTTATTTAGCTCACCTGGATACTCAGTTCCTTGCCTGCTATCAATGTATTCAGTGCTCTTCAGATTCCTTGTGTCTACCTTGCTCCCAGTCTCTCCAAGACAAGCTAAGTTTTTGTTTGATCATTTTTTGATTATCAGTGTTCATTATGTTTTTAGTCCAGCTCGCTAAAATGTGATTTCCTCGCTTGCTGGTTGCTCTAGGGGACTGAGTTTCTCCCCCCACACCGTGAGTTGGTGTGGGGGTTCTTGAAATCTCAGTGTGGATATTTTGTAAGGGTTTTTTACTGACCGCATAGATTCCCTTTTCTATTTTCTGCTATCTAGTATTAGTGGGCCTCATTTGCTGAATCTGCTTTCACCCCTGTGTATGTGCCTTCCTCTTACCTCACCGTTATTATCTGTTGGGGGCTTCTATATCTTTGGGGATTATTTCTCTGGAGGCAAGAGAGGTCTTTATTTCTCTCTAGGGGTAGTTAGTTCCTCAGGCTGGCTCGAGACGTCTAGGATTTTTAGGCACGTTCACCGGCTACTTCTAGTGTGTTTGGATAGGTTCAGATTTGCGGTCAGTCCAGTTTGCCACCTCCCTAGAGCTTGTCCTACGTTTGTTACTTAGCTGGAGTAATTTGTGATCCTCAACCACTAAGGATCATAACAGTTACCCACTGAGAGAACACCATGCGATATCCAGAACTCAGTGGACGGGTGGCCCAATAATTCTGGAAAATAACTGTTATTCCACAGTGGCATTTCGACTGCTATGTCAACAAATTTAATTATTTTTTTAATTTGCCTCCTGTCAAATTTAGTTTGAATGCAGATTGCACATTTTCTGTTAGTACAATAAACCTCATTTCAAGGCAGAAACATTACTGTGTCCAACAGTTATTAGATATATGAAACTGAAATAGCTGTTGCAAAAAAAACAATTTTTATAAAACATTAAGCTTAAGATTAATAGGGGTGCCAAAACGTTTTCATATAACTGTATCTGGGAATACATATGTCTCAACGCAGTCAACTAGATTTACATCTTAATATATACCCACTACTGGACCTGGTTAAATCCAAATTTGCTACCTGGGATAAACTCCCACTCTATGTGGCTGGTCATATCATCCTGATCAAAATGATACTACTCCCCAAATTGAGCTACTGCTTCCAGCACAGCGCTGTCTGAATACCTAAATCTTTCTTTGCAACCCTAAACTCCCTTACTACATCTTTCATATGGGGAAGGCTAGGCCTAAACTTAAGTTATCCACTCTGCAGAGACCCAAACAGAGGGGAGGGGCGGCCTTGCTGGACTTCTACCTATATTATCTTGCCGGACAGGCTAAAATGATAAATTCATGGATGCCCAGGAACTCCCTTCCTAACTCTGAAAACCATATACTACACTCAGCCAGAATCGATTGCCCGCTGGGGTTTTTGGAACTGGAGAGAATTAATGTTCCCCGTTTGCTACCTCTGCTCCGATCGACACGATCAATATGGAGGCAAATTAAAAAAATAATTTGTTGACATAGCAGTCGAAATGCCACTGTGGAATAACAGTTATTTTCCGGAATTATTGGGCCACCCGTCCACTGAGTTCTGGATATCGCATGGTGTTCTCTCAGTGGGTAACATACATAGCCAGGGGATTTTTATCTTTGAGCAATTACAAAATACTTATAATATACCGAGGTCTCAATTTTTCCGCTATTTACAACTAAGATCAGCCTTCCAGTCACACGTACGGAATATGGGTGCAGGTCGAGCTATCTCATCTCTACCGTTAATAGGAATCCTTAATTCGCAAGGCCCTCAAGGACTCATTTCCTCTTTATATACCTATCTATTATTCATAGGCGGAGGATCTATTATAGACTCAATTAAGGGGTACAATAAACCTCATTTCAAGGCAGAAACATTACTGTGTCCAACAGTTATTAGATATATGAAACTGAAATAGCTGTTGCAAAAAAAACAATTTTTATAAAACATTAAGCTTAAGATTAATAGGGGTGCCCAAACTTTTTCATATAACTGTATTTAAAATTGGAGACAATGGGTAATAGTGAGAGAGTTTTGAGGCATGACATTGGGGCATGGGAGAGAGGCATCAGGGCAGATTTATCCCAATTAAATAGAGACCAGAAAATTTACTAAATTTATCAATCATCGTTATTACTTTTGGTAACGTATCTTCTGTTTGGTCCATAAACACCACCATATCATCAGCATAGAGACCAATAATTTTCACTCGATCAGCAATATGTATCCCCCTAATGTCTACAGAGGACCTCATCCATATTGCCAAAGCCTCTATCGCCAATGCGAATAAAGCTGGGGAAAGAGGGCATCCCTGGCGAGTTCCCCTATGTAAAGAAAACGGTGCAGACATAGAGCCATTCACCACCATGCGCACCCTGGGCTTTGCATATAGTGTGCCTATCCCTCTTAGAAATTTGTCCCCAAATCCATATTTCCGCAAACATGCAAAGAGGAAGGACCACTCAAGGGAGTCAAAAGCCTTGGCTGCGTCCAGCGAAGCCAATGCCCATTTATTATCCGGTTCTAGTGAACTATATTGAATAACCGATTGCACCCGCCTGATATTAATGGAAGTACTTTTCCGAGGCATAAAACCAGTTTGGTCCGGGTGTATAAGATCTAATATGATCATATTCAGTCTGGTAGCTAGAATTTTAGTAAAAATTTTGTAGTCCACATTCACCAAAGAAATTGGTCTATATGATCCACAATCTAGAGGATCCCTCCCCTCCTTCCTGAGCACGATAATATTGGCATCATAAAACGTTTCAGGCACAGACTCTCCTCCCCATATTCCCCTGAGTACCTTCAGTAGGATAGGTGCTAATTTGTCACGGTATTTCCTATAGAATTCAATGGGAAACCCATCAGGTCCCAGAGCCTTCCCAGTAGCCATGTCTGCTATAGCATGTTCTACCTCCTCCAGAGTGAATTCAGCCTCCATAAAGGCTTGCTGGGATGGGCTCAGTGAGGGGAATGTTATATCCGATAAGTAATCTAAACATTCATAAACATCAAAACCACTACTAGACTTATACAATGAGTTATAATAATCATAAAAACCTTTAAGTATTTTGTCAGTAGAGGACACTAATGAGCCATCAGATACACAAATCTGCAATATTGTGTTGGAGGCGTTATGTTGGCGCACTAAGAAGGCCAGGAGTGTACTGGCCTGATTCCCCAGCTCAAAGTAGGACTGACGGGTAAAGAATAGTTTGCGTTTTGACTTAACATCTGCATGTTGGGTATATAGCCTCTGAGAAGTGAGCCATTCAATTCTGTTACTGCTAGTCTGATTAGCTCTATAAGTGGCTTCTGAGTCCTTTAATCTTTGCTCTATCTCATCATCCTTCCCCGCCATCATCCTCTTGATATAGGAAATGGTAGAAGATAAGCATCCCCTTAGGTATGCCTTCAGGGTATCCCAAAATAAACCAAGGTTCTGAAGTTCCGGGTGTGTTAAAATAAAACAATTTAACTGGTCGACTGTCCTATCACTAGAGTCTATTAATTTTAACCAAAAGGGGTTCAATTTCCAGACTTTATTATTATCGGACTGCCCGTATTTAAGTCTAAGAATAATTGGACTATGGTCTGAGATCCCTCGATTACCATGTTCAATACTATCCACCCATAATGCCAAACCACCCGACCCAAATATATAGTCTATTTGAGACAAAGACTGCTTAGTAGATGAGTGGCAAGTATACCCCCTGACCTCTGGAAGACTTATTCTCCATAAGTCCAGCCAACCGCTACCTTCCATGAACAGTGCCAATTGAGAGGGGGATCAAGGTAAAGCTTCTCCGGAAGCTGCGTCATCTAATCTCAGTCTATCTATGGATTGGTTAATAACTAGATTAAAGTCACTCATACAAATAACATTGGCATCCGGATATTTTAGGGAGAAGCCCAGAGTCATATGGAGGACCGACATATTAGCAGGGGGGGGGGTTATAAATGCACAATATCACATATTCTCGTGAATTAATGAATGCATGCACAAAGACAAAACGACCCTCTGGATCACGTCTCGCCTCCCTGGCCTCCCACCTAACCTCCTTATGTATCAACAGAGACACCCTTCTTGAGTAGCTAGTGTGAAAGGCATGTAGAGACCATTGTACCCACCAACATGAGGATGACATCTTTTTATCTGCGAAAATACCTTCATTTTCTTTCGAGGGGTTTTGATACCTCATATGTTCCAGGTCATACATATAATTTCAGACCCCATGTTTACACCTAAAGGAAGAACTAATGCAGATCATTATTATTCAGGTGCAGTTCAGAGACATCACACAGAGTAAAGAGAAATACGGCAACACTCACCGGTCCAAGTGTGGTGCAGATTCTTTTATTGAAGCCTCAGAAAAAACATCTCGTTCACGGCCCGGGGCAGTGGTACAGGAAAGGAGGTGAGCAGGATGTGATGACGGCCGTTTCACACTTACGTCAGCGCTTCCACAATTATTAATTATCACCTGTTTTTTCCTTTCCCCGGCAGCAGGTTCCTGTTTATGTATTAACATACTATCTTTTTTGGTGCCAGCATAACCCCATTCTAGTAGCCGATATGGGACCTATATAAGAGGTTATATATAAATGTGCTCGGTTTGTCCTGGATGGAAGCAGGGGATTCCTTCCGTAAATTGTTGTTTTTTGATCATATTCTTTGTAGTGTATGGGAGCTTATACAAGGGGAGGTACATGTTCTGGGCTGTGTTCCCGGATTTTATCTATTTTATATTTTAATGTATTTTATGTTTTGCACATGTGTATTTTGTCCGGATGAGGTGGAGGGAAGGGGGCGTGAGCAGGGAGGTTTTCTTTCCTGTCCATCTATTTATGGCCACGCCACTCACCTGCACCTTAGACCTGTGGAAGCGCTGATGTAAGCACGAAACGGCCGTCGTCACATCCTGCTCACCTCCTTTCCTGTTCCACTGCCCCGGGCCGTGAACGAGATGTTTTTTCTGAGGCTTCAATAAAAGAATCTGCACCACACTTGGACCGATGAGTGTTGCCGTATTTTTCTTCATACTCCCTGATGGTTTCCTCTTCTTTTCATACGAGCACCTCTACCGCGATGTCAGTTTCATGCTTATAACTGGAGGGACCGTAATCAGTCATTGATCCAGCAGCAGCTGTGCAGTCGTGTTTCTTTTCTTCTGTGTGGACACAGAGTAAAGAGCTGGTATTGGCGGCAACCATACCCAGTAAACAATCAAAACTGGTACATAAAACCAAACCAAACAAAACTTGAACAATAGAGGAGTATATCTCCATACTCCCACAGTCAAAATAAAAAGGGGATACCCTCACTGAATTCAGTGTCCGGTATTGTTGACATCTTTCGCACCCAGACAGAGAGCTCCATTTATATTGCCATTAGTCAAAGAACCCAGATTAGGAGTCTTCCACATTAGACCCCCCGTGAGACCTCAACCATTCGGCCGCTTCCGCTGGGTCTGTAAAGAATAAAGAGGAGCCCTTATGGACAAAGCGGAGCCGGGCTGGAAAAAGCATGGAATAGATGATGTTCTTATCTCTAAGTTGTTTCTTGATATCCATAAATCGTGCCCGCTGCTTTTGGAGCTCCATGGAAAAGTCTGGAAAAATCGATATGGTAGCATTATTGAATTTAATGAGGCCTTTCTGCTGCGCCAGACGAAGAACGGCATCCCTGTCTCTACAATTAAGGAGTCGTGCCAGAAAAGGTCGTGGCGGAGCTCCAGGAGGAAAAGGTTTCGTTGGGACTCTATGGGCCCTCTCCACCGAGAATGTCGAGGAGAATGCGTCTCCTAGTGAAGACTTAAGCCAATCCTCCAGAAATTTCTCGGGCTGCTGACCCTCTGACCGCTACGGGAGACCTATAATTCGGATAATGTTGCGGCGTAGTCTGTTTTCCAAATCACCTGCCTTCTGCTTCCAAGCATTGATGGAGCCAGCAGCTTTTGTCAGTTTAGCCTCCATAGGAGTGATAGTGTCTTCTATATGAGACACCCTCGTTTCAAACTCCGAAATACGCCCTCTCATAGATTGCATATCATGTCGCAGGTGGCCCACTTCAGTATGCACATCTTCTATTTTCTACTTAAGAGATGATCTAGTGAGGGAGATAGCCTGCATTAACTGCTCGGATGCCTGTTTAAGAGTCAGTTCATCTTGTTCTCCCTCCTCGTTACTATTAGAGGGATGACCTTTGCGCTGAGATGGTGCAGGATTATTTCTAAGATTGCGCACATTATCAGGAGGATCTTCCTTGGCGTATTTTTTCAGTTTTTCAGCAGCCGCTGCTCCTCTAGAGTGCTGCATGGTGGGCAGACAAAAGGAACTCCACAAAGTGGTCTCAGAGGTAATTATAGGTAGGGTGGACTCCAATTTCAGGTCCCGTATTATTAAGCACAAGATTGTACCTCAAGAGACCACTGGACAGGCAATTTAAGTGATAGGATTTATAGAAATAGCCACTTCAACACATGTGCGGTTTCACAGTCACCACAGGGGGGAGCAGCAGGAAAGGGGTTAATCCCTTTGATGTTATAGCGTTAGGGTACCGTCACACAGTGCCATTTTCATCGCTACGACGGTACGATTCGTGACGTTCTAGCGATATCGTTACGATATCGCAGTGTCTGACACGCAGCAGCGATCAGGGACCCTGCTGAGAATCGTACGTCGTAGCAGATCGTTTGGAACTTTCTTTCGTCGCTTGACCACCCGCTGACATCGCTGGATCGTTGTGTGTGACACCGATCCAGCGATGTGTTCGCTTGTAACCAGGATAAACATCGGGTAACTAAGCGCAGGTCCGCGCTTAGTAACCCGATGTTTACCGTGGTTACCAGCGTAAACGTAAAAAAAACAAACCGTACATACTTACATTCCGGTGTCTGTCCCCCGGTGTTCTGCGTCTCTGCACTGTGAGCGCCGGCCAGCCGGAAAGCGAGCACAGCGGTGACGTCACCGCTCTGCTTTCCGGCTATGGCGCTTACACAGTGCAGAGAAGCAGAACGCCGGGGGACAGACACCGGAATGTAAGTATGTACTGTTTGGTTTTTTTACGTTTACGCTGGTAACCAGGGTAAACATCGGGTTACTAAGCGCGGCCCTGCGCTTAGTAACCCGATGATTACCCTGGTTACCCGGGGACTTCGGCATCGCTCCAGCGCCGTGATTGCAAAGTGTGACCGCAGTCTACGACGCTGGAGCGATAATCATACGACGCTGCGACGTCACGGATCGTGCCGTCGTAGCGATGAAAATGGCACTGTGTTATGGTACCCTTAGTTCCTTCAGTCTCCACAGGGGGGGAGCAGCAAGGAGGGGGTTAATTCTTCTGATAATATGGCGCTGGTGAACAAAGTATCTATATGACAGGGGGGTGCAGGGCCCAATTTCTCAGGGCACACACACCGCACCCACCTCTTTGTTGTTATGCAGTCTCAGAGACACTATGTCCAGTATGTCTGGAGAACAGGGGGGCACCCCACGGCACCGACAGGAGAGGCTTGTAGGAGGGGGCCCAGACCCTCCAAATTTCAAGCACCAATGGAACAGATGTCTCTCAGATAGGGGAACGCAGGGCCCAGTCTTTCAGAGCACTCACTGCTCATCCCCTCAGTAACAAGCCCAGGATGTGTGCTCACCTTCCCAATAGTGCTGCAGTTATGGGCTTCTGTGACGCGTCTCCACTGTCAGAGAGCGCGCTCATGGGGGAGTCACCTCCACTGCCAGCACCGCTCCGCAGTCCCCTCCGTCCGCCACACCGAAGCCTGCCACCCATAGCGTGTGCACTGGAGATCCCCAGAACGCCAGGGGAGACTCCGGCACTGATGAGAGGTCGGCGCCGCTCTATGTTATCAGAGCGCACACTTGCAAGATGGCCGCCGCTGCACTCTGGTCCTCGTGCTCCCTCAGACTCCGCCGAGCTCAGTTCTCCTCCGCACCCCTCTCGAACTCCCATGGCAGCCAGATGTCTTCCACGGTCCAGAGGGACTATAAATCAGTCCAAAGAACCGCTCTAAAGGGGGTCTAAGTAACAGGATTTCCACAGGATGATTGTTGTGAATTCTGCTCTTGGGCTCCCTCCGGTGGTTGTAAGTGGTAGCGCTGCTGTCTCTGAATCGCAGCATTTATCAGGTGTGTTCACTTTTTGCAATTTTGACTGGGCTATTTAGTCTTGCTTCACCCTTTAGTCAGTGCCAGTTGTCCATTGTTCCTGGAGGATTCACATCCCTGCCTGGTCTCTTCTGCTTTGCAGTTCATTTCAACAAAGATAAGTTCTGGCCTTGATTTTTGCTGTCCACATGCTGTGGCCTTATTGTTCAGTTCTTTTCCATGTTTTTGTCTTGTCCAGCTTGGTCTGTATAAGGATTTGTTTAGCCAAGCTGGTATCTCTGGAGATGCAGACATACCCTCCATATCTTTAGTTAGCTGTGGAGATTTTGTATTTTCTGTGGTGGATATTTTCTAGTGTTTTAATACTGACCGCATAGTACTCTGTCCTATCCTTTCTATTTAGCTAGAAGTGGCCTCCTTTGCTAAATTCTCATTTCAGTCTGTGTATGTTTTTTCCCTCTCCTCTCACAGTCAATATTTGTGGGGTCTATCCTTTGGGGATTTTCTCTGAGGCAAGATAGTTTTCCCTTTTCTATCTCTAGGGGTAATTAGTTCTCCGGCTGTGTCGAGATGTCTAGGGAGCGCTAGGTACATTCCACGGCTACTTCTAGTTGCGGTGTTAAGTTCAGGGTCTGTGGTCAGTACAGGTACCACCTTCTCCAGAGTACGTCTCATGCTGCTCTTAGGCCACCAACTCATAACAGTACAACTGGCCAACAATGAGTTAACCGCATCTCAGAAGAAGGGAAGGAAAGTGCTGAGCCATTTTTTTTCTGTAATTTGTTGTGTTTTTTTTTTCTTCCCTCTTTACCTCTGGGTGGCTCAGGAGTTCGGCGCTGATATGGATGTTCAGGGATTGGCTTCTCGTGTGGATCAACTTGCTGCTAGAATACAGGGTATTTCCGATTATATCGTTCAGACTCCGGTTTTAGAGCCTAGAATTCCAACTCCTGATTTGTTTTTTGGGGATAGGTCCAATTTCTGAGCTTTTAAAATAACTGTAAACTGTTTTTTGCTCTGAAACCCCGTTCCTCTGGTGATCCCATCCAGCAGGTTAAAATTGTTATATCTCTGCTGCGTGGTGACCCCCAGGATTGGGCATTTGCCCTGGAACCTGGGAATCCAGCGTTGCTTAATGTAGACACCTTTTTTCAGGCACTTGGGTTATTGTATGATGAACCTAATTCAGTGGATCATGCTGAGAAGACCTTGTTGGCCCTGTCTCAGGGTCAAGATGCGGCAGAATCATATTGCCAGAAGTTTAGAAAATGGTCTGTACTGACTAAATGGAATGAGGATGCCTTGGCGGCAATCTTCAGAAAGGGTCTTTCTGAATCCATTAAAGATGTTATGGTGGGGTTCCCCACGCCTGCTGGTCTGAGTGATTCTATGTCTCTGGCCATTCAGATTGATCGGCGCTTGCGCGAGCGCAGAGTTGTGCACACTATGGCATTGTCTTCCGAGCGGATTCCTGAGCCTATGCAGTGTGATACGATTGTGTCTAGAGCTGAACGACAAGGATTCAGACGTCAGAATAGGTTGTGTTTTTACTGCGGCGATTCTGCTCATCTTATTTCTGATTGCCCTAAGCGTACCAAGAGAATCGCTAGTTCTGTTACCATCAGTACTGTACAACCTAAATTTCTGTTATCTGTGACCCTGATCTGCTCATTATCGTAATTTTCTGTCATGGCATTTGTGGATTCAGGCGCCGCTCTAAACTTAATGGACTTAGAATTTGCCAGATGTTGTGGTTTCCCCTTGCAGCCTTTGCAGAGTCCTATTCCTTTGAGGAGCATTGATGCTACACCGTTGGCTAAAAATAAACCTCAGTTTTGGACACAGCTGACCATTTGCATGGCGCCAGCCCACCAGGAAGATTGTCGTTTTCTGGTGTTGCATAATTTGCATGATGCTATTGTGCTGGGTTTCCCATGGTTACAGGTGCATAATCCGGTATTAGATTGGAAATCTATGTCTGTGACTAGTTGGGGTTGTCAGGGGGTTCATGGTGACGTTCCTTTGATGTCAATTGCCTCCTCCCCCTCTTCTGAAATTCCTGAGTTTTTGTCAGATTTCCAGGATGTATTCAATGAGCCCAAGTCCAGTTCCCTTCTACCACATCGGGACTGTGATTGTGCTATTGACTTGATTCCAGGCTGTAAGTTCCCTAAGGGCCGACTTTTCAACCTGTCCGTGCCAGAACATACCACCATGTGGAGATATGTTAAGGAGTCCTTGGAGAAGGGGCATATTCGGCCATCTTCTTCACCATTGGGAGCAGGTTTTTTTTTTGTTGCCAAAAAAGATGGCTTCTTGAGACCCTGTATTGATTATCGCCTCTTGAATAAGATCACGGTCAAATTCCAATACCCTTTGCCTTTGCTTTCTGATCTGTTTGCTAGGATTAAGGGGGCTAGTTGGTTTACTAAGATTGACCTTCGAGGGGCATATAATCTTGTTCGTATAAAGCAGGGTGACGAATGGAAAACTGCGTTTAATACGCCCGAGGGCCATTTTGAATACCTTGTGATGCCATTCGGACTCTCTAATGCTCCATCTGTGTTTCAGTCCTTCATGCATGATATATTTCGGAATTATCTTGATAAATTCATGATTGTATATTTGGATGATATTTTGATTTTTTCAGATGATTGGGAGTCTCATGTGAAACAAGTCAGGATGGTATTTCAGATCCTTCGTGATAATGCCTTGTTTGTGAAGGGGTCTAAGTGCCTCTTTGGAGTACAGAAGATTTATTTTTTGGGCTTCATTTTTTCTCCCTCATCTATAGAAATGGATCTGGTTAAGGTTCAGGCCATTCATGATTGGATCCAGCCCACATCCTTGAAGAGCCTTCAGAAATTTTTGGGCTTTGCTAATTTTTATCGCCGTTTCATTGCCAACTTCTCCAGTGTGGTTAAACCCCTGACCAATTTGACAAAGAAAGGCGCTGATGTGACGAATTGGTCCTCTGCGGCTGTTTCTGCCTTTCAGGAGCTTAAATG
Source organism: Ranitomeya variabilis (assembly GCF_051348905.1). Taxonomy (NCBI): domain Eukaryota; kingdom Metazoa; phylum Chordata; class Amphibia; order Anura; family Dendrobatidae; genus Ranitomeya; species Ranitomeya variabilis. Next base: position 441,014,845 of record NC_135234.1, read on the forward strand.
CCGATTTACTTCTGCCCCTGTGTTGCGTCAGCCGGATGTTTCTCTTCCTTTTCAGGTTGAGGTTGACGCTTCTGAGATTGGGGCAGGGGCCGTTTTGTCTCAGAGGAATTCTGATGGTTCCTTGATGAAACCGTGTGCCTTCTTTTCTCGAAAGTTTTCGCCTGCGGAACGCAATTATGATGTCGGCAATCGTGAGTTGTTGACTTTGAAGTGGGCATTTGAGGAGTGGCGACATTGGCTTGAGGGGGCCAAGCACCGTATTGTGGTCTTGACCGATCATAAGAATCTGATTTATCTCGAGTCTGCCAAACGGCTGAATCCTAGACAGGCCCGATGGTCCCTGTTTTTCTCCCGCTTTGATTTTGTGGTCTCATATCTTCCGGGTTCTAAGAATGTTAAGGCTGATGCCCTCTCTAGGAGCTTTTTGCCTGATTCTCCTGGGGTCCTTGAGCCGGTTGGTATTCTGAAGGAAGGGGTGATTCTTTCTGCCATCTCCCCTGATTTACGACGGGTTCTTCAGGAATTTCAGGCTGATAAACCTGACCGCTGCCCAGTGGGGAAATTGTTTGTTCCTGACAGATGGACTAGTAAAGTGATTTCGGAGGTTCATTGTTCGGTGTTAGTTGGTCATCCGGGGATTTTTGGTACCAGAGATTTGGTTGGTAGGTCCTTTTGGTGGCCTTCTTTGTCACGGGATGTGCATTCTTTTGTGCAGTCCTGTGGGACTTGTGCGCGGGCCAAGCCTTGCTGTTCCCGCGCTAGTGGGTTGCTTTTGCCTTTGCCGGTCCCTGAGAGGCCTTGGACGCATATTTCTATGGATTTTATTTCGGATCTTCCGGTTTCCCAGAGGATGGCAGTTATCTGGGTGGTTTGTGACCGGTTTTCTAAGATGGTTCATTTGGTACCTTTGCCTAAGTTGCCTTCCTCTTCTGATTTGGTTCCGTTGTTTTTTCAGCATGTGGTTCGTTTGCATGGCATTCCGGAGAATATTGTGTCCGATAGAGGTTCCCAGTTTGTTTCTAGGTTTTGGCGGGCCTTTTGTGCTAGGCTGGGCATTGATTTGTCTTTTTCTTCCGCATTTCATCCTCAGACAAATGGCCAAACCGAGCGAACTAATCAGACTTTGGAAACTTATTTGAGATGCTTTGTGTCTGCTGATCAGGATGATTGGGTGGCTTTCTTGCCATTGGCCGAGTTTGCCCTTAATAATCAGCCTAGTTCTGCTACCTTGGTTTCACCCTTCTTTTGTAACTCTGGTTTTCATCCTCGTTTTTCTTCAGGGCAGGTTGAGCCTTCTGATTGTCCTGGGGTGGACTCTGTGGTTGACAGGTTGCAGCAAATTTGGGCTCATGTTGTTGACAATTTGGTGTTGTCTCAGGAGGGGGGCTCAGCGTTTCGCTAACCGTCGTCGGTGTGTTGGTTCCCGGCTTCGGGTTGGGGATTTGGTCTGGTTGTCTTCCCGTCAAGTTCCTATGAAGGTTTCTTCCCCTAAGTATAAGCCTTGGTTTATTGGCCCTTATAGGATTTCTGAGATTTTCAATCCAGTGTCCTTTCGTTTGGCCCTTCCAGCCTCTTTTTCCTTCCATAATGTTTTTCATAGATCTTTGTTGCGGAAATATGTGGTGCCCGTTGTTCCCTCTGTTGATCCTCCTGCCCCGGTGTTGATTGATGGGGAGTTGGAGTATGTGGTTGAGAAGATTTTGGATTCTAGTTTTTCGCGGCGGAAGCTTCAGTATCTTGTCAAATGGAAGGGTTATGGCCAGGAGGATAATTCTTGGGTTGTTGCCTCTGATGTTCATGCTGATGATTTGGTTCGTGCCTTTCATTTGGCTCGTCCGGATCGGCCTGGGGGCTCTGGTGAGGGTTCGGTGACCCCTCCTCAAGGGGGGGGTACTGTTGTGAATTCTGCTCTTGGGCTCCCTCCGGTGGTTGTAAGTGGTAGCGCTGCTGTCTCTGAGTCGCAGAATTTGTCAGGTGTGTTCACTTTTTGCAAATCAGACTGGGCTATTTAGTCTTGCTTCACCCTTTAGTCAGTGCCAGTTGTCCATTGTTCCTGGAGGATTCACATCTCTGCCTGGTCTCTCCTGCTTTGCAGTTCTTTTCAACAAAGATAAGTTCTGGCCTTGATTTTTTGCTGTCCACATGCTGTGGCCTTATTGTTCAGTTCTTTTCCATGTTTTTTTGTCTTGTCCAGCTTGGTCTGTATAAGGATTTGTTTAGCCAAGCTGGTATCTCTGGAGATGCAGATATACCCTCCATATCTTTAGTTAGCTGTGGAGTTTTTGTATTTTCTGTGGTGGATATTTTCTAGTGTTTTAATACTGACCGCATAGTACTCTGTCCTATCCTTTCTATTTAGCTAGAAGTGGCCTCCTTTGCTAAATTCTGATTTCAGTCTGTGTATGTTTTTTCCCTCTCCTCTCACAGTCAATATTTGTGGGGGGCTGCCTATCCTTTGGGAATTTTCTCTGAGGCAAGATAGTTTTCCCTTTTCTATCTTTAGGGGTAATTAGTCCTCCGGCTGTGTCGAGATGTCCAGGGAGCGCTAGGTACATTCCACGGCTACTTCTAGTTGCGGTGTTAGGTTCAGGGTCAGCGGTCAGTACAGGTACCACCTTCTCCAGAGTACGTCTCATGCTGCTCTTAGGCCACCAGATCATAACACATTCGCTAACAATGCCAGAAATAATGTTAAATTATGGAATACTACTGTTTGTATACCTATTGTGGGATGGGTGGGGTACCCTAGGTGGCAATGTAACCATTCAGGAAGCGATACACACCTTCAATATCTGGTCTATGAAGGAGGGGCTTGGGTACCTAAGAATAAGACTAGCCTAACCAATCTAGGGCAAGTTCCAACGTATGGTTTATAAATTAGTTTTGATGCGACTTCATACTCTACTGATGCTTTCAAACCAATATTGTTATAAAGAATGATACATAATACGCTATGGAAATTTTCTAGTCTGTTTCTACAAGGTTCTAAAGATTAAACACCATAGGATCTCTCAATTCAATATTTAAATGAGCTCAAAGTACGATATATCACAACATCTCAATTATATATTAATCAAACGAGAAACAGAGCTTTTTTCTTTAAAACATAAATACTTTATTAAACATACACAGAATACACATATATAGGGATAAAGTACCACCCACCAAAGTCAGGTACCTAGGGAATTATAACCAGGTATAGTTATAAGAGGCAATCAGTATTGCAGATATTTTAAATATATTATTTCAAAGCCATAAATATTTGAACCATATATATTAGTAAAAAAATATTTTAAACGGATAATATGAATGACTCTTGTAAAAAGAGGGGGGAAAAAAAGGTAAAAAAGAAGGTAAAAGTAACCTATATAATATAGAATTAAATCTAAGTGCTGATTATAACACTTAAAGACTGAAAGAGTGAGCTGTCAGTGCAGCATACAAACTCAGACTGTAAATACTAACAAATAAGAAAGTGCTGAAGGTACCAATATTCCCCACTAATTTTAATTAAAGTTGGAGCCCTGAACTAACAGACTGGCGTCCCAGAAATATATATATAAATGCTATGAAACAAATAATATAGCTGGCCCTTTAAAGACAGGAAGTAAGCAAGTAGCTGCCTATATAAAGTAGAGTAAATCTTCAAGCACTATTTATAGCGCTTGAAAAACCGGCAAATGTGCTGTCAATGCAGCGTACAATTACAGCTGAAGATACTTAGTAATCTAAAGTGCTAATGGTACAAATAGTGCCCGCTGCACTTACTTACAACTAGAGACCTGGACCCTGGACCTGGCTCCACGCCTCCTGAAGAAGAAAGGTGAAACGCGCGTCGGGGCGCCAGGTCCAGGGTCCAGGTCTCTAGTTGTAAGTAAGTGCAGCGGGCACTATTTGTACCATATAATTGAGATGTTGTGATATAAGGTTCTAAAGATATCTGCGCTAGCATTCCTGGCAATATACCTTGTAAGGAGTCCCCTGGATATGTGCCAGGAACTCCCACTTGTGGGAATCCTGATGTAGGTTATTGTAGTCCTCTAGGTCAGTCTCCACCTTGGTACAAGCTCCAGAATGCCTCCGCCTTCATAGACTTAGTTCATAGATTGGTACTGCAACAGTCAGCCTTATGGGATTTACCTGTTGATATGTTCTGGGTGTGTGGAGACAATGCTTATAAATGGTTGCCAGTAGGGGTAAAGGGCACTTGTACTCTTGGTCGACTAACCCCGGCCACCTTTGTCCTCTCAAATAAACAGTTGGATACACAGACTATACCCAAACATACATTATATAAAAGAGCTGCAGATAACTCACCCCGCCCTTCGGGGAGACCACATGTAGTACAGATGGGTACAGCCAATAAAATTGTCTATTTTCATTTACCCTATGATTACACAAATGTGGGATAAATTGGTTAGGGCCACAGACTATCTAGATGATCAAATGTGGGATATATTGGATATACTTAATACTACTGTTGCTGTCTAAAACCAACTTATTATAGTCACTAATCAACATACTGTAGTACTGGATTACTTAACAGCAGCAGAGGGTGGTATGTGTCAGGTTATTGGACCCGCTTGCTGTCATTATATAGATCCCAATAGCACTATGAAGTTACAGTTAAAGCTAGAGGACATTCAAAGACTCAGAGATCAATATGATAAAGACAATGACCCTAATAAGGACAGTTGGTGGGCAGACACCTTCTCCTTTCTTAATCCAGCCAATTGGTTTAAGGGATTTGGGGGCTGGATAGCTGGAATCTTGCAAAGTTTGTTACATATCGCTGCCTTTATCCTTGTCATGTATGCAATATTAAAACTTGTTCTTTGGTGTATTTCTGTATGTATTAGGAAATTCTGCACTAGGACAACTAATGATGATACCAAAAGCATTTCCACCCCTGCTCTTCTCTACACCAATTTCACAAAGTTACCTGATGAAGATGTTGAAGCCAAGCGCATGGCTACCTTCAAAAGATCTCCACCGCCATCATCAAAAATTGTTATCTGTAAATTGTAGCATACACTGGGGAGGGCAAGCCCTCCAACATATAACATTTATTGGATTCAGTATGCGTGGCCCCTACCTAAAGATGTATATTCTGAATGGCATGAGTGAAATGCCCCTAAATCACAGGTGCAGAATCTATTGTGACTATTGGAAAAGTTCCCAACTACCCGCTCACAGTCCCAATTGCTAAATGGGCAAATTTGTAGCCTACTTGCCAAGGAAATGTTGCTGTTTACCCTTGTAGACAAGGAGGATTTCCACCAACTCATGGCAACAGCTGTCTCTCAGTAATCAGTCCCCAGCCGCTACTATTTCTCTCGGTGTGGCATCCCGCCATGTACAGCATATATCCAGTAACATCACCCATGCCCTTACCAACACAATTACTGGGATTGTACACTTAACAACCAACACGTGGACAAGTGCTTGTGATCAGGGATGCTAAATTTCCCTGATGGCACTCTGGGTGAACATTATGGAGGCTGGGCCTGAGTGCCATGTGCTACCGATGCGGAGGATTGTTGGCCCTATTTCTATCAAGATTTCCTCCACCTCCTACACCAGTCCCTGCACCCCCTCCTGCTCCTCCCCATCCTCCATCTCTGATTTGGTATCACATACAAGTGCCAGCTAACCGACTAATGTGTGACGTCATCATGCACTAGAACTCCACATTGAACATGCTGGAAAGGCTTTGTGAGCAAGCAGAGGTAAGTCGTTGAATACCAGTTACAACACGCTCATCGGTATTGTGGTCAGCCTCCGCACATAACAATGTTAGAGTGGGCATGGATGTCTGACATTTGCGTGGTTCTCCAAGACTTTGAGAACTGCACAACAATGGTGAGTGGAGATGAAACCATATTCAGCGCAATGATACCACTTCTGTGCTTATGTAAACAGTTGTTGCTCACAATTAAAGCTGAAGCTTAGCATGCATATCAGGTGGAGATGGAGGAAGACAAGAGACAGGGAGACACTACCCAGCCTCATCTCATCTGCTCAGTGCAGATTGGGTAACAATGAGGTAATGGAGGTTGAGAAGGAGGAGGAGGAAAAGTAGCTGGTTGCTAGCACAACAGATGCTAGCACCCACACAAGTTTTGTCCTGTCTCTCCTACATGGATGGGCTGAGGAGGGGAATGAGGAGGAAGAGATGGAGTAGGAAGAGGAGGAGCAAATGGAGAGAAGTCATCATGGCGGAGACAGGGAAATATTGGCTGTAGTGAGCTTGGCACACATGGCCTAATTTATGTATCACTTCCTTTCCTGTGACCCTTGATTTACATTCATCTTGGCAAAAAAAAGAGTACTGATTGTTCACCCTTCTACACCCATACTACAAGGAGAACCTTGCATTACTCCTTCTTTTGGGACAATAGGTCTCTTTTCCTTCGCCTTCCTCCTGTCCCTTCATATACACTGTGTTCCAAATTATTATGCAAATTGGATTTAAGTGTCATAAAGATTTAATTGTTTTGTTTTTCAAATAAACTCGTGGATGGTATTGTGTCTCAGGGCTCAATGGATCACTGAAATCAATCTTAAACACGTGATAAATAGTTTTCCAGGTGATTCTAATTAAAGGAAAACTACTTAAAAATGATGTTCCACATTATTAAGCAGGCCACAGGTTTCAAGCCATATGGGAAATAAAAAGGATCTCTCTGCTGCTGAAAAGTGTTAAATAGTGCAATGCCTTGGACAAGGTATGAAAAAATTAGATATTTCATGAAAACTTAAGAGTGATCATCATACTGTGAAGAGATTTGTGACTGAAACAGAGCACAGACAGAGTTCATGCAGATAAAGGCATAATGAGGAAGGTTGCTGCCAGACAAATTAATTGGATTAAGAGAGCAGCTGCCAAAATACCATTACAAAGCAGCAAACAGTTATTTGAAGCTGTTGGTGCCTCTGGAGTCCCTCGAACCTCAAGGTGTAGGATCCTAAAAAGGCGTGCTGTGGTGCATAAACCTACTATTCGGTTACCCCTAAACAGTGTTCACAAGCAGAAACGGTTGCAGTGGGCCCAGACATACATGAAGACTAATTTTCAAACAGTCTTGTTTACTGATGGTCAAGATGGATGGAGTAGTGGATGGTTGGTGGTTGGCCACCATGTCCCAACAAGGCTGCGATGTCATCAAGGAGGTGGAGGAGTCATGTTTTGTGCCAGAGTCATGGGGAAACAGCTGGTAGGGCCCTTTAAGGTTCCTGAAGGTGTGAAAATGACCTCTGCAAAGTATATAGAGTTTCTGTCTGACAACTTTCTTCCATGGTATAAAAAGCAGAAATGTGCCTTCAGGAGCAAAATCATCTTCATGCATGACAATGCACCATCTCATGCTGCAAAGAATACCTCTGAGTCATTGGCTGCTATGGGCATAAAAGGAGATAAACTCATGGTGTGGCCACCATCTTCCCCTGACCTCAACCCTATAGAGAACTTTTGGAGTATCATCAATCAAAAGATCTATGAGTGTGGGAGGCAGTTCACAGCAAAACAGCAGCTCTGGGAGGCTATTCTGACTTCATGCAAGAAATACAAGCAAAAACTCTCCGAAACTAACAAGCTCAATGGATGCAG